>NC_041387.1:181676645-181823432 GCF_002162155.2 Triticum dicoccoides | reverse complement strand
TTCACTCGGAGTGTTTTTGAAACTTAGGTGAGTACGGGATCACAGCTAAGCCCTTGAGTGATAGGATTGCTCTTCACTCAGAGTGTTTTTGAAACTTAGGAGAGTACGGGATCACACCTAAGCCCCCGAGTGAGAGGATTGCTCTTCACTTGGAGTGTGTTTTGAAACTTAGGCGAGTACGGGATCGCAGCTAAGCCCCCGAGTGAGAGGATTGCTCTTCACTCAGAGTGTTTTTGAAACTTAGGCGAGTACGGGGTCACAGCTAAGCCCCCGAGTGAGAGGATTGCTCTTCACTTGGAGTGTTTTTGAAACTTAGGTGAATCGGGTTCGCGCCTAAGCCACCCACTGGGGGATTTGGACACAATTCTATGTGAAAACAATCTTTTTGTGACTGCAGGAATCATGTCTTTGATAAACAATCTGAAAAGTACTTCTTATTACATCTCGACAATCCGAGTGTCTTAGGTATAAAAGAGTGGAGCAGATCCGCGTTCCAGGAGCGCGGCTTGTCCTTCTTCTTGGCTATGTTGTAAAGGTGATAAGCTCCATTGTGAAGCACCTTGGTGACAATGAAGGGGCCTTCCCAGGCAGGGGCGAGCTTGTGAGGCCCTTGTTGATCCACTTGGAGCACGAGGTCTCCTTCCTGAAATGCATGACCTCTAAAGTTTTGAGCGTGGAATCGACGAAGATCTTGCTGATAGATGGTCGACCAGATCAAGGCCATCTCTCTCTCCTCTTCCAGAAGATCAACAACGTCTTGACGTGCTTGTTCGGCTTTAGCTTCTGAGAAGAGATCTACTCGGGGTGCATTGTGGAGCAAGTCACTCGGAAGTACAACTTCAACTCCATACACAATGGAGAAAGGAGTTCGACCAGTCGACAGGTTGGGAGTTGTCCTCAATCCCCACAAAACGGAAGGCAATTCAGTCACGCAAGCACCTGCTGCATGCTTGAGGTCTTGCATCAATCGGGGTTTTAGCCCTTGTAGGAACAAACCTTTTGCTCTTTCAGCTTGCCCATTCAACTGCGGGTGTGCAACGGATGTGTAGTCGACTCGAGTGCCTTGGGAAGCAAAGAAAGCTCTGAATTCATCGAGATCAAAGTTTTAACCGTTATCTATGATGATGATGTGCGGAACTCCATATCTTAATATTAACTCTCTGATGAAAGTAATGGATGTGCTCGAGTCGAGGTTCTTGATGGGTTTGGCTTCAATCCACTTAGTGAACTTGTCGACTGCCATGAGCAGATGGGTGAAGCCGCTTCTGCCGGTCCTCTGGGGCCCAACCGTGTCGAGTCCCCAAACAGCAAATGGCCAAATGAGTGGAATAGTCTTTAAGGCTGATGCAGGTTTGTGGAACATGTTCGAGTAAAACTGGCAACCTTCACACTTCTCAACTATCTCTTTAGCCATTTTGTTTGCTCGCGGCCAGTAGAACCTTACTCGGTATGCTTTGGCCACGATGGTCCAGGAGGATGCATGGTGACCACAGGTCCCCGAGTGGATCTCATTTAAGATCAGTCGACCTTCTTCTGGAGAAATACACCGCTAAGTAACACCAGTTACACTTTGTCTGAAAAGTTGATCGCCTATAACTATGAAGGCTTTGGATCTGCGCACGATCTGACGAGCTTCATCCTCATCTTCTGGGAGCTCCTGCCTGAGAAGGTATGCAATATATGGCACTCTTCAGTCGAGGATGGTTACCAAAACCATCGAGATTAGGTCGACCACTGCTGGGACTTCAACTTCCGTCGGATTGGTTGAACTTATCGGCTGTGGGGGCTCCTTTGTAAAGGGATCTTCTTGAACTGATGGGGTGTGGATATGCTCCAAGAACACATTATTGCGAATAGGCTTCCGAGTGGAACCTATTTTCGCCAGATCATCAGCTGCCTGATTCTTGAGTCGGGGTATGTGGTGGAGCTCCAAGCCTTCAAACTTCTTTTCTAACTTTCTCACTGCATTGCAGTATCCAGTCATGGCATGGCTCCTAATAAACCATTCCTTCATCACTTGATTTACCACCAAATCTAAGTCGTCGTAAACCATGAAGCGACGGATGCCGAGTGAAATGGCCATACGCAACCCATATAAAAGTGCTTCGTATTCAGCTTCGTTATTGGAGGAATCAAAGTGAATTTGGAGAACGTAACTGAACTTATCGCCTCTTGGGTACACCAGGACCACTCCAGCTCCAGAGCTATTCAACATCTTAAATACATCAAAGAACATGGTCTGATGCTTCGAGTGACCTTGAGTCGGTTGCTGCTGCTCAATCCACTCGGCCAAGAAATCTGCAATTGCCTGAGACTTAATTGCCTTTTTTTGCATCGAACTTGATATCTAGAGGAAGAAGTTCAATTGCCCACGTTGCCACTCGACCAGTTGCATCTTGATTGTTGAAAATCTTTAATAATGAGGCATCGCTGACGACCAAAACTGAGTGGTCTATGAAGTAATGTGCAACTTTCTTCGTGGTCAAATAAATTCCATAGACAAGCTTCTGTTAATGCGGATACCTTTGCTTGGAGGGAGTCAGAACTTCAGAAATTTAATACACTGGGCACTGAACCTTATAGGCTTTGCCTTCTTCCTCCCACTAGACCGTGAGCGTTGTGCTGACAACTTGTCCAGTGGCTGTGATATATAATAACAGAGGCTCTTTGACTAGAGCAGCAAGCACCGGCTGGGTGGAAAGCGGGGCTTTGAGCTCTACAAACGTTGCTTCAGCTTCAAGAGTCCAATCGAATGTATCAGACTTTTTCATCAGTCGGTAAAGAGGTAATGCCTTTTCACTAAGACGAGAAATGAACTGACTCAATGCTGCCAAACAACCCGTGAGCTTTTGAACATCATGCACACGCACAGGGTGTTTCATTCGGAGAATTGCTCCAATCTTTTCTAGGTTCGCGTCGATTCCTCGTCTGGAAATGAGGAAACTGAGCAACTTCCCTCCAGGGACTCGGAATGTGCATTTGGACGGATTAAGCTTGATGTCATATATTCTTAGGTTGGCAAATGTTTCAGCAAGATCAGTCAGCAGGTCAAAACTCTTGTGTGACTTGACCATGATATCATCCATGTATGCTTCCACGTTCCGACTGATTTGAGTGAGCAGGCACTTCTGAATCATGCACATGAATGTGGCACCAGCATTCTTGATACCAAAAGGCATGGTAACATAGCAAAAACACCTGAATGGGGTGATGAAGGCCATTTTTATTTCATCGGGTCCATACAGTCGGATCTGATGGTACCCAAAATACGCATCCAAAAAGGACAAACGATCGCACCTCGCAGTCGGTACACATACAAAGTGAATCATCTTTCTTAGGGACCATGACGATGTTGGTGAGCCACTCGGAGTGGTAAATCTCATGGATGAACTCAGTTGCCAGAAGCCGAGCCACTTCCTCGCCAGTCGCCTTTCTCTTTTCTGCGGCGAACCTATGGAGATGCTCTTTCACTGGTTTTGCTTCTGGGTCAACACGCAAATGGTGCTCAGCCAGCCCCGTGGGTACACCTGGCATGTCAGCTGGTTTCAATGCGAAGATGTCCCATTTCTCATGGAGGAACTGGATGAGCGTGGCTTCCTATTTGTTGTCAAGTGTTGTTGAGATGTGAGTCGGAGCTGCAGTGGGGTCTTTCGGGTGGATATGAACAGACTTGGTTTCACCGGCCAACTGAAATGCAGACTCTGAGGCATTTTCTTGGACCGCAGCAAATCACTCGGATCTGCATTTTTCTTATATTCCTGCATCTCCACTGTTGCCATCTACTCATTGACAATCTTGCAGCCCTTCTGAAGGCACTCTTCTGCTCTCTGTCTATTTCCTGTGAGGCTGTGACTATGATTACACCTCTAGGACCAGGCATCTTCAACTTGAGATATACGTAACACGGTCGATCCATGAAACGAGCAAACGTTGTCCTGCCCAGAATGGCATGATAAGCACTGTGGAAATCCACCACCTCAAACGTCAACTTTTCCTTGCTGTAATTCTTGGAATCACCGAAAACCACATCCAGAGCGATCTGCCTAAGTGACTTTGCCTTGTTTCTAGGAATGAAACCGTGGAACTGCATATTACTTTCACTGAGTTTGGACATCGGGATGCTCATCCCTTGGAGGGTCTCAGCATACAGAATGTTCAATCCACTACCGCCATCCATAAGGACTTTAGTCAGTCGGGTGCCCCCAATGACTAGGTCAACCATTAACGCTTGCCACCCAAGGGTGGCCACGTGCGCTGGGTGATCTGACTGGTCGAATGTGATGGGAGTCTTTGACCACCTCAAATACGTCGTAGTTGCCGGGCAACCATATTCACCTCCCTGTTAGTGACTTTCAGTCAACTTTTCCTCTCTATGTCAGCGAAAAATCATCAAGGTAGCATTGACCTGAGGGTAACCATCATGTTCCTCCTTTTCTTCCTCATCAGATTCCTTCCAGTGAGCTGGTCCTCTCAGAAGCTCTGGATCAGGAGCCGGCACTGCCGAATAGTATGTTTGGGTTGAATCAGGTTACCCTCATCGTCTTTTCGTGTGAATGTAACACAACAAATCCAGAATGTCTTGACCTGACTGATCCTTCTACTTCTTGGGTTTCCACTATGGTTTGGGTTTTCCTTTAATTTCCCTTGTGCACTCAGGACTGCAGCCTCAGCAGGTCCTATAGGTTCAACTTTTTGGTTTTGCTTCCGACTGAAATTTCCAGCCCCGGAATCCTGGACGACTAGTTTTCCCATGCCACTGTGGAGGCGGTCCTTCTCTTCACCATTAGCATACTGAGTGGCTATTTCCATCATTTGGGTTAGACTCATGTCTTCGGAACGACCGAATTTTAGCGTGAGCTCTCTGTACCAGACGCCCTCCTTGAAGGCGCAAACTGCCTGGTGATCTGACACATTTTCTACCGTATGATGAAGGGTAGTCCATCTCTGGATGAATTCTCTCAAAGTTTCATTCGGCTTCTGAATACAGTGTTGCAATTCAGTCAGCCCAGCAGGTCACTTCCAAGTGCCCTCGAATCTTTTGATGAACACTCGGGCCAAGTCATCCCAGTAGAAAATACTCCCAGGGGCCAACTGAGTCAACCAGGATCTGGCCGAACCCTCAAGCATCAGGGGGAGGTGCTTCATGGCTCCATCATCATTGCCTCCACCAATCTGCACAGCCACTCGGTAGTCTTCCAGCCAGGTGTCCCGCTTTGACTCTTCGGTGAACTTACTCACGCCCATAGCCAACCTGAAGTTGGGAGTGATCTCAGCCGATCGGATGGCCATACTAAAACACTCGGGCCCAGAAACAAATACTTTGCTTCCAGATGGACGATATCTGCCTTTCCCTTCTCTGTTTGCTCGGTCTCTATCGACCAAACCTTGCACAAGGAGTGACCTCGCATTGAACCCCGGCTCTCTCGGGTCGACTGGGGCTCTCCGCTCGTCACCATACAGGCGCCTATCATCATACCGCCGGGGCGCATACGACCTGCCCCTCAGAGGGGGCATAGGCACTCGACGGTGGTCATCACGGGAAAACTGATGATCATACTGTCCGTGTCCTCATCCCAGGTACTCATCCTGGCGGGGACCATGATCCTAACGCCGTCGGGGCGACCCTGGACTATGAGCTGACTGAACTATGTCTGCAACCACTGACCTACTATGGATTCTGTTACGTGATTGGGAGATAGCAGAGTTCTGTTCCCCAGCGGCTCTAAGCAATGCTCGGATCTGCAGCAAGCCTCTACCAGCTTCTGAACATGATGGCTGAATTGACACTGCTATGCCTGTTGCTGCTGCAACATTTTGGATCAGAGTACGGTATACCTGAGGCTCGATCGGAAACAGTTGTCGCGCAGGTCGACTGGATTCGGGGATCCGCCGACGAGCGCGTTCGTCGAGTGCCTTCTGCAGATTCTCCAAATACGTGTGCTCACCCAAGGTGGCCAAGCGCGCAGCCTCCAAGGCCCGAGCCTCGGAAGTCTTCCCAATGATGGGGGTCCAGAGTGCTTGGACGTTGCAACGATGCAGCTCTTCCCTCTGCTCCACTGTGAGTGCTTGGGGGATGTACTCGTCATGATCTTGTGACGAGCCAGCGCCGCCACCGCAGCCGCCGCCGCGGCGGCGGCAAAATCCGGGCGGACTGCACTGGGAGTCGACCATGAGGACCTCTGCCGTCGGGTCGTTGCTTTCACACTTAGAAAGCGAATTTGAATGACCGGTTGGCAGATCAAATAGGCCGTAAAGGGATTCATCGGACTTGATTGCTGCGACTTGAAGGGTGGTCGATTGATGAGCCACTGCGTGCTTCACCCAACATTGGAGCCGCGAACGGACGGACCGCTTGCAACGACGGGCGGACGCAATAGGAGCTGACCGATACTAGGTCGACGGCTGACAAAGGAGAACGCCACAGGCACTCGCACAGAAGTGCGCCACCCCATGGACCGGAGGGCCTCGATGTCAAGGGGAGATTCTTGGAGCCAGGCGTAGTCGTCAGCGATGAAGACGTGCGCGCCAAGACAGATCTCGTGGCCTAAAACCAAACCACCGCCGGAAACCATGTTGATGAAGAACGAAATTTGCAACATCACCAGAAGTCGCTCAGACGCCTGCCCCATGATGGGCGCCAACTGTCGTGGGAGTAAGTCTGACAGTAAGAATAGGGTGTACATAGGAGGAGGCAAGGTCCTAGCTACGGTAAGGTTTTACACGCAAGTTTATGAGTTCAGGCCCCTCTCAGAGGAGGTAACAGCCCTATGTCTGGGTGCCTGGAGTCTTGTCGACTAGATTATGCATGGAAGTTACAGGGGGTGCGAACCCTTGTGCCCGAGGAGGGGGTGGCTTATATAGAGTGCACCAGGACTCTCGCAGCCCTCAGTTACACATGGTTCAATGTGAGTTAAGACAGGGGCGTTACTGGTAACACCAACTATTAATGATCTTTATGACTATAGAGTGAACGCGTAATCGTTGCCATCCTGAGATGCCTTTAGACCTTCTATACTTTGAGTGATTCTTCATGTGGTCGAGTGACTCTATTGTGGTCGAGTGGAATTGGGTTATCCGAGTGGGATCTTTTGTCGAGTAGATTACACTTCAAGGTGATTTCAGTCGGTACCCTCTGTTGGACTTTGGATGTCTTTGACTCTAGGGAAGTGTCCTTGGGTAGGGTGTCTAGGTCAGGCCTAAGACCCTACCCTAGGTACATGTCATCGTCACCCACTCCAAGCCCATGTGCATCTATCGTTCAGGATAAGTACGACCCACAGTCCCACACCCTTCCATCAAGAATCGCTAAAGAAAATCCCTTTCGTCAAGCTGACGCCACAACAATCCCTTCCTCGACTAGCCGCCGCAGTCCCTCATGCTCTCTCACCTGCCACCGCCAACCATGCTTGTCTCCGGCCAGCCTCCCCTGCCGACCTTGCCGCCCTCACCGTTGGCGGTCCCCGGCGAGCAACCTCTCCAGAGATGCGGGATCCAGCCGCCACCACACCCCAATCGATGGTCCTCATGGCCAGCCACTGCCGGTGACTTATGCCGCCACGCCCAACGGCCCCCTGCCAGTCACCACCGCTCCACAGATGAGCATTAATTCCACCAAATTCCTTCATCTTCCCCAGTTTTATGTCGCAAACTCTTCCACCTCCATGCCACAAATGCATATGAGACAGCCTCGCATCACTCATTTTATGGCCGTCATTATCCTGCTTCATTACCCTGCAAATGCGGAAAAGGTTGTGCTTATATCCCCTCTGCCATACGCATCAACCACGAACGCCTGCTCACATCCACGTCTGGGAACCAACTTCAGCCCTACTAGGTGCACACTCCCACTTTTCAGCCCTCTTTGAATATTTCTATCCACACAAGATTATGCTTTCCAATTTCTCAGCTTGTGCTAGGGATGAAAGGATGTTGAGTGTGTAGGTTTTTTGCTGCTCGGATTGGCCACATTACATCACAGGTCGCTTGCTCCGTGCATTTCTTTCAGATTCTTATTTCATTAAATTGCTATTTGATTATGATACATGCTTACACAAATTGGTTAGTAGTGCAACCTGCACATGTTTCTAATTTAGGATGGACATAAAACAAAAGCCAGTATCATCATTTTACTAATATATTTGTTTATTTCTATTTTATCAGTACATTGTAGTTATTTCCCTCCTACTGTACGCTTCCTGTTTTCAGTCACCCGAGATTTCTCCTATCCCTGAACTTATGTTTTAAATTTTTGCAGATTGCTTTCCCAATCGAAAGGTGCTTCAACTTCTGCTTAGTAGGTCTCTTTCTCCTCGGATTGGCCTCATTTCATTTTTGCAGTGGTCTCCTGCTTCTTACATTGGTATGTGAACGTATGCACCATCCATTCCTTTCCATGCATATTAGATATCATATGAATTTCATACCTTGGATTGTTTTCTGTGATATATTTATTCAAATATATATGCTATGTTATCCTCGATGGCAACAATACAATACGTGCCTTGCAACCCTTTCTGTCACAGGGTAAGGACACCGCAAGATTGAACCCAAAGCTAAGCACTTCTCCCATGGCAAGAAAGACCAATCGGCCAAACCAAACTGATAATTCGAAGAGACTTGTGAAGATAACTCAATCATACATAAAAGAATTCAGAGAAGATTCAAATATTATTCATAGATAAACTTGATCATAAACCCACAATTCATCAGATCTCGACAAACACACCGCAAAAAGAGTTTACATCGAATAGATCTCCACAAGAGAGGGGGAGAACATTGTATTGAGATCCAAAAAGAGAGAAGAAGCCATCTAGCTAATAACTATGGACCCGTAGGTCTATGGTAAACTACTCACAACTCATCGGAGGGGCAAGGATGTTGATGTAGAAACCCTCCATGGTCGATTCCCCCTCTGGCAGAGTGCCGGCGAAGGCTCCAAGATGGGATCTCGCGGATACAGAAGGTTACGGCGGTGGAAATTGTGTTTCGTGGTGCTCCTGGATGTTTTTGGGGTATGTAGGTATATATAGGAGGAAGAAGTACGTCGGTGGCCGCCCGAGGGGCCCACGAGACAGGGGGAAATTGTGTTTCATGGTGCTCCTGGATGTTTTTGGGGTATGTAGGTATATATATAGGAGGAAGAAGTATGTCGGTGGCCGCCCGAGGGGCCCACGAGACAGGGGGCGCGCCCTATAGGGGGGGGGCGGCGCCCTATCTCATGGGGCCCTCGGAAGCTTCTTGACTTGCACTCCAAGCTCTCCGGATCACGTTCGTTCCAAAAATCACGCTCCCGATGGTTTCATTCCGTTTGGACTCTGTTTGATATTCCTTTTCTTCGAAATACTGAAATAGGCAAAAAAAACCAGCAATATGGGCTGGGCCTCCGGTTAGTAGATTAGTCCCAAAAATAATATAGATGTGTAAAATAAAGCCCATAAACATCCAAAAGGGTAATATAATAGCATGGAACAATCAAAAATTATAGATACGTTGGAGACGTATCAAGCATCCCCAAGTTTAATTCCTGCTCGTCCTCGAGTAGGTAAATGATAAAAAGAGAATTTTTGATGTGGAATGCTACCTAGCATAATTCATAATGTAATTTTCTTTATTGTGGCATGAATGTTCAGATCCAAATGATTCAAAATAAAAGTTCATATTGATAAAAGAAATAGTAACATTCAAGCATACTAATCAAAGTAATCATGTCTTCTCAAAATAACATGGCAAAAGAAAGTTCATCCCTACAAAATCATATAGTTAGGCTATGCTTCATTTTCGTCACACAAAGATGTTCCCAACTTCTATACCCCCGATGACAAGCCAAGCAATTGTTTCATACTTAAATAATCTCAAACTTTTTCAACCTTCATGCAATACATGAGCGTAAGCAATGGATATAGCACTATGGGTGGAATAGAATATGATTATGGGGATTGTGTGGAGAAGACAAAAAAGGAGAAAGTCTCACATTGACGAGGATAATCAACGGGCTATAGAGATGCCCACAAATTGATGTCAACATGAGGAGTAGGGATTGCCATGCAACGGATGCACTAGAGCTATAAATGAATGCTCAACAAAAGAAAACTAGTGGGTGTGCATCCAACTTGCTTGCTCACGAAGATCTAGGGCATTTGAGGAAGCCCGTCGTAGGAATATACAAGCCAAGTTCTATAATGAAAAATTCCCACTAGTATGAAAAAGACAACTTATGAGACTCACTATATGAAAAACATGGTGCTACTTTGAAGCACAATACATGATACTCACTACATGAAGAACAAGGTGCTACTTTGAAGCACAAGTGTGGAAAAAGAGATAGTAACATTGCCCTTTTTTATTTATTTTCTTCTCTTTTTTTCTTTTTCTTTTTTTCTTTTTTTTGGACCTTTCTTTTTTTTGGCCTTTCTTCCTTTTTTCTTTTTTTTTTCTTTGGGCAATGTTATAATAATGATGATCATCACACTTCTATTGATTACAACATAAGGATTACAACTCGAAACTAGAACAAGATATGACTCTATATGAATGCCTCTGGCGGTGTACCGAGATGGTGCAATGAATCAAGAGTGACATGTATGAAAAATAATGCTTGTTGGCTTTGCCACAAATATGATGTCAACTACATGAACATGCAATGGCAATATGACAAAAGTAAAGTATGTCATGATGATGATGAACGGAACGGTGGAAAGTTGCATGGCAATATATCTCGGAATGGCTATGGAAATGCCATAATAGGTAGGTATGGTGACTGTTTTGAGGATGATATAAAGAGGTTTATGTGTGACAGAGCATATCGTATCACGGGGTTTGGATGCACCGGCGAATTTTGCACCAACTCTCAAGGTGAGAAAGGGCAATGCACGGTACCGAAGAGACTAGCAAAGGCGGAAAGGTAAAAGTGCGTATAATCCATGGACTCAACATTAGTCAAAAGAACTCATATACTTATTGCAAAAATTAGTCAAAAGAACTCATATACATTAGTCAAAAGAACTCATATACATTAGTCAAAAGAACTCATATACATTAGTCAAAACAAGTCATCAAAAACCAAGTACTACGTGCATGCTCCTAGGGGATAGATTGGTAGGAGAAGACCATCGCTCGTCCCTGACCGCCACTCATAAGGATGCACAAGCCAAGTACACTTCATGTTTCAAATTTGTTACACAACTTTAACCATACGTGCATGCTACGGGACTTGCTAACTTTAACACAAGCATTCTTTAAATTCATAATCACCCAACTAGCATGACTTTAATATCGTTACCTCCATATCTCAAAACAATTATCAAGTATCAAATTGATCATAGCATCCAATTCACTTCCTATGATAGTTTTTATTATACCCAACTTGGATGCTCATCATTCTAGGACCAACTTTATGATAATAGAAAATATCATGCTGTTCTAAAAGACTCTCAAAATAATATAAGTGAAGCATGAGAGACTAGCACTTTCTTCAAAATTAAGACACCACCATGCTCTAAAAGATATAAGTGAAGCACTAGAGCAAAAACTATCAAGCTCAAAAGATATAAGTGAAGCACATAGAGTATTCTAGCAAAATTCTAATCAAATAGGCTTCTCCCAAAAGGTGTGTACAGCAAGGATGATTGTGGTAAACTAAAAAGCAAAGACTAATATATTACACGACGCTCCAAGCAAAACATATATCATGTAGCGAATAAAAATATAGCTCCAAGTAAAGTTACCAATGAGCGAAGACGAAAGAGGGGATGCCTTCCTGGGGCATCCCCAAGCTTAGGCTTTTGGCTATTCTTGAATATCTTGGGGTGCCATAAGCATCCCCAAGCTTAGGCTCTTGCCAGCCTTTATTCCATAGTCCATAAAAGCTTTACCCAAAACTTGAAAACTTCACAACACAAAACTCAACAGGAAATCTTATAAGCTCCGTTAGTGAAAGAAAACAAAACCGCCACATAAGGTACTGCAATGAACTCATTCTTTATTTAATTTGGTGTTAAACCTACTGTATTCCAACTTCTTTATAGTTCATAGACTGAATTACTAGCCATAGATGCATTGAAATAAGCAAACAACACACGAAAAATAGAATCTGTCAAAAACAGAATAGTCTATAGATATGTAACTAACGCAAACTTCTGGGACTCTAAAAGTCCTACCAAAATAGGAAGTCCTGGAAATTTTGTTTATTGAACAGAAGCAAAAAGAATCAATGCAAAATCACCTTCCTGTGATTTAACAAAATTATATTCGTGCATGCAAAGTTTCTGTTTTTCAGCAGAATCAAATCAACTATCATCGTAGGTTATCCTATAGGTTCTACTTGGCACAAACACTAATTAAAAGATAAAAACACATCTAACCATAGGGTAGATGCAATTTTTATTACTAAACAGGAGCAAAAAGAAAAAAAGCACAAAGAAAAATTGGGTTGCCTCCCAACTAGCGCTATCGTTTAACGCCCCTAGCTAGGCATAAAAGCAAGGATAGATCTAAGTAGTGCCGTAATAATAAGATAGATCTTGAAAGCTCATCCCATACTCTCTACGTTCGGCAGCAAGTTTCCTTTGAGGAAAGCAAAAGTAATCAAAAGGGCTAAATTTAGTGGGACATAGATCCCCAAGATCAATCACAGGAGGAACGGTTCCTCCTTTGGCCCTTCATAGTGCACAACTATTTCATCACTAAAAGCATTCTTTTGGCAAAATCTCGTGAGCCTATACTCAAGAGAGTATCCTAGCTCATTGTTTCGAAGGGCAAAATCATTATTAAGCTCGTTAATGCAATCAACCAAGACATTGGTAGGAACCTTTTTTCTAAGGTTTTCATTAAAAGCAACATAGTCTGAATATTGAAAATGCCTAATTTCCTCTTGATCATAGAGGATCGCCTCTATGGGAGGACGACCGGCATCCACCCTATAGTGCGCAAAGATTTCTTTGGCCTCTCTTACGATAAATCTAAACTCATGAGCCAAAAAGATAGTAACAGTGCACTTAACAGAAGAATGCTCAATATTAGAGAATTCTAGGAAAATTCTTTGTATGCAAGGATGCAAATGCATAAATTGTCTTTCAAGCTCAACTACGAGCATAGCGATAGCATCCGCAAGACTACTAGTTCTACGAAGAATAGAACCGCCCAAGGAAGGTAAAGCACCAACACAAGTAAAGAAATCTTGAATAACACCTTTGCCAATGATGTTACCACTACCGATTCGAAACTTTTTAGTATGCAAGATAGGGGGTTCATCGGCCGGAGCCTCGGGATTTTCCATGTTATCATTATTGTCCATATCGACGATAATTTCCCCAATTTCAGACATAGCGGCAAACAAAAGCAAGGCGGAAGAAAGCGAGCGATAAAGAGAGGAGGAGATTGGGAAAGAGAGGGCAAATAAAACGGCAAGGGTGAAGTGGGGGAGAGGAAAACGAGAGGAAAATGGCAAATAATGTAAATGTGAGGGAGATGGGTTTGTGATGGGTACTTGGTATGTCTTGACTTGAGCGAAGACCTCCCCGGCAACGGTGCCAGAAATCCTTCTTGCTACGTCTTGAGCTTGCGTTGGTTTTCCTCTAAGAGGAGAGGGTGATGCAGCAAAGTGTAGCGTAAGTATTTCCCTCAGTTTTGAGAACCAAGGTATCAATCCAGTAGGAGGCTCCTCAAAAGTCCCACGCACCTACACAAACAAACTGAGAAGTCGCAACCAACGCAATAAAGGGGTTGTCAATCCCTTCACGGCCACTTGCGAAAGTGAGATCTAATAAAGATAGTATGATAAGATAAATATATTTTTGGTATTTTATGATATAGATGCAAAAGGTAAAGAAGCAAATATAAGTAGATTGAAAGCAAACATGATAAGAGATAGACCCGGGGGCCATAGGTTTCACTAGAGGCTTGTCTCGAGATAGCATAAGTATTACGGTGGGTGAACAAATTACTATCGAGCAATTGATAGAAAAGCGCATAGTTATGAGATTATCTAGGCATGATCATGTATATAGGCATCACGTCCATAACAAGTAGACCGACTCCTGCCTGCATCTACTATTATTACTCCACACATCGACCGACTCCTGCCTGCATCTAGAGTATTAAGTTCATAAGAACAGAGTAACACATTAAGCAAGATGACATGATGTAGAGGGATAAACTCATGCAATATGATATAAACCCCATCTTGTTATCCTCGATGGCAACAATACAATACGTGCCTTGCAACCCTTTCTGTCACAGGGTAAGGACACCGCAAGATTGAACCCAAAGCTAAGCACTTCTCCCATGGCAAGAAAGACTAATCTAGTAGGCCAAACCAAACTGATAATTCGAAGAGACTTGCAAAGATAATTCAATCATACAAAAAAGAATTCAGAGAAGATCCAAATATTATTCATAGATAAACTTGATCATAAATCCACAATTCATCGGATCTCGACAAACACACCGCAAAAAGAGTTTACATCGAATAGATCTCCACAAGAGAGGGGGAGAACATTGTATTGAGATCCAAAAAGAGAGAAGAAGCCATCTAGCTAATAACTATGGACCCGTAGGTCTGTGGTAAACTACTCACAACTCATCGGAGGGGCAAGGATGTTGATGTAGAAGCCCTCCATGGTCGATTCCCCCTCCGGCAGAGTGCCGGCGAATGCTCCAAGATGGGATCTCGCGGATACAGAAGGTTACGGCGGTGGAAATTGTGTTTCATGGTGCTCCTGGATGTTTTCGGGGTACGTAGGTATATATAGGAGGAAGAAGTACGTCGGTGGCCGCCCGAGGGGCCCACGAGACAGGGGGCGCGCCCTACAAGGGGGGGGCAGCCCCCTATCTCGTGGGGCCCTCAGAAGCTTCTTGACTTGCACTCCAAGCTCTCCGGATCACGTTCGTTCCAAAAATCACGCTCCCGAAGGTTTCATTCCGTTTGGACTCCGTTTGATATTCCTTTTCTTCGAAATACCGAAAAAGGCAAAAAAACAGCAATATGGGTTGGGCCTCCGGTTAGTAGGTTAGTCCCAAAAATGATATAAATGTGTAAAATAAAGCCCATAAACATCCAAAAGGGGTATTATAATAGCATGGAACTCAATGAAGCTTAATTGGGATTGTGTTGGAGGAACCTTCTCAATGTTTAACAACCACCATGATAGTTAAATAAAATTTATTCCTTGGTTGTAGGAAAAAATGGCTTTATGCAAAACTGTAACCATAGAGCTTTCCACCAGCCATATATGCATGTAGTGATAGCATTATCATGTTCATTACTCTCTAACATTGCCAGCATATTCCATGTGCTGACCCGTTTTTGGGCTGCAACGTTCATGTTGCAGACTTTTCAGACGACGAGTAAGGAGCCCTAGGTCATGATCTTTCACTCAGTATGCCGTCGGAGTTGATGGACTCGCTTTATCTTCCAAGTCTTCCGTTGTTGATGTCTACTACACAACCTTCTTCTTGTAGACGTTGTTGAGCCTGCAAGTGCACAGGTTTGTAGGACAGTAGAGAATTTCCCTCAAGTGGATGACCTAAGGTTTATCAATCCGTGGGAGGCATAGGATGAAGATGGTCACTCTCAAACAACCCTGCAACCAAATAACAAAGAGTCTCTTGTGTCCCCAACACACCCAATACAATGGTAGATTGTATAGGTGCACTAGTTCGGCGAAGAGATGGTGATACAAGTGCAATATGGATGGTAGATAAAGGTTTTTGTAATCTGAAATAATAAAAACAGCAAGGTAACTATTGATAAAAGTGAGCGTAAACGGTATTGCAATGATAGGAAACAAGGCCTAGGGTTCATACTTTCACTAGTGCAAGTTCTCTCAACAATAATAACATAGATAGATCATATAACAATCCCTCAATATGCAACAAAGAGTCACTACAAAGCCACTAATAGCGGAGAACAAACGAAGAGATTATGGTAGGGTACGAAACCACCTCAAAGTTATTATTTCAGATCAATCTATTCAAGAGTTCATACTAGAATAACACCTTAAGACACAAATCAACCAAAACCCTAATGTCACCTAGATACTCCATTATCACCTCAAGTATCCATGGGCATGATTATACGATATGCATCACACAATCTCAGATTCATCCAACCAACACAAAGTACTTCAAAGAGTGCACCAAGTTTCTACCGGAGAGTCAAGAAAACGTGTGCCAACCCCTATGCATAGGTTTATGGGCGGAACCCGCAAGTTGGTCACCAAAACATACATCAAGTGGCACGTGATATCCCATTGTCACCACAGATAAACACGGCAAGACATACATCAAGTGTTCTCAAATAAATACTCAATCCGATAAGATAACTTCAAAAGGGAAACTCAATTCATCACAAGAGAGTAGAGGGGGAGAAACATCATAAGATCCAACTATAATAACAAAGCTCGCGATACATCAAGATCGTGCCATAGGGAGAACACGAGAGAGAGAGAGAGATCAAACACATAGCTACTGGTACATACCCTCAGCCCCGAGGGTGAACTACTCCCTCCTCGTCATGGATAGCGCTGGGATGATGAAGATGGCCACCGGTGATGGGTCCCCCCTCCGGCAGGGTGCCGGAACAGGCTCCCGAGAGGTTTTTGGTGGCTACAGAGGCTTGTGGAGGCGGAACTCCTGATCTCTTCTCCATCGATGTTTTTAGGGTACGTAGGCTTATATAGGCGAAAGAAGTCGGTCGGGGGAGCCTCGAGGGGCCCACGAGAGGGTAGGGAGCGCCCAGCAGGGTGGGCGCGCCCCCTGTCTCGTGGCCTCCTCGATGATCCCCTTGCTTGCACTCCAAGTTCCCGGGATTGGTTCTGTTCCAAAAATAACTTTGCCAATGGTTTCATTCCGTTTGGACTCCGTTTGATATTCCTTTTCTTCGAAATACTAAAACATGCAATAAAACAACAATATGGGCTGGGCCTTCGGTTAATAGGTTAGTCCCAAAAATAATATAAAAGTGTAAAATAAAGCCCATAAACATCCAAAAGGGGTAATATAATAGCATGGAACAATCAAAAATTATAGATACGTTGGACGTATCAAGCATCCCCAAGCTTAATTCCTACTCGTCCTCGAGTAGGTAAATGATAAAAACAGAATTTTTGATGTGGAATGCTACCTAGCAAAATTCTCAATGTAATTTTCTTTATTGGGGCATGAATGTTCAGATCCAAATGATACAAAATAAAAGTTCATATTAACATGAAAATGGTGATACTTCAAGCATACTAATCAAAGTAATCATGTCTTCTGAAAATAACATGGTCAAAGAAAGTTATCCCTGCAAAATCATATAGTCTGACTGTTGCTCTATCTTCATCACACAAAGTATTTAATCATGCACAACCCAGATGACAAGCCAAGCAATTGTTTCATACTTTAATAATCTCAAACTCTTTCAACTTTCACGCAATACATGAGCGTGAGCCATGGACATAGCATTATATATGGAATAGAATGGTGGTTGTGGAGAAGACAAAAAGGAGAAGATAGTCTCACATCAACTAGGCGTATCAATGGGCTATGGAGATGCCCATTAATAGATATCAATGTGAGTGAGTAGAGATTGCCATGCAACGGATGCACTAGAGCTATAAATATATGAAAGCTCAACAAAAGAAACTAAGTGGGTGTGCATCCAACTTGCTTGCTCACGAAGACCTAGGGCATTTTGAGGAAGCTCATCATTGGAATATACAAGCCAAGTTCTATAATGAAAAATTCCCACTAGTATATGCAAGTGACAACATAGGAGACTCTCTATCATGAAGATCATGGTGCTACTTTGAAGCACAAGTGTGGAAAAAGAGATAGTAGCATTGTCCCTTCTCTCTTTTTCTCTCATTTTATTTTTTTCTTTTCTCTTTTTTTTTCTTTTTTTTTCTTTTTTTTCTTTGGCTTTTTCTTTTTCTTTTTGGCCTTTCTCTATTTTTCCTTTTTCTTTTTCTTTTTGTAAAGTCGGAAGTCTCATCCCGACTTGTGGGGGAATCATAGTCTTCATCATCCTTTCCTCACTAGGACAATGCTCTAATAATGAAGATCATCACACTTTTATGGATTTACAACTCAAGAATTACAACTCAAAGCTAGAACAAGATATGACTCTATATGAATGCCTCCGGTGGTGTACCGGGATATGCAATGAATCAAGAGTGACATGTATGAAAATTATGAAGGTGTCCTTTCCACAAATACGATGTCAACTACATGATCATGCAAAGAGCAATATGACAAAAGTAATGGTGTCATATGAACGGAACGGTGGAAAGTTGCATGGCAATATATCTCAGAATGGCTATGGAAATGCCATAATAGGTAGGTATGGTGGCTGTTTTGAGGAAGGTATATGGTGGGTGTATGGTACCGGGGAAAGTTGCGCGGCACAAGAGAGGCTAGCAATGGTGGAAGGGTGAGGGTGCGTATAATCCATGGACTCAACATTAGTTAAAAGAACTCATATACTTATTGCAAAAATCTACAAGTCATCAAAAACAAAGTATTATGCACATGCTCCTAGGGGGATAGATTGGTAGGAAAAGACCATCGCTCATCCCCGACCGCCACTCATAAGGAAGACAATCAATAAATAAAATTGTGCTCCAACTTCATCACAAAGCGGTTCACCATACGTGCATGCTACGGGAATCGCAAACCTCAACACAATCATTTTTCATAATCACCCTAACTAGAATGACTTTAATATCACTACCTCCATATCTCAAAACAATTATCGAGTATCAAATTGATCATGGCATCCAATTCACTTTTTATGACAGTTTTTATTATACCCAACTTGGATGCTCATCATTCTAGGACCAACTTTATAAACATAGCAAATACCATGCTGTTCTAAAAGACTCTCAAAATAATATAAGTGAAGCATGAGAGACTAGCAATTTCTACAAAATATAACCACCGCCGTGCTCTAAGAGATATAAGTGATGCACTAGAGCAAATGACAAACTACTACGAAAGATATAAGTGAAGATCAATGAGTAGTCGAATAATTGTGCAACTATGTGAAGACTCTCTAACATTAAGGAATTTCAGGTATTGGTATTGTATTAAAACAGCAAGCAAAACAAAATAAAATGACATTGCAAGGATAGCACAACTCATGTGAAGAAGCAAAAACTTAGGCTCAACCGATACTAACCGATAATTGTTGAAGAAGAAAGGTGGGATTTCTAACGGGGCATCCCCAAGCTTAGATGCTTGAGACTTCTTGAAATATTATCTTGGGGTGCCTTGTGCATCCCCAAGCTTGAACTTTTGTGTCTCCTTAATTCCTCTCATATCATGGTTTCTCTCTTTATCAAAAGCTTCATCCACAACAAACTCAACAAGAACTCGTGAGATAGGTTAGTATAAACCAATGCAAAACTTTATCATTTTCTACTGTAACAAATCACTAAAATTATTATTCCACATTGCATACTAAATGCCTCTGCATATTTAATACTCCTATCCTCCAATAGAATCATTAAACAAGCAAACATATGCAAACAATGCAAACATAGCAGCAATCTGCCAAAACAGTATAGTCTGTAAAGAATGCAAGAGTATCAATACTTCCCTAACTCCAAAAATTATGAGAAAACTACTACGTTGTAGAAGATTTATCATATCTCAGTATTCGAAAGGTTTCATCATTATATCATTCTCTGACTTTTCTAGGAAATTTTTGCAACAGCGGTAAACTTTCTGTTTTCAAACAGCAACATGTATACTAGCAAAATAAGCATGGCAAAGGCTATCCTTGACATTTTTATTGAAACTAAAGATGCAAAACATTATTCTAAATAACAGCAGGCAATCACTAACAAAAGAAAATGACGCTCCAAGCAAAACACATATCATGTGGTGAATAAAAATATAGCTCCAAGTAAGGTTACCGATGGACGAAGGCGAAAGAGGGGATGCCATCTGGGGCATCCCCAAGCTTAGGCTCTTGGTTGTCCTTTAATATTACCTTGGGGTGCCTTGGGCATACCCAAGCTTAGGCTCTTGCCACTCCTTATTCCATAGTCCATCGAATCTTTACCCAAAACTTGAAAACTCCACAACACAAAACTCAACAGAAAACTCGTAAGCTCCGTTAGTATAAGAAAATAAAACCACCACTTAGGTGTTGTAATGAACTCATTATAAATTCATATTGGTGTAATATCTACTGTATTCCAACTTCTCTATGGTTCATACCCTCCGATACTACTCATAGATTCATCAAAATAAGCAAACAACACATAGAAAACAGAATCTGTCAACAACAGAACAGTCTGTGGTAATCTGTATCAAACGTATACTTATGGAACCCCAAAAATCCTACCAAATTAGGACGTCCTAAGAAATTTGTGCATAAATCCATAGGAAAAAGAATCCGATCAGAATCACGTTTATGTGAATTAAAAAAACTAATTTACTAGGTGTAAAAGTTTCTGATTCTCAGCAGGATCAACACAACTATCACCGAAAGCTATCCTAAAGGTCTTACTTGGCACTTTATTGAAACAAAAGATATAAAACATGATTAATACAGTATCATAATCATGTGGACATAAAAACAGTAAGGTTAAATATTGGGTTGTCTCCCAACAAGCGCTTTTCTTTAATGCCTTTCTAGCTATGCATAATGATGACAATGATGCTCACATAAAAGATAAGAACTGAAACATAACGGGAGCATCATGAAGCATATGACTAGCACATTCAAGTCTAACTCACTTCCTGTGCATTGGGATTTTGTGAGCAAACAACTTATTGGAACAATAATCAACTAGCATAGGAAGGTAAAACAAGCATAGCTTCAAGATTTTCAACACATAGAGAGGAAACTTGATATTATTGCAATTCCTACAAGCATATATTCCTCCCTCATAATAATTTTCAGTAGCATCATGAATGAATTCAACAATATAACCAGCACCTAAAGCATTCTTTTCATGATCTACAAGCATAGAAAATTTACTACTCTCCACATAAGCAAAATTCTTCTCATTCGGAATAGCGGAAGTATCATAAAATACTTGAACACTAAAAATTGTTTCCACATTAAAAGAGCAATGTTCAGAAAAAGGGTAATCATAATCATGACAAGTTTTATAAATATAATCATCACTACTTTTTATAGCATAAGTTTCATCACAATAATCATCATAAGTAGCAACTTCGTTCTCATCATAATCGATTGAAACCTCTCCCAAGATAGTGGAATCACTAAATAAAGTTGACACTTTTCCAAATCCACTTTCATATTCATCACAATAAAATTCAACATCCTCCAAAATAGTGGGATCACTACTTCCTAAAGTTGACACTCTTCCAAACCCACTTTCATCAATATAATCATCATAGGTAAGAGGCATGCTATCATCATAACAACTTTGCATATCAAAACTTGGGATGCTAAAAATATCATCTTCATTAAACGTAGCTTGGGACAAACATTAATTTCAGCAAATATATTCTCAAATATTTCATCCTCATCAAACATAGCTTCCCCAAGCTTGGGCCTTTTCTTATCATAAGCATAATCACTCTCATCATTAATAGTATGGATAGCACCAATAGTATAGCAATTATCATTATCACAATGAGCAGTAGGAGCAACATCATTTGGGAGGGATACCTTTTTACCTTTGTTGCTCCTTCTTTTCTTTTTCTTCTTCACATTATGTGTGGGTTCAACCTTCCTCTTTGAGCTCCTTATTGACGAGATTGGTTGAATAGAAAGCTCCTCCTCGTTACCTGATTCATCATAAGAAATAATAGGAGGAGATTGGGAAGTCTCTTCCCTTTCATTACTATTCTCTTAATCTTCTAATTGCTTTCTTTTCTTTCGGTGATTGGCAATATAAGGATTTTCAATGCAATTCACCGCACAAAACAAATAAATCTCCTCTAAATCAATATCAAGGAAATGCTCAAGATTAAATTTTGGAATAAGCTTAGTTGCACGTTTCAATTCTTCTTAACCCAAAAGCAAACTAAGTTCATTGTAATGAACAAGGGAGATCAAATCATCACAATTTTTGGACACGATTCGATCATGAAACAATTTGCATTGGAGATGTAAATGATCACGTTCATTGCAAAGTTCACAAGTACAGCAAAGGAAATTTAAATTTTTAGCACTCACATTTAGCCTTTCTTGCAACCATTTAGTTTCTAAATGCTTATGTCTCTTGCAATATCTGTCTTCCCTATTTGGTGTGTACTTGCGAACCCAATCTACTCCACAAAAATCGACATGCTTAATGGAGACATTTTCATCATAACTAGTGCAATCATCATTAGTACTATGGATATTCAAGGAGTTCATACTAACAACATTGCAATCATGCTCATCATTCAAAGATTTGGTATCAAGCATTCTATAGATTTCTTCTTCTAGCACTTGAGCACAATTTTCCTTTTCATCATACTCACGAAAGATATTAAAAAGACAAAGCGTATGAGACAAGCTTAACTCTATTTTTTTAGTTTTTATTTTATAAACTAAACTAGTGATAAAACAAGAAACAAAAAGATTTGATTGCAAGATCTAAAGATATACCTTCAAGCACTCACATCCCCGGCAACGGCGCCAGAAAAGAGCTTGATGTCTACTACACAACCTTCTTCTTGTAGACGTTGTTGGACCTGCAAGTGCACAGGTTTGTAGGACAGTAGCAAATTTCTCTCAAGTGGATGACCTAAGGTTTATCAATCCGTGGGAGGCGTAGGATGAACATGGTCTCTCTCAAACAACCCTACAACCAAATAACAAAGAGTCTCTTGTGTCCCCAACACACCCAATACAATGGTAGATTGTATAGGTGCACTAGTTCGGCGAAGAGATGGTGATACAAGTGCAATATGGATGGTAGATAAAGGTTTTTGTAATCTGAAATAATAAAAACAGCAAGGTAACTAATGATAAAAGTGAGCGTAAACGGTATTGCAATGATAGGAAACAAGGCCTAGGGTTCATACTTTCACTAGTGCAAGTTCTCTCAACAATAATAACATAGATAGATCATATAACAATCCCTCAACATGCAACAAAGAGTCACTCCAAAGCCACTAATAGCGGAGAAAAAACGAAGAGATTATGATACGGTACGAAACCACCTCAAAGTTATTCGTTCGGATCCATCTATTCAAGAGTTTGTACTAGAATAACACCTTAAGACACAAATCAACCAAAACCCTAATGTCACCTAGATACTCCATTGTCACCTCAAGTATACGTGGGCATGATTATATGATACGCATCACACAATCTCAGATTCATCCAACCAACACAAAGTACTTCAAAGAGTGCCCCAAAGTTTCTACCGGAGAGTCAAGAAAACGTGTGCCAACCCCTATGCATAGGTTCATGGGCGGAACCCGCAAGTTGGTCATCAAAACATACATCAAGTGGCACGTGATATCCCATTGTCACCACAGATAAACATGGCAAGACATACATCAAGTGTTCTCAAATAAAGACTCAATCTAATAAGATAACTTCAAGAGGGAAACTCAATTCATCACAAGAGAGTAGAGGGGGAGAAACATCATAAGATCCAACTATAATAACAAAGCTCGTGATACATCAAGAACGTGCCATAGAGAGAACACGAGAGAGAGATCAAACACATAGCTACTGGTACATACCCTCAGCCCCGAGGGTGAACTACTCCCTCCTCGTCGTGGATAGCATCGGGATGATGAAGATGGCCACTGGTGATGGGTTCCCCCTCCGGCAGGGTGCCGGAACGGGCTCCCGAGAGGTTTTCGGTGGCTACAGAGGCTTGCGGCGGCGGAACTCCCGATCTATCTTCTCCTTCGATGTTTTTAGGGTACATAGGCTTATATAGGCGAAAGAAGTCGGTCGGGGGAGCCTCGAGGGGCCCACGAGAGGGTAGGGCGCGCCCAGGGGGGTGGGCGCGCCCCCCTGTCTCGTGGCCTCCTTGATGATCCCCTGGCTTGCACTCCAAGTTCCTGGGATTGGTTCTGTTCCAAAAATAACTTTGCCGAAGGTTTCATTCCGTTTGGACTCCGTTTGATATTCCTCTTCTTTGAAATACTGAAACAGGCAACAAAACAGCAATATGGGTTGGGCCTCCGGTTAATAGGTTAGTCCCAAAAGTAATATAAATGTGTAAAATAAAGCCCATAAACATCCAAAAGGGGTAATATAATAGCATGGAACAATCAAAAATTATAGATACGTCGAGACGTATCAGCTGTTATCGTATTTAGATGGCCTTAAGCCATATTTATTGTAATAAGTTCTCTTTTGAGACATTCGATGTAATAAGTGTGTGATTGCTACTCTGTTATAAATCCTTCAAGTACTGTGCGTGTCAGCATTACCGATCCAGGGATGACACTGATGCACAGAGATCAGACTGTTTGAGGTCTGGTCGCTACAAGATGGTATTAGAGCACACGCTGACTGTAGGACACGACCACTAAGCCAAAGCCCTAGATCACTACTCTCTTCCCATTTCTAACTCCTCTCCCTTTTCTACTCTTTAGGATGGCGGATGCAAGGAACAAGTTCGCGCAATCGGATGAAGATACACCTTTTGGACGCCACTTGAAGGAAGTCACTAGATACCTGAACATCGGAGTACCAAGTTTCACCGGGACCTACATCGCCACTTTACTAGAAGAGGATCGTTGGATGATTCAAGTTCAAGTTCCAGGAAGGACATTCATGCCCGTCACTGAGCCCATAGAATTTTCCTTTGATGCACCAACCTGGAGTCTAGGAAAGAGCATGGCAGCCCACATTACCATGGGACGCATTGGAGAAGTGTACCACAAGGATCACAAGGATACTATCTACCAGATTTGTGGGCGCCGAGATGAGCAATGGGAGATGATCAGCACCAGGAAGGATAGATCAATTGCAGCTTTCATCCAGGAGTTAAACCAGCACATTCGTCGCTAAGAGAACAAGATGTGCGCAGGCATGATAGATCTGAAGAAGGCAATGATTAGGATCACGGAGCTGGAAGAAGAACTCAAGACCACATGTGATGGATATGAGGAGGAAATCGTAACATTATTGGATAAGAATGACGACCTGATAAAGAAGATCGGAGTATTCATGGGAGACCCCGCGCCAAGAGGAGATGATGATGATTCCACTTGCCCGGAGAACTACATCATCATCGACGACACTGACTTGGACCCCGACGATAGCGATGATGACTTTGTTGATTAAGCTGGAGCAGATATCATGGAGTCTTCGACCGATCAATTTTTCTAGTCGACCACCATAACAGTAGTAGTATTCCCCCATGTATATAGTATAGTCCCAGCACTTTCGTAACGATAGTTAGACCGTTGTATGCCCTTGTTTGATTTGATTGAACTGATATGTTTGTGTTTGTCTCATGTGCATATGGGTAGTGTTCTCTCTCAGGACCTCATTCTATTCTGTTTTCTCATCTTTTCTCAAACCCTCAGATGCCTCCGAGACGCAACAATGGATTTGCTTTCCCACCGGAGCTCACTCAGTTGATCCAGCAGTAGAATGCATTGATGCAGATACTAGTCCAGAATTAGAATCAGGGGAACAACAACAACAACAACAAAAACAACCCACCACCACCACCACCTGTTGATCACTTAGCCCGTTTCTTAAGGCTCAATCCGCCGGTGTTCTCTAGTAGCATCGAGCCGATAGTTGCAGATGATTGGCTCCGCAAGATTGGAAGGGAGTTGACCACTGCAGGATGCACAGATGCGGAGAGACTGTGCTTTGCCGCACATCAGTTTGGTGGACCCGCAACATCATGGTGGGAGAATTTCACAGCCACTTACCCCATCGACACTGTCACATGGGACCAGTTCCAGCAGGCTTTCCACATTGCCCATGTTTCAGCAGGAGCTATGGCCATGAAGAAGCGTGAGTTTCGCAACTTGCGCCAAGGAGGACGTAAAGTTGGCCAGTATGTGGATGATTTTAGTAAGCTAGCACGTTATGCCCCAGATGACGTTGCTACGGATGCAGCTAAGCAGGAGAAGTTTCTGGAAGGACTGAATGATGAGCTGAGCATGCAGTTAATGGTGGCAACCTTCAACAACTACCAGGAGTTGGTAGATAGAGCTCTCATGATTGAAGGGAAGCAGCAGCAGATTGACAGCCGCAAGAGGAAGTATGGACAAGGGAAGTACAATTATGGAGCTCAGCAGAAGCCTCATTTTACCCCGAACTTGGGAGGACCTTTTCAGCATACCCATGGAGGTCACAATCACAATGGAGGGAGTTCACACAACCATAGTGGCCACAAGAATGGCAATGGGAATGGAGGAAGCAACGGACAGAACCGTACCAACCCATCAACACCAGCCAAGAGGGATCTAAGCCACATTACCTATTTCAAATGCCAGAAGACTAGACATTATGCCACTGAATGTCCTGAAGCAAAGAATGGAAATGGCAATGGAAGCTCTGGGAAGAAGCCGATCCCTTTCAACAGGGGACAGGTGAACCATGTTAACGTGGAGGAGGTTGAAGCCCAGCCAGATGCAGTAGTAGTTAAGTTTTTCGTTAAGTCATTTACTGCAATTGTTCTTTTTGATACTGGTGCATCGCATTCATACATATCAAGGGGATTTGTGGATAAGTATAAACTGCCAACCCAAGCCCTTATGTCACCCATGTTAGTAACCTCGCCAGGAGTAGAGTATATGGCTAATCTATGGTGTGATCGGTTACCATTAAGGATTGGTAACAACGTATTTCCCTCAGACCTAATAGTATTGGAGTCACAAGGACTGTATGTGATATTAGGCATGGATTGGTTATCGAAGTATGGAGGGAACATTGAATGCGCCAGTAAGTCGATTTTGCTTACTACCCCAGAAGGAAGAAGGATCAAGTATGTATCCCGGCATGTGCCGAAGAGGACTCAAGTGAATTCCTTATCAGGAGTTGTACAGGAGGAGGTACCAGTGGTGAAGGATTTACCTGACGTATTTCCATAAGAGTTGCCAGGCATGCCACCGGATAGAGACATTGAGTTTTTGATTGAGCTTTTGTCAGGCACAGGGCCAATATCTAAGAGACCATACAGGATGCCCGCAAAGGATTTGGAGGAAACTAAGAAGCAGATTAAGGAGTTACTGGATAAAGGCTATATTCGCCCAAGTTCGTCACCTTGGGGGTCACCAGTGCTTCTAGTGGAGAAGAAGGATGGATCATTGAGGATGGTTGTTGATTATCGAGGATTGAACGAAGTGACAATCAAGAATAAATACTGATACGTCTCCAACGTATCTATAATTTTTGATTGTTCCATGCTATTATATTACCCCTTTTGGATGTTTATGGGCTTTATTTTACACATTTATATCTTTTTTGGGACTAACCTACTAACCGGAGGCCCAGCCCATATTACTGTTTTTTGCCTATTTCAGTATTTCGAAGAAAAGGAATATCAAACGGAGTCCAAACGGAATGAAACCTTCAGGAGCGTGATTTATGGAACGAACGTGATCCAGAGGACTTGGAGTGCAAGTCAAGAAGCAGCCAAGGCCTCCACGAGAAAGGAGGGCGTCCCCCCTATAGGGCGTGCCCCCCTGTCTCGTGGGCCCCTCGGGCAACCACCGACGTACTTCTTCCTCCTATATAAGCCTACGTACCCCGAAAACATCCAGGGAGCCACCGAAACACAATTTACACCCCCGTAACCTTCTGTATCCGCGAGATCCCATCTTGGAGCCTTCGCCGGTGCTCCGCCGGAGGGGGAATCGACCATGGAGGGCTTCTACATCAACATCCTTGCCCCTCCGATGAGTTGTCAGTAGTTTACCACAGACCTATGGGTCCATAGTTATTAGCTAGATGGCTTCTTCTCTCTTTTTTGGATCTCAATACAATGTTCTCCCCCTCTCTTGTGGAGATCTATTCGATGTAAACTCTTTTTGCGGTGTGTTTGTCGAGATCCGATGAATTGTGGATTTATGATCAAGTTTATCTATGAATAATATTTGGATCTTCTCTGAATTCTTTTATGTATGATTGAGTTATCTTTGCAAGTCTCTTCGAATTATGAGTTTGGTTTGGCCTACTAGATTGATCTTTCTTGCCATGGGAGAAGTGCTTAGCTTTGGGTTCAATCTTGTGGTGTCCTTACCAAGTGACAGAAAGGGTTGCAAGGCACGTATTGTATTGTTGCCATCGAGGATAAAAATATGGGGTTTATATCATATTGCTTGAGTTTATCCCTCTACATCATGTCATCTTGCTTAATGCGTTACTCTGTTCTTATGAACTTAATACTCTAGATGCGGGAAGAAGTCGGTCGATGTGTGGAGTAATAGTAGTAGATGCAGGCAGGAGTCGGTCTACCTGTCACGGACGTGATGCCTATATACATGATCATGCCTAGATAATCTCATAATTATTCGCTTTTCTATCAATTGCTCGATAGTAATTTGTTCACCCACCGTAATACTTATGCTATCTTGAGAGAAGCCTCTAGTGAAACCTATGGCCCCCGGGTCTATCTCTTATCATTTTTGCTTCCAATCTACTTTTATTTGCATCTTTACTTTTTGCATCTACATTATAAAATAGCAAAAATATATTTATCTTATCATACTATCTCTATTAGATCTCACTTTCGCAAGTGGCCGTGAAGGGATTGACAACCCCTTTATTGCGTTGGTTGCGAGTTCTTTGTTTGTTTGTGTAGGTGCGTGGGACTTTTGAGGAGCCTCCTACTGGATTGATACCTTGGTTCTCAAAAACTGAGGGAAATACTTACGCTACTATTGCTGGATCACCCTTTCCTCTTCAAGGAAAACCAACGCAAGCTCAAGACGTAGCAAGAAGGATTTCTAGCGCCGTCGCCGGGGAGGTCTTCGCTCAAGTCAAGACATACCAAGTACCCATCACAAACTCATCTCCCTCGCATTTACTTTATTTGCCATTTGCCTCTCGTTTTCCTCTCCCCCACTTCACCCTTGCCGTTTTATTCGCCCTCTCTTTCCCAATCTCCTCCTCTCTTTTTGCTTGTCTTTTTCTGCTTGTTTGTGTGCCTATTTGTCCTTATGGCTTTGCCTAAGGGTTCTGACCACCTTCTTAGAAGGTTGGGAGAGGTTGAATCAAATATTAGAAGCTTTACAAATTTGCAATTTGAGCATAATAATTTCTTCAGAAAAGAGCTTAAGGAACAAAAAGGTTTTTTGGTGTTTATGAACAAAGAGCTTGATGATATGAATAAAGAATTTTATGGTGTGAACGCTCAAATTACCCGGCTTGAAAATGCTATAGCCAAAATTTCTGATAAGCAAGCCACCTTAGTCAATAAGATGGCCGCCAAACCAGAAAAATTATATGAAAATGATGATGAGGATCTTAAAGTTATTGATGCGTCTCCTATTAGATCTATGTTTTGCAATATGAATCTTGATAATTATGGGACTGATGATGAGTCAACTTTACCTAGAAGGCGTCCCAAGAATTTGGAGTTTTTAGATCTTGATGCTAAATTTGGTAAAAGTGGGATTGGAGAGGTCACGACTTTAAATAGCATTGAAACCACTATCTCGGATTTCAAGGAATTTGATTATGATAATTGTTCTTTAGAAGGTTGTATTTCCTTGTTGCAATCCGTTGTTAATTCTCCTCATGCTTATAGTCAAAATAAAGCTTTTACCAAACATATCGTTGATGCCTTGATGCAATCTTATGATGAAAAACTTAAATTGGAAGTTTCTATACCTAGAAAACTTAATGATGAGTGGGAACCTACTATAAAGATTACAATTAAAGATCATGAGTGTTTTGCTTTGTGTGATTTGGGTGCTAGTGTTTCCACGATTTCAAAAACTTTATGTGATATTCTAGGATCTTGATGATTGCTTTTTAAATTTGCACCTTGCGGATTCCACCATTAAAAAGCCAATGGGAAGGATCAATGATGTTCTCATTTTTGCAAATAGAAATTTGGTGCCCGTAGATTTTATCGTTCTTGATATAGATTGCAATCTTTCTTGCCCTATTATTCTTGGTAGACCTTTCCTTAGAACGATTGGCGCGATTATTGATATGAAGGAAGGGAATATTAGATTCCAATTTCCATTAAAGAAAGGCATGGAGCACTTTCCAAGAAATAAAGTCAAATTACCTTATGAATCTATCATGCGGGCTATGGCACTCGTTAGATCTATCTTCGCTTTTATGCCTAGCTAGGGGCGTTAAACGATAGCGCTAGTTGGGAGGCAACCCAATTTTCTTTGTGTTTTTTGTTTTTGTTCCTGTTTAGCAATAAATCTTGCATCTACCCTCTGTTTAGATGTGTTTTTATCTTTTAATTAGTGTTTGTTCCAAGTAGAACCTATAGGATAACCTATGATGATAGTTGAGTTGATTCTGCTAAAAAAACAGAAACTTTGCACGCACGGATTTAGTTTTGTTAACTCACAGAAACGGGATTTTGCGTTGATTCTTTTTTATTCTGATCAATAAACAAATTGTCCAGGACTTCCTATTTTGGTAGGATTTTTAGAGTTCCAGAAGTTTGCGTTAGTTACAGATTGCTACAGACTGTTCTGTTTTTGACAGATTCTGTTTTTCGTGTGTTGTTTGCTTATTTCGATGCATCTATGGCTAGTAAATTAGTTTATAAACCATAGAGAAGTTGGATTACAGTAGGTTTAACACCAAAATAAATAAAGAATGAGTTAATTACAGTACCTTATGTGGTGGTTTTGTTTTCTTTCACTAACGGAGCTTATAAGATTTCCTGTTGAGTTTTGTGTTGTGAAGTTTTCAAGTTTTGGGTAGAGCTTTTATGGACTATGGAATAAGGAGTGGCAAGAGCCTAAGCTTGGGGATGCCCAAGGCACCCCAAGATATTCAAGGATAGCCAAAAGCCTAAGCTTGGGATGCCCCGGGAAGGCATCCCCTCTTTCATCTTTGTTCATTGGTAACTTTACTTGGAGCTATATTTTTATTCGCCACATGATGTGTGTTTTGCTTGGAGCGTCCTGTATTATATTAGTCTTTGCTTTTTAGTTTACCACAATCATGCTTTCTGTACACACCTTTTGAGAGAAGCCTACTTGATTAGAATTTGCTAGAATACTCTATGTGCTTCACTTATATCTTTTGAGCTTGATAGTTTTTGCTCTAGTGCTTCACTTATATTTTTTAGAGCACGGTGGTGACTTAATTTTGAAGAAATTGCTAGTCTCTCATGCTTCACTTATATCTTTTTGAGAGTCTTTTAGAACAGCATGGTATTTGCTATGGTTACAAAGTTGGTCCTAGGATGATGAGCATTCAAGTTGGGTATAATAAAAACTATCATAGAAAAGAATTGGATGTTGTGGTCAATATCATGCTTGATAATTGTTGTGAGATATGGAGGTAGTGATATTAGAGTCATGCTAGTTGAGGTGATGATGAAAAGTACTTGTGTTGAGGTTTGTGATTCCCGTAGCATGCATGTATGGTGAACCGCTTTGTGATGAAGTTGGAGCATAATTTTATTTATTGATTGTCTTCCTTATGAGTGGCGGTCGGGGACGAGGGATGGTCTTTTCCTACCAATCTATCCCCCTAGGAGCATGCAGTGCTTTGGTTTTTGATGACTTCTAGATTTTTGCGACAAGTACATTAGTTCTTTTGACTAATATTGAGTCCATGCATTATATGCACCCTTTCACCCTTCCACCATTGCTAGCCTCTCTTGTGCCGCGCAATTTTCGCCGGTACCATACACCCACTATATACCTTCCTCAAAACAGCCACCATACCTACCTATTATGGCATTTCCATAGCCATTCCGAGATATATTGCCATGCAACTTTCCACCGTTCCGTTCACATGACACGCATTACTTTTGTCATATTGCTCTTTGCATGATCATGTAGTTGACATTGTATTTGTGGCAAGGCCACCTTCATAATTTTCAAACATGTCGCTCTTGATACATTGCATATCCCGGTACACCGCCGGAGGCATTCATATAGAGTCATATCTTGTTCTAGCTTTGAGTTGTAAATCCATAAAAGTGTGATGATCTTCATTATTAGAGCATTGTCCTAGTGAGGAAAGGATGATGAAGACTATGATTCCCCCACAAGTCGGGATGAGACTTTGGACTTTACAATAAAAAAAGAGAAATAAAAAAAGAAAGGCCAAAAAGAAAAAAAAAGGCCAAAGAAAAAAAAGAAAAAAAGAAAAAGAAAAAATGAGAGAAAAAGAGGGAAGGGCAATGCTACTATCTCTTTTTCCACACTTGTGCTTCAAAGTAGCACCATGGTCTTCATGTTAGAGAGCCTCATATGTTGTCACTTTCATATACTAGTGGGAATTTTTCATTATAGAATTTGGCTTGTATATTCCAATGATGGGCTTCCTCAAAATGCACCTAGGTCTTCGTGAGCAAGCAAGTTGGATGCACACCCACTTAGTTTCTTTTGTTGAGCTTTCATATATTTATAGCTCTAGTGCACCCGTTGCATGGCAATCCCTACTCACTCACATTGATATCTATTAATGGGCATCTCCATAGCCTGTTGATACGCCTAGTTGATGTGAGACTATCTTCTCCTTTTTTGTCTTCTCCACAACCACCATTCTATTCCACATATAGTGTTATGTCCATGGCTCACGCTCATGTATTGCGTGAAAGTTTAAAGAGTTTGAGATTATTAAAGTATGAAACAATTGCTTGGCTTGTCATCGGGGTTGTGCATGATTAAATACTTTGTGTGATGAAGATAGAGCAACATCCAGACTATATGATTTTGTAGGGATAACTTTCTTTGGCCATGTTACTTTGAGAAGACATGATTACTTTGGTTAGTATGCTTGAAGTATCACCATTTTCATGTTAATATAAACTTTTATTTTGTATCATTTGGATCTGAACATTCATGCCACAATAAAGAAAATTACATTAAGAATTATGCTAGGTAGCATTCCACATCAAAAATTCTATTTTATCATCTACCTACTCGAGGACGAGCAGGAATTAAGCTTGGGGATGCTTGATACGTCTCCAACATATCTATAATTTTTCATTGTTCCATGCTATTATATTACCCCTTTTGGATGTTTTATGGGCTTTATTTTACACATTTATATCATTTTTGGGACTAACCTACTAACCGGAGGCCCAGCCCGTATTGCTGTTTTTTTGCTTATTTCAGTATTTCAAAGAAAAGGAATATCAAACGGAGTCCAAACGGAATGAAACCTTCGGGAGCGTGATTTTTGGAACGAACGTGATCCAGAGGACTTGGAGTGCAAGTCAAGAAGCAGTCGAGGCCTCCACGAGATAGGAGGGCGCACCCTGTCTCGTGGGCCCCTCGGGCGACCACCGACGCACTTCTTCCTCCTATATAAGCCTACGTACCCCGAAAACATCCAGGGAGCCACCGAAACACAATTTCCACCGCCGTAACCTTCTGTATCCGCGAGATCCCATCTTGGAGCCTTTGCCGGCGCTCCGTCGGAGGGGGAATCGACCATGGAGGGCTTCTACATCAACATCATTGCCCCTCCGATGAGTTGTCAGTAGTTTACCACAGACCTACGGGTCCATAGTTATTAGCTAGATGGCTTCTTCTCTCTTTTTGGATCTCAATACAGCAAGGCAGGTATTGTACTTTTGCCATCGAGGATAAAAAGATGGGGTTTATATCATATTGCTTGAGTTTATCCCTCTACATCATGTCATCTTGCTTAACGCGTTACTCTGTTCTTTATGAACTTAATACTCTAGATGCAGGCAGGAGTCGGTCGATGTGTGGAGTAATAGTAGTAGATGCAGGCAGGAGTCGGTCTACTTGTTGCGGACGTGATGCCTATATACATGATCATGCCTAGATAATCTCATAATTATTCGCTTTTCTATCAATTGCTCGACAGTAATTTGTTCACCCACTGTAATACTTATGCTATCTTGAGAGAAGCCTCTAGTGAAACCTATGGCCCCCGGGTCTATCTTTTATCATATGAGCTTTCAATCTACTTTTATTTTCATCTTTACTTTTTGCATCTATATTATAAAATACCAAAAATATATTTATCTTATCATACTATCTCTATCAGATCTCACTTACGCAAGTGGTCGTGAAGGGATTGACAACCCCTTTATTGCGTTGGTTGCGAGTTCTTTGTTTGTTTGTGTAGGTGCGTGGGACTTTTGAGGAGCCTCCTACTGGATTGATACCTTGGTTCTCAAAAACTGAGGGAAATACTTACGCTACTATTGCTGCATCACCCTTTCCTCTTCAAGGAAAACCAACACAAGCTCAAGATGTAGCAAGAAGGATTTCTGGCGCCATTGCCGGGGAGGTCTTCGCTCAAGTCAAGACATACCAAGTACCCATCACAAACTCATCTCCCTCGCATTTACATTATTTTCCATTTGCCTCTCGTTTTCCTCTCCCCCACTTCACCCTTGCCATTTTATTCGCCCTCTCTTTCCCAATCTCCTCCGCTCTTTTCCGCCTGCCTTTTTCTGTTTGCTTGTGTGCCTGTTTGTCCTTATGGCTTTGCCTAAGAGTACCAACCACCTTCTTAGAAGGTTGGAAGATATTGAATCAAATATTAGAAGCTTTATGAATTTGCAATTTGAGCATAATAATTTCTTCAGAAAAGAGCTTAAGGAACAAAAAGGTTTTTTGGGGTTTATGAACAAAGAGCTTGATGATATGTCTAAAGAATTTTATGGTGTGAACTCTCAAATTACCCGCCTTGAAAATGCTATAGCCAAAATTTCTGATAAGCAAGCTACCTTATGTCAATAAGATGGCTACCAAACCAGAAAAGTTACATGAAAATAATGATGAAGATCTCAAAGTTATTGATGTGTCTCCTATTAGATCTTTGTTTTGCAATATGAATCTTGATAATAATGGGACTGGAGATGAGTCAACTTTAGTTAGAAGGTGAGGGAGTCCTGGACTAGGGTGTGTCCGGATAGCCGAACTATCATCATCGGCCGGACTCCAAGACTATGAAGATACAAGATTGAAGACTTCGTCCCGTGTCCGGATGGGACTTTCCTTGGTGTGGAAGGCAAGCTTGGCGATACGGATATGTAGATCTCCTACCATTGTAACCGACTCTGTGTAACCCTAGCCCTCTCCGGTGTCTATATAAACCGAATGGTTTTAGTCCATAGGACGAACAATAATCATACCATAGGCTAGCTTCTAGGGTTTAGCCTCCTTGATCTCGTGGTAGATCTACTCTTGTAATACCCACATCATCAATATCAATCAAGCAGGACGTAGGGTTTTACCTCCATCAAGAGGGCCCGAACCTAGGTAAAACATCGTGTCCCTTGTCTCCTATTACCATCCGCCTAGACGCACAGTTCAGGACCCCCTACCCGAGATCCGCCGGTTTTGACACCGACATTGGTGCTTTCATTGAGAGTTCCTCTGTGCCGTCACAATCAGGAGGGATGAATTTTCCCGTCTTTAAAGACGGCACCGTCGTCATGGGAGCTTTGGCCACCGGCCAAACTATCCGGCTAGGCGGTTTTCTTATGACCGCCTGTTCGGCCACTGCTCCGACAATGACCTCTCAGGTCATCAAAAGCGATCTTCACGTCAACTCGGAATTCGCCGAGCAGCTAGATCCGATGGAGCTCTCCTCCGTAAATGAGCTCTTGGATTGCATCGCCGCCCTGGGAGTCGCTACAGACTACGATCAGATTGGGCTTAAAACCAATCTGAGAGAAATTAACTCTCCCCAGGCTACCCACCATGTTGTTGTGGTAGAGGAACAACGCGGCGACTCTTCTTCTATGTTAAAGACCAGTTATGTCCGGATTCCCGATCCCTCCATGCCGGATTCCCGTGGAGGGACGGACATCAATCAAGTACTGAACCTAAAGTCAGGCATCGGACCAGATTTGTTGGATAACATCCAGCAATCCAAGCTTCCAAATCCGGAAACTTCTCGGCCTTTGAGCCTCAGATTGGGCGGGGTTCCGAATTTAATTCTGCCCGCCCACCCAAACATAAGCGATCTATCTCAAATACGGCAAGAGCCCGATGAAACAGTACATCATTACTGGGCCAGATTCCTCCTGGTTATGGACAGGATAAAGGACTGCCGTGAGGAAAGCGCAATCTCAATTTTCTGCAACAATTGCACGGACAAGGGAATCATGAACGCCATAAGTCGTCACAAAGTTACACGCTTCGCCGACCTGGCGACCATAGTACAAAAATACTGTGCGATGGAGAGTGCCTGGAAAACCGGAACCAGGTTTTGGGACAATCCGGCCCTGAACATAACCCTAGTTCGAAATAAAAGGGTGCGTCATACTCAAGCACCTGGGTTAAAAACCAAAAAGCAAAAAACCCCTAAAGGGCACGGAACTGTACTAGAGGGATCGCTCAACGGACCCTGTAAAATCCATAGTACAGAGGGAGCCACTCCAACACATAGCCTTCGAGCATGTTGGATACTACGGCAGGTGGCCAAAAGTGGCAAAGGTTTTCTAGCCCCGGGTAACCAGCCCAACAGTACCAGTACGGTATTAACAGTCTTCAAGACTTTCGCATCAAATAATATGCGTAAACGAACAATCTGCAGCCTCGCCGAAGTCTACCAAGTAGCAACAACAAATCCATGGAGCGACACAGCTATCACCTTCAATGCCAGCGACGAACCTAAATTCCGAACAGCCCGAGCACCAGCCGCATTGGTCCTCAGTCCGATAGTGGACGGCTTTCGTCTTACCAAGGTACTCATGGATGGCGGCAGCGGATTAAACCTCATCTATGAGGAAACCCTCCAAAAAATGGAAATTGATTGGAGCCGCATTGAGCGAAGCAGCACAACCTTTAGAGGAATAATCCATAGTCGGGAAGTACACTGTACAGGAAAAATCACACTAGATGTAGTGTTCGGCTCACCGGACAATTACAGGTCCGAGGATGTCACATTCCAAGTGGCCCCATTCGGCAGCGGATATCACGCCTTGTTAGGGCGAGAGGCATTCACAATTTTCCAAGCTATACCCCATTACGGGTAGATGAAGCTTAAAATGCCCGGGCCCAATGGAATCATCACTCTTGTCAGTGATCCAGATATAGCACTCCGCGCTGAAAATAAGACAGCCGCACTAGCCCTAGAGGCACTATCCGAAGCCCTAGCGGCAGAGGAACTCACGGCGCTGCGCTCCACGGTGGATAGGGATGATGTGATACTCGATAAGAGATCTAAGTCCACCTCTTTTAAACCAGCAGACGAAATAGTCAAATTCCAGGTTCATCCAACGGACCCCACAAAGACGGCCTCCATTGGGGCACAATTAAACCCTGATGTAGAAGCCGCACTACGAGAATTCCTTCGGGAAAACTGGGACATTTTTGCCTGGCACCCTTCAGATATGCTAGGAATCCCATGCAGGCTGGCAGAACACAGCCTAAATATCCTAAAGGGATTCAAGCCAGTCAAACAGGCTCTTCGGCGATTTTTCGAACCCAAAAGACAGGCAATGGGAGAGGAGCTAGCCAAACTCTTAGAAGCCGGATTCATCAGAGATATAAAACATCCAGACTGGCTAGCAAACCTGGTAATGGTACCAAAAAAGGACAAATCCTGGCGCCTTTGTGTCGGTTTCAAAGACCTTAACAAGGCCTGTCCAAAGGATCCTTTCCCCCTCCCCCGCATCGACCAAATCATCGATGCTACCACAGGGCACGATTCATTGTGCTTCCTCGACACATACTCCGGATACCATCAAATCAAGATGGCGGAAAGAGACCAGGCCGCAACAGCATTCATTACTCCATACGGACCATTCTGCTTCAACACAATGCCCTTCGGACTCAAAAACGCCGGCGCAACATATCAGCGCATGATTCAGACATGTCTGGCTACCCAGATAGGCAAAACAGTGGAGGCATATGTAGACGATGTGGTCGTTAAGACCAAACACGTCGAAACTCTAGTAGACGATTTGAGGCTTACATTCGACAACCTCCGAGCATATGACATTAAGCTCAACCCGGAAAAATGTGTTCTCGGCGAACCAGCCGGAAAGCTCTTGGGCTTCATTGTATCCGGTAGAGGAATTGAAGCAAACCCAGCCAAGATCCAAGCTCTGTCACAATTGGATATCCCACAGGACCTCAAACAAATACAAAAACTAACTGGATGTGTGGCGGCTCTAAGCCGCTTCATCTCCCGTTTGGGAGAAAAGGCACTGCCCCTCTATCGCCTCCTCCGGCGCACCGAACACTTCGAATGGAAGGATGCTGCCACGGCCGGACTCGAAGAAATTAAGGCCATATTGGCAACAAATCCGGTTCTGGCCGCGCCCAACCAGGGCGAACCGATGTTATTATATATCGCAGCAACACATCAAGTTGTCAGCGCGGTACTCATCGTCGAACGAGAAACAGAAGGGCACATATTCCCGCTTCAAAAACCAGTGTACTACGTATCCACTGTCTTAACTCCATGCAAGTCCCGGTACCCACATTATCAAAAGATGGCGTACGCGGTGTTTATGGCATCCCGGAAGTGGTGACACTACTTTCAAGAGTGTTCCATAACAGTGGCCTCCGAAGTACCTCTCAACGACATTATAAACAACCGCGACGCGACGGGCAGGATAGCAAAATGGGCCATTGAGCTCTTACCATTTGACATAACCTACAAACCACGGCGAGCTATAAAGTCGCAAGTTTTGGCTGACTTCATCGCCGAATGGACCTAAGCCAAACTCCCTAAAGAGTATGGCGCATACTCCAATTGGATCATGCATTTCGACGGCTCCAAAATGTTGGCCGGCTTGGGGGCTGGCATCGTCTTGACGTCCCCAACCGAAGACACAATCCAATACATACTTCAAATAATGTACACGGACTCCAACAATGCAGCCGAATACGAGGCCCTTTTACATGGTCTCCAGATGGCAATCTCCATGGGTATTCAACGCCTAGAGGTGCGCAGGGATTCAAACCTCACAATATCCCAAGTAAATGGAGACTTTGACGCCAAGGATCCGAAAATGGCAGCCTACCATAACGCCGTCCTAAAAATGTCAGCTCGGTTCGAAGGACTCGAATTCCACCATATAGCCCGGGATAATAACCAGGCAGCAGACGTGTTGGCACGCATAGGCGCAAAACGCGACGCCGTCCCTCCAAACATCTTCCTGGAGCGGCTCTTTAAGCCATCCGTATTATGGGAAGAGGAGTCCGGAAATAACAACCCGGAACCAACTGCACCACCCAACACGGAACATTCTGACACAATCGGTGGCTCAGCCAATGAAATAACACCTTCAGCCCACGAAATAATGGCAGTAATTGCCCCGTGGATGGAACCATTCCTAGCCTACTTAATTAGGCAGGAACTTCCCGAAGACCAAAATGAGGCCCGCTGCATAGTTCGGCGATCTAAAGCCTACAAGGTCCATGAGGGAGAACTTTATAAGAAAAGCACAACCGGAGTCCTTCAAAGGTGTATCTCCGAAGAGGAAGGGCAAGATCTCCTGGCTGAAATTCACGCCGGACTCGGCGGGCACCATGCCGCAGCCCGGGCCCTTGTAGGCAAGGCCTTCCGTACATGATTTTATTGGCCGACAGCCCGGGCAGATGCTCAGGACTTAGTCCAACGATGCGTCGGTTGCCAGCTCTTTGCTAATCAAAGCCACGTGCCACCCACCGCCCTCAAAACTATACCCATCACTTGGTCGTTCGCGGTCTGGGGGCTTGACATGGTTGGATCCCTTAAAGGGGGAATCCACAAGCAAAAATACTTATTGGTCATGGTGGACAAATTCACCAAATGGATAGAGGCCAAGCCGGTTAAAACGGCAGAATCCGGACCTGTGATAGACTTCATATCTGGGGTAGTACACCGTTTTGGCGTCCCCCACAGCATCATCACTGATAATGGCACGAATTTCACGGCTGATGAGGTTAAATTCTGGTGCAAAAACATGGGCATCAAGATCGACTACGCTTCAGTCTATCACCCTCAAACTAATGGTCAAGTCGAACGAGCAAATGGTCTAATCATGAGCGGCATCAAACCCAGATTAGTGCGGTCCCTCACGGAATCTAACACACACTTGGTAGAGGAGCTCGACTCCGTACTCTGGGGGCTGCGGACCACGCCAAACCGTACTACCGGATTCACACCATTTTTTATGGTATACGGCGCAGAGGCAGTTTTGCCCTGTGATATAATTCATGACTCACCTCGCGTGCGCATGTACGAAGAAAGGTAAGCCGATTTGGATCGGCAGGACAGTTTGGACGCCTTAGAGGAGGAGCGCGATGTGGCAAAATCCCGTTCCACATTCTATCAGCAGCAGGCTCGAAGATATCAAAGCAGAGAAGTACGGGCCAAAACTTACAATGTTGGCGAGCTAGTTCTATGCCTGTCGGACAAGAAAAAGGACAAACTTAAGCCCAAAAGGGAAGGTCCCTTCATCATCGACCAAGTCCTTACCGGCGGTGCATACCGTCTATGCAACGCATCTAACAACCTACTCGAGCCGAACCCATGGAACGCAGCCCGTCTTCGAAGATTCTACACCTAGCGCCGGACTCAGAGTTCGTCTCCTTCCTCCGTCCACCTTTCATATTTTTTCGCTGTCTTTTGTTTCCCTCCTTTTTCCTCCCTCTTTCATTAAAATCCTTTGAAGGTTGATCTGCGCATTGTTCGCACACACTTGATGTGCTACTCGCACTCGTTATACCTGGGGGCTTCTTTAACAGAAGCTTATTTATACGGGCTTCATGCCCAACACATGTGTCATAGTTCCGCATGTACCTTTTAATCACCATTATATGCATCGATATGACTTAAGTTTTGGCCAAGCTGGGTTGCCTGGCTCCTGTGCTTACCCCTATGTTCCCGATTGTTCGGCTAGGAGGTAAAGGGAGCACCTCTACGATTGTTACTGCCGGGTCAGCCGGATGTGTACCTCAGACTGGGTGAAGCCGAAGGCTAGCGTTCTTAAGGGAATATTCGGTCGGTGACTTGAAAGATGATTTATTACTTATTTATTTATCTGCCCCCAGATGCTTTTTCTGCTCTTTTCGCAGTCCGGACATGCACTTTAGGGCATGCCTCCCAGGGAAAGGAACCCCTAACGGAACTATTCTCCCTGGAAGATGTTTCTTACTAACCATGTAATATAACATAGCTAGTTGGGCACTTGTCTAATAAAGCACTTATGACCCCTACGCCTGGTCTCCATGCATGCCCCGGTTTTTGTATAACCGTGAGGGTATTCGGACATACTCCGGACTATTGGGTCCCGAGGTTGAAGCGAAAAGGTCCGCAAAGACAAACGATCTACAATCCGGCTAGAAGGCATTTTACATGTCATTTTAAATTACATCGTCAAACTGACTGATTGTACTCCTCTTCAATCCCATCTAACAGGATGTCTAGTTTACAGTCCCGTTGGGAATATTTCGCGGCCAACTCTACTTGGCTGTACATTAGGCTCACAGGGATCTCCTTCCCATCGGGCCCCACAGGTCCGACCTCGGCCATGTGGTTTGGATCAGCCTTCGTGTACCGCGTCTTCACCATGGCCCAGGCCTCCCTGGCGCCTTGACGGCAGGCCGATATCTTCCACAGACGAAAGCGCTGCCGTACTCCCTGAAGCTTCTCAGTAAGCCCTCCAAGACCCTCGGGTAGGGAGACAGAAGGCCATAAGGCCTGAACGACGCCGCTCATCGCCTTCCGGACATGTTCGTGCAGTTGCAGCAGCTCAGGAAGAAGGTCACCCGTGGAACCAGGCATTTCCTCCACCAGACGACCCATGAGCACACCTACAGACACATTTCTGTCAATCGACTTCCTCGCCGAACTCTTCTTTTCAAAAGAGTTTGCTCAAGCACTTACTGTAAATGCCGCGACGAAGCCACCGATTCTCCTTTACGGAGTTAGACAGCTGGACCCGAACATCTTTTAGTTCTTCGTCCAGCTGGGTGTTGGCATCTTGGAGTTTGTTCCTCTCCTGATGCACCCTCATAAGCACCTTCTCGCCGGCCTTTAGATGGCGCAGCAGATGTTGCTTGTCCGGATCTAGTCCGGCACCCTCTGCAATATTATTGTCAGACTAAACGCACACGCCGCACCTCATAAACTACTTATCTTTTCAAAATATGTATTACCTAAGGGGGTCTCTGTGGCTCCCCCGGCGGCGGGTAGTGCGGCCTCAAGTTGGGCCTTGCATTCTTGAAGCTCCTGGGACAGGTGGGTATTCTTCTCCGTAAGATCATGCATAATAAATGATCCTTAAATCAGTTAGTTTAACTATTTTAAGTCTCGGGGGCTACTGGCATATACAACTATTAAAATTCCTCACCCGTATGTCTTTCACATACTGCTCCGTGGCTCTGGTTAAACCATCTTGAGCAGCACGGAGGTGCGCGTCTCCCGCATTAAAGGACTTCAACGCCTCTGGGGAGAAACACGCGTCACGAAGAACTGTCCGACGGCGCCTGTGATTCATGGCGCTTTCCACCTCAGACCTGGTGGCGGACAACCTGTCGGCATCCTCCGTTGGAGGAGCATCCGGCTCGCGCCTTGCGCTCGCCTCCCCCTCCGGACCAGGTGTTGGAGCCTGGCTGGCGGAGGCTTGGTTGGCAACCTCTCCGGGCACAGTCCGGCGAGCGCTCTTTCTCCTGGAAGAATCATGAGCATTAATATACCTCCCAGGAGTCTTTCCCTTAAAGACAATGGTGCGCCATACCTTTGCGGCGATGTTTCGATTCGCGTCGCACTCCTCTTCCGCCTACTGGGCCGCACTGACCCTGGTTGGTCAGTCGCCGCGGGCTCGGCTTCCCACCGTAAAGGCACCTCCTCTGAAGCACCATTGGTACACGGTGGTCAGAAATAAGCATTAAAAAAGTAATGGTGTCAAGACTTCGGTCGTACTCACCTGGGAAGCCGAAGATAAATCGGGGTAGTCAGCCGTAATGGCGACTAGAGCATTGTCTATGCTGAGTTGGTGGAACACCCCGTCAATCAGTTCCACCATTATGTCTGGATCCTCTCCGGAGGCCGGATCAAGGGATCTTCCCGGATCCTCGGGTTGTGGAGTCGGGCTTTGTATGCCCTCCACATCCCGGCGCAGTTCCTGCGTCGAAATCATAAAGTAAGACACTTAACTTTGAAAGCACGGATCGGATATATAAATGTCCGCTTACCCAGCTCCGAGGGTTATTCATGGAGAATCCATTCAATGGACTCGTGCGGAGGAAGTCCTCCTTCTCCCCCTTGTACAAGTCGGACAGGATCTTCACCAGATCGGCGGCCGATCCCGGCCCCTTGCGGCCATGACGAGTGGCGTCATTCTCCCTGTTGAAATCCCACATGGGGTGGCCCCTATATTGGAGCGGCTGCACCCCTCGCATAATGCATGTGGCCATGACTCCAATCATGGTCAGTCCGGAATGGGCCAGTAGCCTTATCCGGCCCATCAGATATTGGACGCTCCTATCATCTTCCCGTTGAGGGCTCCGCGGGCGCCAACTCAGGCGTTTCTTCAGAGGAGCGTTGCTAAACTCCGGGAGGCTGATCCGAACTGGATCCGGCAGCGGGGCGTCTTCCATATAGAACCACTCCGAAGGCCAGTCTTCGGACGCCTTCTTCGGGGTTCCGGATAGATATCCGATCCTGGCGATGCGCCATATTTCGGCTCCGGCCACTTGATATATTGACCCCTCGTGAGAGCGGGGTACGAGGCAAAACAATCTCTTCCACAGCGCAAAATGGGGCTCCATGCCCAAGAACAGCTCGCAAAGAGCTACAAAGCCCGCGATGTGCAAGATGGAGGCAGGTGTGAGGTGGTGAAGTTGGAGTCCATAGAACTCCAGGAGCCCCTGGAGAAACGGATGTACGGGAAATCCAAGTCCCCTTATTAGGTAGGGGACGAAGCATACCCGCTCTCCTTTGGAGGGATTGGGAACGCTCTCCGCCTGCTTCCCACCCTTGTAGGTGGCCAGTCCGGCTCGAACCGGAACCATAAAGGCTGGGGGAAGGTATCCCTCTGCTTGGAGCGTCACTAACTCGCTATGCGGGACTGAACATCTCCTCCAATCTCCTGGCTGAGGACTGGGAGAGCGAGAGGAGGAGCCGCGTCGACTGTCCATGTTGGAATGGATTTTTGTCAGATGCGCTTCGATGAGTACTTGCGGAAGGAGGATGGTGTGATTCGGATCTGGATCCTCGCCTCTCTTATAGGCAGCTTATTCGCAGCTAGGGGGTAAAACGTAATAATACCCTGGCTTTTCGCATTCATACGACACGTGGAAGAGGGCCATTACTGGACGTGGAAGCCAAGGAGCGCAACATTTATAAGGAAACCGGACACTATTCGGCAAACACATGGAATATGGAGGAGAACCCGCCTTGCAAACGTCGAAGACAATATACGCGCCGGACTCGTCATCATTGAAGCCTGGTTCGGGGGCTACTGAGGGAGTCCTGGACTAGGGGGTGTCCGGATAGCCGAACTATCATCATCGGCCGGACTCCAAGACTATGAAGATACAAGATTGAAGACTTCGTCCCGTGTCCGGATGGGACTTTCCTTGGCGTGGAAGGCAAGCTTGGCGATACGGATATGTAGATCTCCTACCATTATAACCGACATTGTGTAACCCTAGCCCTCTCCGGTGTCTATATAAACCGGATGGTTTTAGTCCGTAGGACGAACAACAATCATACTATAGGCTAGCTTCTAGGGTTTAGCCTCCTTGATCTCGTGGTAGATCTACTCTTGTAAGACCCACATCATCAATATCAATCAAGCAGGACGTAGGGTTTTACCTCCATCAAGAGGGCCCGAACCTAGGTAAAACATCGTGTCCCTTGTCTCCTGTTACCATCCGCCTAGACGCACAGTTCGGGACCCCCTACCCGAGATCCGCCGGTTTTGACACCGACAGAAGGCGTCCCAAGAATTCGGAGTTTATAGATTTTGATGCTAAATTTGGTAAAAGTGGGATTGGAGAGGTCATGACTTTAAATAGCATTGAACCCACTATCTCGGATTTCAAGGAATTTGATTATGGTAATTGTTCTTTAGAAGGTTGTATTTCCTTGTTGCAATCCGTTGTTAATTCTCCTCATGCTTATAGTCAAAATAAAGCTTTTACCAAACATATCGTTGATGCCTTGATGCAATCTTATGATGAAAAACTTAATTTGGAAGTTTCTATACCTAGAAAACTTAATGATGAGTGGGAACCTACTATAAATATTAAAATTAAAGATCATGAGTGTTATGCTTTGTGTGATTTGGGTGCTAGTTTTTCCACGATTCCGAAAACTTTATGTGATATTCTAAGTTTCCATGATCTTGATGATTGCTCTTTAAATTTGCACCTTGCGGATTCCACCATTAAAAAGCCAATGGGAAGGATCAATGATGTTCTCATTGTTGCAAATAGAAATTTGGTGCCCGTAGATTTTATCGTTCTTGATATAGATTGCAATCTTTCTTGCCCTATTATTCTTGGTAGATCTTTCCTTAGAACGATTGGCGCGATTATTGATATGAAGGAAGGGAATATTAGATTCCAATTTCCATTAAAGAAAGGCATGGAGCACTTTCCAAGAAAGAAAGTCAAATTACCTTATGAATCTATCATGGGAGCTACTTATGAATTTAGTGCCAAAGATGGCACTACTTAGATCTATCTCCGCTTTTATGCCTGGCTAGGGGCGTTAAACGATAGCGCTAGTTGGGAGGCAACCCAATTTTATTTATGTTTTTTGTTTTGGTTCCTGTTTAGTAATAATTTTTACTTCTACCTTCTCTTTAGATGTGTTTTTATCATTTAATTAGTGTTTGTGCCAAGTAGAACCTATAGGATAACCTATGATGATAGTTGATTTGATTCTGCTGAAAAACAGAAACTTTGCACGCATGAATTTAGTTTTGTTAAATCACAGAAACGTGATTTTGCGTTGATTCTTTTTGCTTCTGATAAATAGACAAATTGGCAAGGACTTCCTATTTTTGTAGGATTTTTAGAGTTCCATAAGTTTGCGTTAGTTACATATTGCTACAGGTTGTTCTGTTTTTGACAGATTCTGTTTTTCGTGTGTTGATTGCTTATTTTGATGCATCTATGGCTAGTAAAATAGTTTATAAACCATAGAGAAGTTGGAATACAGTAGGTTTAACACAAAAATAAATAAATAATGAGTTAATTACAGTACCTTATGTAGTGGTTTTGTTTTCTTTCACTAACGGAGCCTATAAGATTTCCTATTGAGTTTTGTGTTGTGAAGTTTTCAAGTTTTGGGTAAAGCTTTGATGGACTATGGAATAAGGAGTGGAAAAAGCCTAAGCTTGGGGATGCCCATGGCACCCCAAGATATTCAAGAATAGCCAAAAGCCTAAGCTTGGGGATGCCCCGGGAAGGCATCCCCTCTTTCGTCTTCGTTCATTGGTAACTTTACTTGGAGCTATATTTTTATTCGCCACATGATATGTGTTTTGCTTGGAGCGTCGTGTATTATATTAGTCTTTGCTTTTAGTTTACCACAATCATCCTTGCTATACACACCTTTTTGGGAGAAGCCTACTTGATTAGAATTTACTAGAATACTCTATGTGCTTCACTTATATCTTTTGAGCTTGATAGTTTTTGCTCTACTGCTTCACTTATATCTTTTAGAGCACGGCAGTGGCTTATTTTTGTAGAAATTGCTAGTCTCTCGTGCTTCACTTATATTATTTTGAGAGTCTTTTAGAACAGCATGGTATTTGCTATGGTTATAAAATTGGTCCTAGAATGGTAGGCATCCAAGTTGGGTATAATAAAAACTATCATAGGAAGTGAATTGGATGCTATGATCAATTTGATACTTGATAATTGTTTTGAGATATGGAGGTAGTGATATTAAAGTCATACTAGTTGGGTTATTATGAATTTAAAGAATGCTTGTGTTGAAGTTAGCAAGTCCCGTAGCATGCACGTATGGTTAAATTTGTGTAACAAATTTGAAACATGAAGCGTACCTGGCTTGTGCATCCTTATGAGTGGCGGTCGGGGACGAGCGATGGCTTTTGCCTACCAATCTATCCCCCTAGGAGCATGCGCGTAGTGCTTGATTTTTGATGACTTCTAAATTTTTGCAATAAGTATATGAGTTCTTTTCACTAATGTTGAGTCCATAGATTATACGCACTTTTACCTTTCCATCATTGCTAGCCTCTTCGGTAGCGTGCATTGCCCTTTCTCACCTTGAGAGTTGGTGCAAACTTCGCCGGTGCATCCAAACCCTGTGATACGATACGCTCTATCACACATAAACCTCCTTATATCTTCCTCAAAACAGCCACCATACCTACCTATTATGGTATTTCCATAGCCATTCCGAGATATATTGCCATGCAACTTTTCACCGTTCCGTTCATCATCATCATGACATACATTACTTTTGTCATATTGCCATTGCATGATCATGTAGTTGACATCGTATTTGTGGCAAAGCCACCATGCATAATTTTTCATACATGTCACTCTTGATTCATTGCACCATCCCGGTACACCGCCGGAGGCATTCATATAGAGTCATATCTTGTTCTAGGTTCGAGTTGTAATTCATATGTTGTAATCAATAAAGTGTGATGATCATCATTATTAGAGCATTGCCCAAAAAGAAAAAAAAGAAGAAAGGCCAAAAGAAAAAAAGCCCCAAAAAAGGAAAAAAAAGAAGAAAAAAAAGAAAAGAAATAAAAAGGGCAATGTTACTATCTCTTTTTCCACACTTGTGCTTCAAACTAGCACCTTGTTCTTCATGTAGTGAGTCCCATATATTGTGCTTCAAAGTAGCACCATGTTTTTCATGTAGTGAGTCTCATAGGTTGTCTTTTTCATACTAGTGAGGATTTTTCATTATAGAACTTGGCTTGTATATTCCTACGATGGGCTTCCTCAAATGCCCTAGGTCTTCGTGAGCAAGCAAGTTGGATGCACACCCACTAGTTTCTTTTGTTGATCATTCATTTCTAGCTCTAGTGCATCTGTTGCATGGCAATCCCTACTCCTCATGTTGACATCAATTGATGGGCATCTCCATGGCCCGTTGATTACCCTCGTCAATGTGAGACTTTCATGTATTGTGTGAAGGTTGAAAAAGTTTGAGATTATTTAAGTATGAAACAATTGCTTGGCTTGTCATGGAGGGTATAGAAGTTGGGAACATCTTTGTGTGATAAAAATGAAGCATAACCTAACTATATGATTTTGTAGGGATGAACTTTCTTTTGCCATGTTATTTTGAGAAGACATGATTACTTTTATTAGTATGCTTTAAGTGTTACTATTTCTTTTATCAATATGAACTTTTATTTTGAATCATTTGGATCTGAACATTCATGCCACAATAAAGAAAATTACATTGAGAATTATGCTAGGAACCATTCCACATCAAAAATTCTGTTTTTATCAGTTACCTACTCGAGGACGAGCAGGAATTAAGCTTGGGGATGCTTGATATGTCTCCAACGTATCTATAATTTTTTATTGTTCCATGCTATTATATTACCCCTTTTGGATGTTTATGGGCTTTATTTTACACATTTATATCATTTTTGGGAATAACCTATTGACCGGAGGCCCAACCCATATTGTTGTTTTTTTGCCTATTTCAGTATTTCGAAGAAAAGGAATATCAAACGGAGTCCAAATGGAATGAAACCTTCGGGAGCGTGATTTTTGGAACGAACGTGATCCAGAGGACTTGGAGTGCAAGCCAAGCAGCAGCCGAGGCGTCCACGAGATAGGAGGGCGCCCCCACCCATACAGGGCATGCCCCCTGTCTCGTGGGCCCCTCGGGCGGCCACTGACGTACTTTTTCCTCCTATATAAGCCTATGTACCCCGAAAACATCCAGGGAGCCAACGAAACACAATTTCCACCACCGTAACCTTCTATATCCGCGAGATCCCATCTTGGAGCCTTCGTCGGCGCTCCGCCGGAGGGGAAATCGACCATGGAGGGATTCTACATCAACACCATAGCCCCTCCGATGAGTTGTGAGTAGTTTACCACAGACCTTCGGGTCCATAGTTATTAGCTAGATGGCTTCTTCTCTCTTTTTGGATCTCAATACAATGTTCTTCCCCTCTCTCGTGGAGATCTATTCGATGTAAACTCTTTTTGCGGTGTGTTTGTCGAGATCCGATGAATTGTGGGTTTATGATCAAGTTTATCTATGAGAAATATTTGAATCTCCTCTGAATTCTTTTATGTATGATTGAGTTATCTTTGCAAGTCTCTTCGAATTATCAGTTTGGTTTGGCCTACTAGATGGATCTTTCTTTCCATGGGAGAAGTGCTTAGCTTTGGGTTCAATCTTGCGGTGTCCTTTCCCGGTGACAGCAGGGGCAGCAAGGCACGTATTGTATTGTTGCCATCGAGGATAAAAAGATGGGGTTTATATCATATTGCTTGAGTTTATCCCTCTACATCATGTCATCTTGCTTAATGTGTTACTCTGTTCTTTATGAACTTAATACTCTAGATGCAGGCAGGAGTCGGTCGATGTGTGGAGTAATAGTAGTAGATGCAGGCAGGAGTCGGTCTACTTGTTGCGGACGTGATGCCTATATACATGATCATGCCTAGATAATCTCATAAATATTAGCTTTTCTATCAATTGCTCAACAGTAATTTGTTCACCCCCCGTAATACTTATGCTATCTTGAGAGAAGCCTCTAGTGATGCCGTTGGAGTTGATGGACTCGCTTTATGTTCCAAGCCTTTCGTTGTTATCGTATTTAGATGGCCTTAAGCCATATTTATTGTAATAAGTTCTCTTTTGAGACATTCGATGTAATAAGTATTACTATTTCTTATGTGAATATGAACTTTTATTTTGAATCATTTGGATCTGAACATTCCTGCCGCAATAAAGAAAATTACATTGAGAATTATGCTAGGTAGCATTCCACATCAAAAATTCTGAGCAGGAATTAAGCTTGGGGATGCTTGATACGTCTCCAACATATCTATAATTTTTTATTGTTCCATGCTATTACATTACCCATTTTGGATGTTTATGGGCTTTACTTTACACTTTTATATCATTTTCGGGACTAACCTACTAACCGGATGCCAAGCCCGAATTGCTGTTTTTTGCCTATTTCAGTGTTTCTAAGAAAAGAATATCAAACGGAGTCCAAACGGAATGAAACCTTCGGGAGCGATATTTTTGGAACAAATGCAAACCTGGAGACTTGGAGTGGACGTCAAGCAACAAATGAGGCGGCCACGAGGGTGCCCGGCGCACCCCCTGGGGGTGGGCGCGTCCCCCACCCGCATGGGCCCCTCGAGCGTCAACCGACCTACTTCTTCCTCCTATATATACTCCCGTACCCTGAAAACATCAGAAACGACCACGAAAACCTAATTCCACCGCCGCAACCTTCTGTATCCGCGAGATCCCATCCTGGAGCCTTCGCCGGCGCTCCGCCGGAGGGGGAATTGACCATAGAGGGCCTCTACATCATCTCCAAGGCCTCTCCGATGAGTTGTGAGTAGTTTACCACAGACCTTCGGGTCCATAGTTATTAGCTAGATGGCTTCTTCTCTCTCTTTGAATCTCAATACAAAGTCCTCGATCTTCTTAGAGATCTATTCGATGTAACTCTTTTTGCGGTGTGTTTATCGCGATCCGATGAATTGTGGGTTTATGATCAAGTTTATCTATGAGAAATATTTGAATCTCCTCTGAATTCTTTTATGTGTGATTAAGTTATCTTTGCAAGTCTCTTCGAATTATCAGTTTGGTTTAGCCTACTAGATTGATCTTTCTTGCAATGGGAGAAGTGCTTAGCTTCGGGTTCAATCTTGCGGTGTCCTTTCCCAGTGACAGCAGGGGCAGCAAGGCACGTATTGTATTGTTGCCATCGAGGATAAAAAGATGGGGTTTATATCATATTGCATGAGTTTATCCCTCTACATCATGTCGTCTTTCTTAATTCTTTACTCTGTTCTTATGAACTTAATACTCTAGATGCAGGCAAGAATCGGTCGATGTGTGGAGTAATAGTAGTAGACGCGGAATCGTTTCGATCTACTTGTCGCGGATGTGATGCCTATATACATGATCATGCCTAGATAATATCATAACTATGCTCTTTTCTACCAATTGCTCGACAGTAATTTGTTCACCCACCATAATACTTATGCTACCTTGAGAGAAGCCACTAGTGAAACCTATGGCCCCCGAGTCTATCTTTTATCATATAAGTTTTCCATCTACTTTTATTTGCATCTTTTACTTTCCAATCTATGTCATAAAAATACCAAAAATATTTATCTTAGCATATTATCTCTATCAGATCTCACTTTCGCAAGTGGCCGTGAAGGGATTGACAACCCCTTTATTGCATTGGTTGCGAGGTTCTTGTTTGTTTGTGTAGGTGCGTGGGACTTTTGAGGAGCCTCCTACTAGATTGATAACTTGGTTCTCAAAAACTGAGGGAAATACTTACGCTACTTTGCTGCATCACCCTTTCCCCTTCAAGGAAAACCAACACAAGCACAAGACGTAGCACGGTGCTTATTCTCAGTGACAGAAGGAGACATGTCATGCGTGTATCGTTGCCATTAAGGATAAAAAGATGGGGTCTATTCTTACATAAATAGGTCTTGTCTACATCATGTCATCGTTCTTATTACCTTACTCCGTTTCGCCATGAACTTAATACACTAGTTGCATGTTGGAAGCGGTCAATTGTGGAGTAACAGTAGTAGATGCAGGCTGGAGTCGGTCTACTAATCTTGGATGTGATGCCTATATACATGATCATTGCCTTGGATATCGTCATAATTATTTGCTCCTCTATAAATTGCCCAACAGTAATTTCTTTACTACTATTTTCTCGCGAGAAGCCACTAGTGAAATCTACGGGCCCCGGTTCTATTTCCTATCATATTGTTTTCAGATCGAATATTCCAAAAATCCAAAAATCTCTTGCTGCACTTTTTCTTTATTTATTTATTTTATTTCATGTTTTTGCTAGATCTATTTATCCAATCTCATACAATTTAATCTACCTTAATGCCGAGGAGGGATTGACAACCCCTCTTACGCATTGGGTTGCAAGTATTTGTTATTTGTGTGCATGTACTGTTTACATAGTGTTGCTTGGTTCTCCTACTGGATTGATAACCTTGGTTTCATAACTAAGGGAAATACTTACCGTTGTTGTGCTGTATCATCCTCTTCTTTTGGAGAAATACCAACGCAGATACAGGCAATCAGATGCCACACCGTCAGCGCACCCGCGGTGGCGCCCTCATCATCAACAACGGTGGCGGAGCTCCTCCCTGTGAAGAAGGAGCCCGAGAGGCCATGGCCGCCGACTTTGAGAGCGGCCTCCTATGGTCGCGCCAGGACTACATGAGGGATGAGATGGAGTGCCAGCGCCACGCTCTGGAAGAGATCATCGTGTGACGCCACGGCCACGATGAGGGCGGCAACGTCGTGCTCTCCGACAGCGACGACAAGGTCGCTGCATGATACGTCTCCAACGTATCTATAATTTTTTTATTGTTCCATGCTATTATATTATCAACTTTGGATGTTTTATATGCATTAATATGCTATTTTCTATTATTGTTGGGACTAACTTATTAACCTAGTGCCCAGTGCCGGTTTCTGTTTTTCCTTGTTTTTTGAGTTTCACACAAAAGGAATATCAAACGGAGTCCAAACGGAATAAAACTTTCTTGATGATTTTTCTTGGACCAGAAGACATCCAGAAGACTTGGAGATGAAGTCAGAGGAGTCCTGAGGCTACGACAAGCCTCAGGGGCGTGCCCTAGGGGGGCGCCCTGAGGGCTTGTGGGCCCATCAGGATTCCCACAACCCTACTCTTTGGCCTATAAATTCAGAAATATTCCAGAAACCCTAGAGGCATCCATGAAAATACTTTTCAACCGCCGCATGTCTCTGTTCCCGTGAGATCCCATCTTGGGGCCTTTTCCGATACTCCGCCGGAGGGGGATTCGATCACGGAGGGCCTCTACATCAACCCTATCGCCCTACCGATGATGCGTGAGTAGTTTACCACAGACCTACGGGTCCATAACTAGTAGCTAGATGGCTTCTTCTCTCTCTTTGATCTTCAATATAATGTTCTTGGATATCTATTCGAGGTAATCTTCTTTTACGGTGCATTTGTTGAGATCCGATGAATTATGGATTTATGATCACATTATCTATGAATATTATTTGAATCTTCTCTGAATCTTATATGCATGATTTGATATCTTTGTATTTCTCTTCAAACTATCGGTTTGGTTTGGCCAACTAGATTGTTTTTTCTTGTAATTGGAGAGGTGCTTAGTTTTGGGTTCAATCTTGTGGTGTCCTTACCCATTGACATAGTAGGGGTAGCGAGGCACATATTGTATTCTTTCCATCAAGGATAAAAATATGGGTATTGCTTGAGTTTATCCCTCTACATCATGTCATCTTACTTAAAGCGTTACTCTGTTCTTATGAACTTAATACTCTAGATGCATGCTGGATAGCAGTCGATGTATGGAGTAATAGTAGTAGATGCAGGCAGGAGCCGGTCTACTTTTCACGGACGTGATGCCTATATTCATGATCATTGCCTTAGATATCGTCATAATTTTGCACTTTTCTATCAATTGCTCGACAGTAATTTGTTTACCCATCGAATGTTTTCTTTCAAGAGAGAAGCCTCTAGTGAAACCTATGGCCCCGAGTCTATTTTCCATCATATATTTTCAGATCTATAAAACCAAAAACACAAAAATACCTCGTCAAGTCTTATTTACTTTTATTTGTTTTATATCTCTTTATTAGATCTCACTCTTGTTCATGACCGTGAAGGGATTTTACAACCCCTTTTTCGCGTTGTGTGCAAGTGTTTGTTAGTTTGTGCAGGTGCATAGATTTGAGACTTGCTTGTGCCTCCTACTAGATTGATACCTTGGTTCTCAACTGAGGGAAATACTTATCTCTACTTTGCTGCATCACCCTTTCCTCTTCAAGGGAAAAATCAACGCAAGCTCAAGAAGTACCAGGAAGAATTTCTTGCGCCGTTGCCGGGGAGGTTCTACATTAAGCCTACCAAGTACCCATCATAAACTCTCATATAATGCACTACATTATTTGCCATTTGCCTCTCGTTTTCCTCTCCCCCACTTCTAAAACATTTTCATAAAAACATAAAAATATTTGCCATTTTATTTGCCTTCTTTCCGTATGCCTTTTTGCTCGTTTGCTATCTTTGCTTGTGTTGCCATGTGCCTTCTATTTGCTTGCATCTTTGCTTTCTAAAAATCTATTGATATGGATCCACTTAAAGTTTTCTACTGGGATCATCTTTGATCCATATGTGCTCGTGCTGAAACCCCAACTAGTTTAGTTGAGGGGAAATCATTAGATGAGCATGCTCATTTTGTGCGTCATCGTTTGTCTAAAAAAGGGGGGACTCTTATGGAATCAAATAAATTGTTTGCTATGCTATGCTTGGAATCTTTGTGAGATTTATGATTTTACCTGTTGCTCGCAGAACCCTAAAAAACACCTTCCCTGCCTATGTGAGTTTAATGATAATAAAATCTTATCTTCTTATGCCAAAGGTGTTTATAGTTACTATGATATCGAATAAATTGAAGAATTTGTTGCTTTTAAGGGTGCTTATGAAGTTGCTTTCTTTGATTGAAAAGTATGATATTACTCCATACAAATCTGAAAATTTTGACATACTTAAATATTGCTATGAAAACTATGCTCATAATGCCTATGTTAAAGAATTTATTGAGAGAATGTCCGCTACTCTGGAAGAAAATAATGATATGCATGAATCTATAGATAATTATGATCCCGTTGATTTGATTAAAACATCCCCCCTTGATGAACATGATGCTTGCTATTCTTATAGCCATGATGCCAATATTAATTATGCTTATGGAGATGAACTTGCTACAGTTCCTAAAGCTAAACATGAAATTATTGCTATTGCACCCACACATGATAGTTCCTTCAATGAAAAGGATGATTGCAATGATGTTATTACAAGATCTATTAATGTCAATTGTGTTAATGATATGCAAAACCCCAATCTTGGGGATGCTAATTTTGCTATGTCCACTACTTATTGCAATGATCATGATTGGGGTGATTCTTCTTTTGATCTTGAAAATTTATTTAAGACTCATGATGAATATGTTTGCGGTAATATTGAAAGTGGGTTGAGTTTAAACTCTTGGTAATAATGATCCTACTACTTTGGAGAATGATCAATCTTGTGAATTTTTTGATAAAAGTGGGCTTGGAGAGGTCATGACTTTATTTTATGATAATCCCACTATTTTGGAAGAGTGTCAACTTTGCATGCATGTGTATCATGTATAAAATATGTTATGTGATAGCTATATTGTTGAATTTGAGTATGATCCCACATGCAATTACTATGAGAGAGGGAAATATGATTGTAGAAATTATCATGTCACTAAATTGCCTCTCGTTATGTTGAGATTGCTATTGTTTCTTTCTTATTCCTTGTATATGCTAGTTTTTGCTTGTCTGGATAATTTGTTAGCTTATAAAATGCCTATACATAGGAAGTATGTTAGACTTAGATGTGTTTTCCACGCGCTATATGATGATCTCTTTGTGCTTCAATTCTTGTCTTTCACGTGAGCATCATTGAAATCTCAATGCCTAGCTAAAAGGCTTTAAAGAAAAGCGCTTCTTGGGAGGCAACCCAATTTTATTTTTGTTTCTACTTTTTATTCCTGTTTTCCAATAAATATATCTTATAGCCTATGGTTAGAGGTGTTTTCATGTTTTAAATTAGTGTTTGTGCCAAGTATGACCTTTGGGATGATTTGGATGATAGTTGATTTGATTTTGCTGAAAACAGAAACTTTTGCGTCCAGTAAAATAACTTTTATAATTCACAGGAACGTGATATGGTTCTGAATTTTTTACACAAGCTTGATATAGAAATTGCCTAGATTGTCCTAATTTTCCAGAATTTTTAAGTATACGAAGTTTCCTGATTACTACAAACTATTCTGTTTTAGACAGATTTTGTTTTTGTTGCGTTGTTTGCTTATTTTGATGAATCTATGGGTAGTACCGGGGGTTATGAACCATGGAGAAGTTGGAATATAGTAGATAATGCACCAATATAAAATTAGAATGAGTTCACAACAGTACCTAAGGGTGGTGATTTGCTTTATTATACTAATAGATCTCATGAGTTTTCTGTTGAGTTTTGTGTTGTGAAGTTTTCAAGTTATGGGTAAAGATTTGATGGACTACGGAATAAGGAGCAGCAAGAGCGTAAGCTTGGGGATGCCCAAGTCACCCCAAGGTAATATTCAAGGACAACCAAGCCTCTAAGCTTGGGGATGCCCCAGATGGCATCCCCTCTTTTGTCTTCAATCCATCGGTAAATTTAGTTGAGGCTATATTTTTATTCACCACATGATATGTGTTTTGCTTGGAGCATCTTGCATGATATGAGTCTTTGTTTTTTTAGTTTGCCACAATTATCCTTGCTATACACACCTTTTTAGAGGGACACACATTAATCATGAATTTATTAGAATACTCTTTGTGCTTCACTTATATCTTTTGAGCTAGGGTAGTTGCTCTAGTGCTTCACTTTTATCTTTTTGAGCACAACGGTGATGTTATTTTGAAGAAATTGATGAACTCTCATGCTTCACTGATATTATTTTGGAACTCTCTAAACAGTGTGGTAATTTGCTTGGGTTATGAATTTAGTCCAATTTGATAGGCATCCAAGGGGGATATAATAAAAACTTTCATAAAGAGCATTGAATATATGAGAAGTTTGATTCCTTGCAATTGTTTTGAGATATGAAGATGGTGATATTAGAGTCATGCTAGTAGTGAATTGTGGAATTAAGGAAATACTTGTGTTAAGGTTTGTGATTCTCGTAGCATGCGCGTATGGTCTTCTAGTTATGTGATAAAGTTGGACGCAATTTATTCTTGATTGACTTCCTTTGTGTGAAATTCGAGAGTGTGCGATGGTTAACTCCTACCAACCTCTCCCCTAGGAGCATGCATAGTAGTACTTTTCTTTGAGGGCTAATAATTTTTTTGAAATAAGTATGTGAGTTCTTTATGACTAATGTTGAGTCCATGGATTATACGCACGCTCACCCTTCCACCTTTGCTAGCCACTCTACTACCGCAGAACTTTCGTCGGTGCATTAAACCCACCTTATACCCTTCCTCAAAGCAGCCACCATACCTACCTATTATGGCATTTTCATAACCATTCCGAGATATATTATCATGTAACTCCACCATTCCGTCATTATGAGTTTACTTGAGTTGTAATTTTGAGTTGTAAGTAAATAAAAATGTGATGATCATCATTATTAGAACATTGTCCCATGTGAGGTTATAAAAAAAGATAAAAGAGAGAGGCCAAAAGAGTGTCCAAAAAAAGAGAGAAAAGAGTCTCCAAAAAAAAGAGGAGTCTCCAAAAAAATAGAAAAAAATGAGAGAAAAAAGAGAGAAGGGACAATGTTACTATCCTTTTCCACATGTGTGCTTCAAAGTAGCACCATGTTCTTCATGATAGAGAGTCTCCTATTTTGACACTTTCATATATTACCAGTGGGAAAATTTTTTTATAGAACTTGGCTTGTATATTCCAACAATGGGCTTCCTCAGATACCCTAGGTCTTCATGAGTAAGCAAGTTGGAAGCACACCCACTTAGTTTTCTTTTGAGCTTCCATACACTTATAGCTCTAGTGCATCCATTACATGGCAATCCCTACTCACTCACATTGATATCAAGTGATGGACATCTCCATAGTCCACTGATTTGCCTAGTTGATGTGAGACTTTCTCCCTTCTTTTGTCTACTACCACCTTCTATTCCACCTATAGTGTTATGTCCATGGCTCACGCTCATGTATTGCGTGAAGAGTTGAAATAGATGAAGCACGTTAAAAAGTATGAAACAATTGCTTGGCTGACACTAGGGTGGTACATGATTTATACTTTGTATTAAGAAGAGGGAGCATAACAAGACTATATGATTGTGTAGGGATAACTTTCTTTAGCCATCTTAATAATTTTTGCGGTCGGAAAATACTTAGTAATAAAAGCATCATTGCACTTATCCCAAGAATCTATACTATTGCGAGGCAAAGAAGAAAACCAATTTTTTGCACGATCTCGCAAAGAAAACGGAAATAATTTCAACTTCAAAATATCATTGTCCACATCTTTTTTCTTTTGCATGTCGCATAATTCCGCGAATGTGTTAAGATGGGACGCGACAACCTCACTAGGAGTACCAGAAAATTGATCTTTCATAAGAAGGTTCAACAGATCGGCATTAATATCACAAGACTCCGCACTAGTGGCAGGAGGAGCAATCGGAGTGATAATAAAATCATTCTTGTTGGTATTAGAGAAATCACACAACTTGGTGTTCTCTTGAGTCATCGTGACTACGCATCAAGATTGCACTCAAAACAGATCTGGCGAGAAAACAGCAAACGGAAAAGAGGGCGAATAAAACGACAAATTTTGTGAAGTAGGGGAGATTAAAATGAGAGGCAAATGGAAAATAATGTAAATTGCAAGGAGATGATATTTGTGATTAGGAACCTGGTAGATGTTGATGATGTCTACCCAGCAACTACGCCAGAAATTCCTTTTGATGCGGCTTGAACTACGTCGGTATTTCCTCAAAGAGGAAGGGATGATGCAGCACAGCTATGGTAGGTATTTCCCTTAGTGATGAGACCAAGGTTATCGAACCAGTAGGAGAACCACGCAACACTACGTAAATGGTACTTCCACACAAAGAACAAATACTTGTAACCCAACGTGTAAAAGGGGTTGTCAATCCCTTTCGGGTAACGACGCCAGAAATTGGCACGTGGATGGAAGAAAGTTGTAATAAATAGATAGATGCAAATAAAAGCAACTAAAATTCAGCGAGGTATTTTTGGGTTTTTGAAAATATAGATCTGAAAATAAAAGCAAATAAACATAGATCTCGAAGGAAAATGTGATAAAGAAGAGACCCGGGGGCCATAGATTTCACTAGTGGCTTCTCAAGAAAAATAGCATAGGGTGGGTAAACATATTAAAGTTTGGCAATTGATAGAACTTCAAATAATTATGACGATATCCAGGCAATGATCATTATATAGGCATCACGTTCAAGATTAGTAGACCGACTCCTACCTGCATCTACTACTATTACTCAACGTATCGACCGCTATCCAGCATGCATCTAGTGTATTAAGTTCATGGAGAAAAGGAGTAATGCAATAAGAACGATGACATGACGTAGACAAGATCTATTCATGTAGGAATAGACCCCATCTTGTTATCCTTAATAGCAATGATACACACGTGTCATTTCCTCTTCTATCACTGGGATTGAGCATCGTCAGATCGACCCATCACAAAGCACATCTTCCCATGGCAAGAAAAATCGATCTAGTCGGCCTAACTAAACCAAAGATCCAAAGAAGAAATACGAGGCTATAAGTAATCATGCATATAAGAGATCAAAAGACTCACATAACTTTCATGGATAAAAACATAGATATGATCATAAACTCAAAGTTGACCGGATCTCAACAAACACACCGCAAAAAGAGTTACATTAAATAGATCTCCAAGAGTTATTGTATTGAGAATCAAAAGAGAGAGAGAGAGAGAGAGGAAGCCATCTAGCTACTAACTACGAGCCCATAGGTCTACAATGAACTACCCACGCATCATCGGAGAGGCGCCAATGAGGATGATGAACCCCTCCATGATGGTGTCTAGATTGGATCTGTGGTTTCTGGAACTTGCGGTGGCTGGAATTGTTTTTTGTCGACTCCCCTAGGGTTTCTGGAATATTGGGGTATTTATAGAGCAAAGAGGCTGTGCGGGAGGCGGCCGAGGTGGGCACAACCCACCAGGGCGCACCTGGGCCCTCAGGCGCGCTCAGGTGGGTTGTGCTCCCCTCGGAGCCCCCCTCGGGTACTTCTTTGGCCCAACAGGTGTCTTCTGGTCCAGAAAAAATCTCCAAAAAGTTTCGCTACATTTGGACTCCGTTTGGTATTGATTTTCTGCAAAGTAAAAAAACAAGAAAAAAATAGCAACTGGCACTGGGCACAATGTCAATAGTTTAGTCCCAAAAAATGATATAAAGTTGATATAAAATGATTGTAAAACATCCAAGAATGATAATATAACAGCATGGAACAATCAAAAATTGTAGATACGTTGGAGACGTATTAGTCCAGTGACATAGTAGGGGTAGCGAGGCATGTATTGTATTGTTGCCATCAAGGATAAAAAGATGGGGTTTACATCATATTGCTTGAGTTTATCCCTCTACATCATGTCCTCTTACTTAAAGCGTTACTCTGTTCTTATTAATTTAATACTCTAGATGCATGTTGGATAGCGGTCGATGTGTGGAGTAATAGTAGTAGATGCAGGCAGGAGTCGGTCTGCTTGTCACGGATGTTATGCCTATATTGATGGTCGTCGCCTTAGATATCGTCATAACTTTGCGCTTTTCTCTCAATTCCTCGACAGTAATTTGTTTACCCAACGTATATTTCTTTTCAAGAGAGAAGCCTCTAGTGAAACCTATGGCCCTGGGTCTATTTTCCATCATATATTTTCAGATCTATAAAATCAAAACACAAAAATACCTCACTGGGTTTTATTTACTTTTATTTGTTTTATATCTCTCGATTAGATCTCACTATTGTTCATGACAGTGAAGGGATTGATAACCCCTTTTTCGCGCTCTATGCAAGTGTTTGTTAGTTTGTGCATGTGCATAGATTGGAGACTTGCTTGTGCCTCCTACTGGATTGATACCTTATTTCTCAACTAACGAAAATAGTTATCTCTACTTTGCTGCATCACCCTTTCCTCTTCAAGGGAAAAATCAACGCAATCTCAAGAAGTAGCACTGCGCCGAGCCAGCCGGCCCGCAATGGCAAACCTGGGCAGGGCTACAGCAAGGGCGACGCCTCGAAGGACCGGTCGCCGAACGAGGACGACGGCGGCGGCGGCAGCAACCACTACACCACCTTCTACAAACTCCTTGGCATGAACTAGGAGTAGTTTATCTATGTAAAAGTTCGCCAAATATTAATGAAACCGCCTATATTTCCTCCAAATTTACTGAACTTCGTGAAATTTGGGCTTTTAAAATATCGCCCATGTCGGTGCGGTCTCGCTGGGAATCATTCCCCCCCCCTCCCGCCCAACTTATTGTCGACAGGCCCCCAAGAGGCGTTATTTTTCGCCTAAAACGCCCTTAGGGGGCCGAACGGCTGGAGATGCGCTTAGTCTCACATCGGTGAGCGGAGACAGGAAGTGGTGGGCAGAGGGCTATAAAGGGAAGGGCGGGTGAAGGGTTTCACTCATAGCTTTGGTTATTTTCTACACACAGAAGCTAATTTTGGTTTTTTTGGTTTAACCGAAAACCGTTCAGTTTTTAATGGAAAACTCCGAAGTTCAAATGGTTTATAGATTTGGAAACTAATTCTGAAACCAAAACCTGAAGAAACCGATGTTTCAATTGATTTGGTTTTTTTGGTTCAGTTTATGGTTTCAGTTTGGTTTTCCAGAGCCTGACACAAGAGGGGCGTGTGGGCGGTAGTGTGAGACGACAGGGCTGATGCGTAGCGGGGCGCCGCTGCAATCCGGTCACGGGAACCGATGCCGTGTTGAAGCACGCAATTGTGTGCGTTGTTTCGCGAGGATGGCATTGGACAATGGCGCTGTCATCCGAAAAAAAAACGGCGCTGTCAGGGAGGATGGCAACGGCAAGCGTGCTCCGCCACTGCTTCAAGGAGACAACCGAGGGGAGCTTCTGCGATCATGCTACGAGGGCCCTCCCATGCTTTTGCGAGAGTACATGCTACTAAGTTGGCAAGTTGGCAAGGGATGTTGGATCCAAGCGTTCTATTTATTACGAGGGTGTTGAAGAGCGGCCAGCTATGGGGCACAACTGACGTGCAGGGGCGGGAAGCACAAATTAGGATGGTATATACCGAAAAAGTGAGCGTACGATCAGGCGAAAATTGCTTTTGTAGGAGGCCGGTTTTGGAAAAATTCAAAATTCAACACCATTCATATTTTACATTTCAAAATATTCTAAAAAAATACAGAAACACATGGAGGCATAAATTAACACATATGTGTGTAAATTTTCAGGACAAAATACGTTGAAATAAGAACTGTGTAAAAAAGATAAATATGTGCCTTTCAAACACATACTAAGAAGTCTAGGCCTGTAAGGGTACGGTTTTTCTGGGTTTTTTAGACTTTTTTTTACAGCACCTGAGAAAATGACGCGTGTGAATGGGTAGTTCTTGGACGCAGTTCTTTTTACTGGTCAAGCCTTGTTGTGTACTCCGCCGCTTTGACTGGATCAGATCATGGATATGCCACGTACTCGTGTTATGGTTGCTGTGAATGTGCCACGTGTGCTGGGGTCATTCATGTATGTTTTTTTATTGGCTAAGGTTTCGCACGTGTTATTAGTTGCATCGTTCGCCGGGATTTCTGGATGGATCTATTCGTTTGTTTTTTCTGTTGTGCTCGCCACGTGTTCCTTCTTAGGCAGTTGCCTCTTTGGATGGGTTTTCTAGATCGGTCTGATGGTCCCTCCCACAAGAAGAAATATCTGGTTCCCTCTTGCTATATATATATATAGATCGTGACATCTCGCTGCCGTCATCAAACCCTGTGGCCCTGCCGCCGCAACTCCCTCCCCCTTTCTCTCGGCAGGGTTGGTACTTGGGACTCGACATACCAAACTTAGCCACAGAAAGCTCCGGAGTCACTCAGATGTTCAACGAGGCCACCTTCTGCGATGCTTCGACCCTCACCGGCCGCTCATCTCAGAGTAGGAGGGGCAGCGGCGGGGATGTAGGGCGCGTTGAGGGAGAGGTCGATGCCGAGCTGCGCCTACTGAAGCACGGCAGAGAGCGAGGCTTCCCAGCCACCGCCGACGTCCGCCATGGGGCCGGCTCAGCCCAGCTTATGACAGATGCGCAGCTGCAGCAGCACCGGCAGTTCGCCATGGTTTATCAGCAAACTGCAGTGTGTGGCTATCCAACCTTGGCCCGTCCCTCGTCCCAACCCTCGCGTCGCCCCTAGGGCGACTCGGGGGAGTCTAGGGTTTTCCCCCGCCGCCACCCCCCACCCTCTCCCACCCCCCTCGCCGCCATCGGAGACGACCGTCGGGAAAGCCCGCGCGGGCGCCGGGGAAGGTGGCGGCGGGGTCTTCGGCGCTCCTTTCTTGCGGAGGCCCTCGGATCCAGGGGCGGCGGCCCCTGCTGGTGTGGCGTGTGGCGTGCCTGAGGGTTCGGCCATGAGGACAGCGAGCCGCAGGTGGTGGTCGAGCGCGGCGCGGATCTTCCCGTGCCAGATCTGGAGGTATTGCCCCCTCCCTTCCATGCATCCCTTCCCAGTCCCCGGTTCGGTTTTGGATCTCGCCGGATCCACCTCCGGTGTGTTCTGGTGGAGCAGATTGGTGTCCGAGGGAAACCTTGGCCGCCTTGGCTGGCCGGCAGCAGCGACGCCGCCTTTTGGCGCCGCTTTCCTCCTTGGGGGCGCTGCTGAGGACACCATCTCTCCACTCCGACCCATGTCCGGGTGAAAACCCAAGATCCGATGTGGATCGGGCGTCGGCAGCGCCCCGTGCACCGTAACCTTCCTGGAGGCGGCGCCAAGGACATTGGGATCGGATGGAAGGGTCTGCAGGTGAGGGGTGGGGGTGTGCTGCCTCCCTTTCGGTGGAGCGGTGTTTCTCTCTACATATGCTTGGCGGCGGCTCTTGGCAGCATGGAGCAGCTGAGGCTTGGCGTCAGATGTGTGGCGAAGGACACGCGCAGGAGGTTGACGCTGTCTGGCGTCATGGTGGCGTCGGCGGTAGCGAGACCGGGCAAGGCCGATGCAGCAGTACAACTCTGAAGATGGATATGTGGCAGGTGGCTGTGGCGGCCTCATACCCGGCAGGCGTCCTGGTTGAGGAGCACGCTGGACTGGTGGGTGCCCATACCCGGCAGGCGGTTGGGACCTCAGGTCTTAGATGTTAGGTTTGACTGCAAGGTCTGTTTGGTATTAGGCCCAGACCATCAGTGCCCCTTCATCAGCTAGATAGGAGTAGCGACAGAGGTTGCTCAGATGGTGGCTTTGGTCTTACTGTTGTACGACTTTGTAAGGTCTTGTGTTCATAATTAATAAATTGGTCGTATGCATCGTCCAGATGCAGAGGCCGGGGGTATTCCTACTTTTCTAAAAAAAATAAAAACATCAGCAGACTGCAGTTCATCTTTCAAATCATGCCCCGGCACCCGGCTGCATCTCCCCTTGCGCTACCCGAACGCATTGGGTTCGGTCACCACTGGTGAGTCCCTCTATATATCTTGCAAATGTTTAGGGCTTCAGCGGCTGCCGCCTGTTTCTTTCTGAGGTGGTTGCCGCTTTGACATGCGGTTCTAAAGCGAATCCACTTAATGCTATATACTTGTTGTTTTCCTGTTTTTGTGTGTGCTTTGGTTGGCCGCCATTGGTTTTGTTCTTCGGTTGGTCGCACTGGCCGTTGTTGTTCTGGACGTGGGACTCTGGAGGCGTCGCTTCTTTGTCGGTCTTAGAGCATTTCCAACAGCCGCGCTAAACTAGCGCAGCGCCGCAAATTAGTCCGTTTTAGCGCGCGCGCAATGTGGCGGGTCGCTCCAGCGGGAGCGCAAAAACGGCGCGCGCGCTATAACGAGTTGGGCGCACTGTCGGAAACACTATCCCGCGCGGTGTATTTCGGGCACCCGCTACAGCGCACGGCACACTCGAGCGTTCGCTCTCGCACTTCCTCTCCCACTTCCACCCCCATCCGACCGCGCCGCCGCCGCCGCCCGCGCCCCCCGGCGACCGTTCAGGCGCTTCCCCGGCCTATCCCCGCGCCGCCGCGCTTCCGCCCCATCCCCTCCTACTCCCGCCGGCCCTCGCGCGCCTCCTGTCGTCTGAGGAACAGTGCTCGCTGCCGCGCCGTGCCCGCAAGGTGTTCGACAAAACGCCTACAAGGTATGTATTGCTCAAACTTCACGAATTTGGTGCATGTTTTGAATTGTAGTTTTTATAGTATAGTATTGAACATTGTAGATGAATTCGTCGTATGATTCTTCCGAAGAAGAATTTGATATGGAAGAGGAGGAGGATCTTGCAATGATCATAGCTATGCATATCAATAAAAAACCGAAGCATGGTGGTTCGGTTATGGGTCGGGAGAAAATTTGGAGAGATAGGATTGATGCCCATAACAGATTGATGAAGAACTATTTCGTGGAGAATACCACATACCTGGAGTCGTATTTTCGTCGCAGGTTTAGGATGAGCACCGACTTGTTCAGGCGCATTGTAGAGAAACTAGCGAGCCATGACCGGTTTTTCCAGCAAAGGAGGAATGCCCCCGGAGAGCTCGGGCATAGCACCTTTCTAAAGGTGACAGCCGCTTTGCGTATGTTGGCATACGGTATCCCGGCTGATCTAGTTGATGATCACTTGGCTATGTGTGAGAGCCAAGCCATCATGTGTGTCAAGCGCTTTGCAGTGGGAATTGTGCAAGTGTTTGGCGAGGAGTATTTGAGATCTCCACTGCTGAAGACGCCGCAAGGCTATTGGCGATGAACAAAGCGTGCGGCTTTCCTGGCATATGCTTGGCTCAATAGATTGCATGCATTGAAGTTGGAAGAATTGTCCAAAGGCATGGCATGGGCAATTTCACGGCCAAAAAAAGGGTTCCACTATAATCCTTGAAGCGGTGGCCGATCAGGAGACTTGGATTTGGCATGCATTCTTTGAAATGCCTGGATCTTTGAATGGCATTAATGTTGTCAACCGGTCACCACTGATGAATAAGATTGCAAACGGTGAGTTGCCACCGGTGCAGTTTGTAGCAAATGGCCGTACGTACAACTATGGCTATTATCTAGCGGATGACATCTATCCAAAGTGGCAAACCTTAATTCGTGAAGCCGTTGAAAAAGCCGGAAGGTAAGAAAAAACTTGATTTCCACAATGCTCAGGCGGCGGCTAGAAAAGATGTGGAGAGAGCATTTGGGATTTTGCAAGCTCAATTTGCTATTCTGAGAGGACCGGCTAGATTTTGGGATCAAAAAATGCTTTGGTACATCATGCACGCTTGTGTGATCATGCACAACATGATCATCGAGAATGAGCGTGGCCAAGATTTAAACTACTCACAGTATGAGCTCTTGGGACATCCCGTGCGAGTGCGACGGAGGGCTGAAAGGATAGCCCATTTTATTGCCTCCTATCATGCCATTCGGCGTCCCGCAACGCACAATGAACTTCAGAATGATCTGATTGAAGAGTGGTGGACATGGCATGAACGACAAAGAGCATGATTTCTGCATTCGACATTGTATTGTTCATGAACTATTTGTTGTGTTTATTGCATTATTTGTTGTACTGAACGATAAACTATTTGTTTGAGTTGTAATGATAATGAAATTGAACTATTTATTGTTGATTTATTTTGTTTGTTTGATCATTTTTGCTCCTCTTTTTTGAAATGTATATGTGGTTTGTGCGGCGCGCGCGCTGTATTTTTGCGTGCTGCTAGAGCGACGCACGCGCGCTGCATTATAGCGCGGCTGCTGGAGCCAGCGCTGGCGGCCGCGCTAAACCAGCCGAAGCACGTGCGGCAAACAGGTTTTTTGCGCGCGGCGCTTAGCGCGGCTGTTGGAGATGCTCTTATATGCTGCGGGTTCTATGCATCGGCCTCGTGGATCTTCTGCTGAGGGTTCCAACTTCTATGCGTCGGCCTGCTGTCTTGTTTTGTGTGGACACCTGGTCGCTCTACTGCTGGTTCGTTGGCCGATGTATCTGCTGCTTCTGGTATGCTATTCTGATTTTTTGGAAGAAAAAAAATGCTTCATTGGTACTGGTAGTGTCTTAGGTTAGTCATAGTGGGAGTAACTTAGCTAGTAACATAGCGCACTTCAAGAAATTTTTGCTTATGTGGTAAGTATTTAATATGAGGTAGTAACATAATATGTTACTGTAACATAGCGTTTTCCAAGACAAGATGAGTCTACAAGCTAATAAATGAAGCCATCTATGACACTACTATTATGTTACTTTGCATTATGAAGGTGTATTAACTTAGACTAGTATCATACATATGATACTAGTCTAAGTTACTCCCCACTATGACCAGCCTTAGTATGGTTTCTCATTGATAATTCTTTGTTGTTTCCTTCTCATGGTCTTGTAGTTTCTTTATTGAATTTGCCTCCAGATTAAACGCGCCGACGCTGGCAAGAAATTCGGCGTGGAAAGCGACCAGTTGCTTCCATCTAAAATGTGATGACTTTTTTGTTTGGGTTCTTATTTTGTTCCTTTCTTTTTTACAGGTAGTTCGCCTCCTGATTTGACCGGCTGTGAGAGTGAGTGGGTGGCCCTACTGTTGACCATTTTTCATTTACGCCTTTGGTTTCCATGACGCTCAAAACGATGTCCAGGAGTTGGTCGGCGGCATAAGACTGGGCCAAGAATAAAGAACGACAGCTCCAGATTACAATAGGAGTCATAAGCGGGAGCTGATTGATGCCCCGATTGTAGTTCTTGCCGTTGGTGATCCTTTTGAGGAAAAGGGAGCTAATTTCGCCGTAGTTATTAGGAAACTGATCATTTATGGTGTATTACTCATGATTATTAGCATCAAATCCGTTTTTGATACGGGGTGGAGGGGGTTCCTGGCATGCTATATTTGTGGTACAGAGAGAGGTCAGTCCACGCCATTGCTCTTGCCAGTGCAGTTTCATCTGTTTTCTGTTCTTTCTACCACTTACCATGATCGAGGGGAGAGTGTCATGGCGGGTCAGGGAGGGAGTGTGAGTGATGTGTTGGGGAAAACACCTGCGAGTGGAGAGGGGCCGAGAGTGATGACGGCTGCCATGGCTGCTGGATCCTCTATCCACCAGGTGGGAATGGAGTCGTCGGGGCGTACTCGGGAGGGTGGTCGTCCTCTTGTCATTGACATGGAGGCTGCCCGCAAGGCCGTCAGCGGCTTTCTGGTGGTCGGACGCCTCCTATCCCCTTTCCAGGCCAACCCGAGGGTCATTGTCGACGACCTCCGGAACACGGCTTGGAAGAACCAGGGAGTGGTCACCGTCCAGGAGGTGGCCAGTGACGACGGGAGGTTCATCCTCAATTTTTCCACTGACAGTGACCGTCGGTTTGTGCTTAAGGCGCAACCATGGCACTTCAAGCGGGACGGCCTCATCTTCGCCGAGTTCGACGGCAAGGGCGACCCAGCGGAGGTCGACCTTGGTGTCATGACCATTTGGGTCCAGGTACGCGACCTCCCGTATGAGCTTAAGACGGAGAGTGTAGGGCGGTCTCTCGAGGATAATTTGGGAGAGGTGCTGGAGGTTTCGCACCGTAACCATGTAATTGTTGAGAAATTCTTGCATGTGCGTGTGAAGATCTTATTGCATGAGCCCCTGAAGTGCTCTGTAGAGATTACCCCTTTAGGAAGTTCAAAGATTTTTAAATTTGATGTAAAGTATGAGAAACTACCTCAGTACTGTGAGTGTTGTGGGATAGTGGGTCATACATCAGAGAGGTTTTGTAAAATTCCAAGAGAGGAGAGAGTAGTCTGCTTTCCAAGAAACCTTAGTGTTGAGCCCTACTGGAAAAGCCAAGGTGCTAGCAGGAGGGGTCTCGTCTTCGGGAACTATGTTCGCGGCGGCAACAACTCGTCTACAAGCATCGTCAACAACAACTTCGCCAAGGCCGTGGATGTCGTCAAGGTGGCCACTGCTGTGAGTGGCCTCACGGTCTCCGATAAGGGGGCCGCTTTCGCCGTCAAGACGATCACCGGCCAGGGGGGCCGGACTCAGGGGGTCTTGCCGCCAACTCTGGCGGGTGCGCCGCTTGGTCAGGAGGACCAGGCGCGCGCGCTGGCTGCTCCTGTCGGGCGGGGCCAGGAGGCCCAGGGCCGCAGGAATCTGCTGGAATCGCGCCAGGCTGCGGAGGTTGACCAGCAAAGTCCACTTTGTTTTGGTGCTGTACCGGACCAGATCACACAAGCGGGTCAAGTGGCCCTGAGTACTCATGCACAGGTGATGCCTAGCCAAATTCCATCGCATGGGAATGATGTTGGCGGGCTGTTATTCCAACCAGGGGTGTTGGAGGCGCTGTCTAGCGCTGTTGCTGCTAGAATCGCCATGGCTGGGGATGATACAGAGAATAATGCCATACCCTTTAAGTTTAGTGCAGCTAAAAATTCTATGAGGGGCAATTCAAAAAAGAAAGATAAAAAGAAAGGGGGGCCAAATAGAGCTGAAGATGCTCGCAAGCAAGTGCTAGGGAAGAAAAGGGGGCATTCTTTTGGGGCTCGTCCAACGGGCAGTGACTTAGAGTTTTCTTTTGAGAAAGAGATGGATAGTTATGAGCGTATCTTATATGGTGATGTAAATGTCTCATCCAAATGGGTGTTCATGGGTAGAGTTGTAGCAGTCCAGGATGAGGAGGGAGGGGTTATACATGTTGCAAAGGAGACTGACGAGAAGGAGGAAGAGTACGCGCCGCGAGGTGGGGAATCAGTTGGCGAAGACAAAGATGAGATTGGCACATCGGCGGCCTCCGAGGAGGAGGACCGCCGCGCCAAATGAAAATCCTAGGCTGGAACTGCCGTGGTATGCTCTCCAACACGGCAGTTCGTGAGCTTCTGGATCTACAGAAGCGTACAATGGCAGATTTAATTTTCCTTTCTGAATCCCATTTGAATAATTGTAAAGCCGATGAGCTTCGTCGCGTATTAGGTTTTGATTCTATGTTTGTAGTGGAAAGTGATGGTAAGGCCGGTGGCCTCGCTTTGTTTTATCATGAGTCCAATAAAATTGAGTTGAACTATGTCTCGCCCCATTTTATTGATATTGTTTTTATGTATGAGAATATTGTTCAGTGGCGGTTCACGGGCTTCTATGGTCACCCGAAATGGAATGAACGCCATCTATCTTGGGATGACATTCGTAATTTACATAGTAAGAGTAACCATCCTTGGGTGGTTTTGGGGGATTTTAATGAAATTTTATACCCCTCGGAAAAAGAGGGTGGTGTACCTAGACCACTTGGTATGATGAGAGAGTTCCGTGAATGCCTAATGGATTGTGGGCTGGAAGATCTAGGCTATAATGGGGACATGTTCACTTGGAGGAGAGGCGAAATTTGTGAGCGCCTTGATCGGGCAGTCTGTAACTTAGCATGGGCAAACAAATTTCCACGAGCGACAGTTATCAATGAAGAACATGTTCATTCTGACCATCGTCCAATCGTACTGGATATGGAATATTGGGAGGAAAAAATCTTTAAACGCCCAGAGGGGCGTGTTAAACAATTTGAGGCGAGATGGTTGAAGGAAGAGACGGTAACTGAAATCGTTAAGGCATCTTGGGAGAAAGCAAAGCTAGCAGGTATTGGACCCACAATCGCTGACCGTACGAGAGCAGTGCATGCCGATCTACATACTTGGGACCGGGAAACGCTAAAGGGACCAAAGGTGAGAATTAGAAAATTAAAGAAAGAGTTGGAGAGACTAAGGCGTGGCCCATTGAATACGGAATCTCGATGTCGTCAGAAGGAAATTATTGTGGTAATTGAAAATATTTTAGAGCAAGAAGAAATATTCTGGTTACAAAGAGGACGGGCAAATTGGTTGATGCACGGGGATCGTAATACGTCTTTCTTTCATAATGTTGCCACAGCCAGGAAAAAAAGAAATAATATAAAGAAACTATTAGATGATTCTGGAAACTGGTTAACAGATAAGGATTTGATGAATCACATTACTGGATATTTTACAAAGCTTTTTACATCGGAAGTTCAACTCCCGAATCAAGATGTTTTATCACTTGTGCGAAGGAGAGTGTCAAACGAAATGAATGATGCTCTACTTGCCCCTTATACCGCGGAAGATGTTCGCAAGGCTTTATTCGATATTGGGGACTTGAAAGCTCCAGGGCCAGATGGACTACATGCTATCTTTTATAAAAGATTTTGGCCCATGCTGGGGGAAGAATTAATTGAGGAGGTTCTGACAGCAATCAACACATGTACGATTTCGCAGGGTTGGAATGATACGGCGATCGTGTTGATTCCTAAAATTAATACACCTGAGAAGGTAACCCAATTTAGGCCGATCAGCTTATGTAATGTGCTATATAAAATAATTGCAAAAATGGTTGCTTCTCGTTTGAAGGTTTTTTTGCCAAAAATTATTAGCCCAACACAGAGTGCATTTGTACCGACTAGATTGATTACGGATAATTTTTAGTGGCCTACGAATGTTTTCACACAATCAAAAACAAAAGAGAGGGTAGAGAGGGCTTGTGTGCTATAAAACTTGATATGCACAAAGCCTACGATAGAGTTGAGTGGACTTTTTTGAAGGAGATCATGTTGAAATTGGGTTTTCGTCGTGAGTGGGTTAAATTGATTATGCAATGCATCTCATCCGTAGAATACAAAGTAAGGATCAATGATGAGGAAAGTGAGAGATTTAAGCCCACGAGAGGGTTGAGACAGGGGGACCCGCTATCACCATACCTTTTTTGTTGTGCACAGAAGGATTGAATGCCTTGCTTTCGCACGCTGAAGAGAATGGAAACATATCAGGTGTTAAAGTCTATAGAGACGCCCCGCCAGTCACAAATCTTCTCTTCGCGGATGACTCATTGATCTTAATGAAAGCCAACCAACATAATGCGGAAACACTGAAATCAGCACTAGATTTATATTGTGCGGCGTCGGGACAGCTGGTAAGCGTTGAAAAATCCAGTATTTTCTTTAGCCCTAATACAAAGGTAGAGATTAGAGAACAACTGTGTACAACGCTAAATATAATGACGGAGGCTCTCACTAATAAATATTTGGGCTTACCAGCAAATGTGGCTGTTGATAAAACAGATTGCTTTAGTTTTCTGATTGAACATATTGTTAAGAGAATTAGTGGTTGGAAGGAAAAATTACTATCTGTCGGGGGGAAGGAGATCCTATTAAAGGCGGTGATCCAAGCCATACCCACCTATGCATTGTCGGTCTTTAAAATTCCTAAAAAAAATTGTAAAGGAATCATTGACGCGATGGCGCATTTCTGGTGGGGAGACGAGGAGAACCAAAAGAGGATGCATTGGATGGCCTGGTGGAAAATGTGTGTACCAAAAAACCAAGGAGGGATGGGTTTCCGTGACATCCACTGTTTCAACCTGGCTCTGCTTGCAAAACAGGCATGGCGTCTCCTTGATAATCCTGACTCCTTGTGTGCTACTATTCTAAGGGCCAAGTACTATCCTAATGGTGATTTGCTGAACTCCAAGCCAAAGCATGGTGCTTCCTTCACCTGGCAAAGCATTACGGCAGGCATCACTACTCTTAAGCGAGGTTATATTTGGCGAGTGGGGGATGGACATAACATCAATATTTGGGAAGATGCCTGGATCCCAAATTGTGCCTCCAGGAAGATTATGACACCTAAGGGGGGCATTTGTTATCAAAAGTCGTAGATTTAATTGACCCAGTCTCCAATAATTGGGATGAGGACCTGATTAGACAAACTATGTGGACCGTTGACGTACAACGAATTCTTTCAATCCCAATTTCGCAACATAATATGATGGATTTTATTGCCTGGAGTTATACGAAAAATGGTATGTTTTCGGTACGGTCTGCTTATTCAGTGGAGTGGAACTATCAATATGGGAGCAAGCTAAAATATTCCAATGGGATGAGACGGAGCACACCTAATCCTATATGGTGTCAGATATGGAAGTTGTCTTGTCTGGCTAAAGTCAAAAAAAATTTATGGCGGACACTACATGGCACTCTCCCATGCCGGGCAACACTCACTAATAGACATATGAAGGTATCGCCCTCTTGCCCTACCTGCTCTTAGGGTGTACAAGATACGAAGCACTTGCTCTTTCTATGTAGAAAAGCGAAGGAGATTTGGAAAAGGCTAGGGTTGGATATGATTATTGAGAGAGCTTGTGAGATTGATCGTGCTGGAGAGGCAACATTGGAATACCTATTACTCCTTCCAGATCAAGTCCTGCGCATTATGGGCCACGAAAATGTTAGAGAAATGATAGCTATCTCAGTTTGGTATCTATGGTGGGAAAGACGGAAATTAGTGCACCAGGAATTAACTCAAAATGCGACTCAGATCTCAATGGGGATCATAGCTCTTACATATAATTTTGTGAATGCATCATCTTTAAAGGCGTCCATGAAAAAGGGGGGATGGCAATGTCCTCCTAGGGGATTTGTGAAACTCAATGTTGATGCCTCTTTTGATCATGACTTGCTGGAGGGTACGATGGGGGCAGTATTGAGAGACGACAAAGGTAGGTTTATTGCAGGAGGGAATGGAAAGATAGACCACTACGCGGATGTTCTCATGGCGGAGGCCTTAGCTCTCAAATTTGGCCTAAATTTAGCGCAAAGGGCAGGATGTAATCGCCTAATCATCAACTCTGACAACCTGGAGGTGATTGAGACCATGCAGGACGGAGGACAGTCAGCGGGAGCGGCGGCGGCAATCTTCGATGACTGCTATCACTATGCTTGTGATTTTATCATGACTAAATTCGAACATTGTAATAGAGAGGCTAATAAAGTAGCACATGAACTTGCTAGATTAGCTAGATTTTTTTCGATTTCGGATTGGTTTGAGGAGCCTATTAGTGAAATTGTAACGCTTCTCACAAACGATGTATTGTTCATTGCTAATGAATAAAATCTCGTTTTAACTCAAAAAAAAAAGAACGACAGCTCCAAGTAACCAAGCAACTGGCTATCGCCCTCCAAAGAGAAAGAACAAGGCGCACAAGAGTTTTGCGGAAAATTTGTCTGCAATTCTTCAACCTTTTGCACGCACAGATCGACATGGCACGGCGGGCTGCCGCGCACTACCACAAGTATGTGTGTTTCGCGGGCTACCAGCATGAAGGTAGCCCCAAGAGAAGAGGCGGCAAAAGAAAAAGGCGCCCAAACTGCTCTCACCCATCTCTGCACTCTTCAGAACATAGTCATCGATGATCAACTACAATGCTTTGAAGACAATGCACAAGGGTTGCTCAGCCGCACAAGAATAGATCAAGACCAAGGAATAAGAACTAGAAATAGAAAAACAACAAAAAGCAAGCCTTCAGCAAGAGAGGTCAAGGCGAACAAGGATCCTCAAAACAGTTTTTCACCGTCGAAAGCCAGGACGTGCATCGAGCAAAAACTTCAACATTCTCTCCACAGGAAACAAACCACCAAGCACAAGAGCATAAGAACTAGCTGCATCTCTTTACCACTACATCACATAGACGAAATCAACAGGAGGATTGTCTAATAAGAGAACAAGAGCTTCACAATTCTGGATCCAGTACCCAATATCACTATGCGTTGTAAATCATTTATGAATGTACCAACTAGATGTACTTCCTTGTATGAACTACTTCACCATGAATCAAATCTTGAGACGATTTACGAAATATTACCGAAAACTAAATAGCTCATCAATACATGTGGTGCAGCGTGCCGCCGTGCACTACCCGCTAGTCATATACTATTCATCTCAAAAAGTCGATGAATTTGTTCTTTTTGCACATATCGCATCTCAAGGTATTTTGTTGGAAATATTAGCACTTTTCCAACTAAACTAATCCACGAGTAAGCAGTCAACATGGCAAATATTGTATGCACCTCATACCGATACCTAAGCATGTGAGCACGTACAGTACAACTAAAGAACCAGAGCATCTATGAACATCATATATACTGCTAGCACATGTATGAGTAAAGGAGAGATGAACATATCATACCCTCCGGTTGGCCAAGCCAACGCGGCGGCAGTAGCAGCACTCTCGGCGTCGGCCAAGGCCTTCTTCTTGGCAACTTTGTCGCCGGCCATGGAGTCGATGTAGAGGAAGTAGTGGAAGCAGAGGCAGACGGAGACAGGGACAGATCGGGAGCAGTCGCGTCAAGACGCTCTCCGAAAACCTTATTGCCGTTCTCCCAGGCAGGATCTCGAACGACAGGGTTCCGGAGGCACTTGCTTTCCCGACCAACCGTGCACGCGGTCGTCGGGATGGGAACGCCGGAAGCAGCATAGAGAGAGGAACAGTAGATGGTGGCTAGGGTTGTTCGAGAGGGAGTGAGTGTACTGAGTTAGGGTTCACTCCGCTGGCCAGCGCCTTCTTATGTAGGCCGTCGGGAAGATGGGCCTGGGCTCAGGCCCATGACCGAGTCCGCAAACAGCCCACGGTCCAACGTCTCGGACAGTGGCGCTTCCGTAAGCGACTCGTTAATTAATTAACAATTGATTAACCATTCCTGACCGACAAAATAAGCTTCGGCGCGGCTCATTACTGCAACCCGCGGCGCGTGCCCGTCGTGACGAGGCGAAGCGAGGCATGGCGAGGCGAGGCGGGCGGCAGAGGAGGAGGAGGAGGAGCACGCGTGTACATCTCCTATTCCCAAGCTCCCAATAGCAAGTGGTAGAACAACCTTATAAAGAGGTCTCACTCTTCTTATTGTAGCAGCATGGTACTAAACTTCCCACACTTCCCACCACTTGCCGTACACATGCATGGGACTTAGAGATTAACTAGGGATTATTGTCTTATATGGGCCTAAGCCCATCCATAATCCATCAATCCCCTACCGGATCTCGAGGCACATAAGTTAGTCAACTGTTCTAAACAATGTTTGATATACCAGAATTTTCAGTGGAGATGGTTAAGTTGAACTTCCACCTAGAGCAATAGGATTAGACTTCTTCATAACTGAACAATGGACTATGCCTTGAATTGTCAGTTTGGCCTGAAGAAGTTTCTCCTATTGTCAGCTGATACGTGGCTGCCGAAGGCTAAGCCCCACGGGTGGAGCTTATTAGTGATACTTCGTACCTTCTCATGAGCTTCCTAGAGATCACCGAGTATCATAGACTGTGACCAGCAGTCAGGCTCACATAGGTGTATTCCTCCAAAGAGTGCTCTGTAGGTTAGCATCTTGCTTACATAAGTTTTGAAACACATTAAGACAAAAGTCAACCCGCCTTACAGAATTGAGAATATTATTGCATCTCCAACATAGTGCGTTAATTAAGGATACTCTCCTTAGTTGACCGCTGGATTGTTTTCCCAGGTCTAATTCACGGGTTCTCCGATCACATAAGTTGGGTTACGCCCATGGCAACTTACGTGGGTCTCATACCCATCTCCCTCAATGCATTTTCTATCACAATCCATGATAGCCCTTTTGTAAAAGGGTCAGCCAGATTTTTAGCAGACTCGATATAATCCAACGCTATCACTCTGGAGTTTCTTGATTTTCTGACAGATTTTAATCTTCTTCTTATATGCTTTGTGGATTTCGTGTTGTCCTTTGAAATCTTAGCCTTGGCAATCACCGTTTGATTGTCACAGTTCATAAGGAAAGCCAGGACTAGTTTATCAACCACCGACAAATCTATCAAAAGCTCTCGAAGCCATTCTGCTTCGATGCATGATGTGTCTAATGATGTGGTTCTGCTTCCATAGTCGATCTCGTTAAGATTGTCTGCTTGCTAGACTTCCAGGAAACAACACCACCACCAAGTGTGAAGACATATCCACTTGTGGATTTCATCTCATCAGCATCAGATATCCAATTCGAATCACTATACCCCTCAAGTACCGTCAGTTACCCAGAATAGTGAATTCCGTAGTTCACAGTACCTTGCAAATAATGCATTACTCCATCAACAGAATGCCAATGCACATCTCCCAGATTGGAAACAAACCGGCTCGGTTTGCACGCAGCAAATGAGATGTCAGGACGAGTAGCACAAGCTAGGTACATGAGTGAACCAACCACTGGAGAATATCTCAATTGATCTACAACCGTGCCTTCGAATTTTTGAATCCGCACACTAGGATCATATGGTGTTGCAGAAGGTTTGCAATCTGAATATCCACAACGGCTCAAAATCTTCTCAATATAGTGGGATTGCAGAAGTGTAATTCCACCCTAAGTATTTCTCGGTAGCTTGATGTTCAAGATAACATCAGCCATGCCTAGGTATTTCATACCAAAGTTATGAGATAGAAAAGCCCTGACCTCCTCAACGACTTTGAGGTGGGTCCCAAATATCAGTATGTCGTCGACATACAGACATAGTATTACTCCTTCGCCTCCACCATAGCGATAGTATACACATTTGTCAGCTTCATTAACAACAAAGCCAGCAGATGTCAAAGTTGTATTGAACTTCTCATGCCATTGCTTAGGCACTTTTTTCAGGCCATACAAAGATTTCACTAGCTTAAACACATTTCTTTCCTGACCATTTACTACAAATCCATTTGGTTGTTGCATGTAAATTTCCTCGTCTAGCTCTCCGTTAAGGAAAGCCATCTTAGTGTTCATCTCATGAACGAGAAGACCATGCGAGGCAGCCAAAGCGAGTAACACTCGAATGGTTGTCAGTCTAGCCATAGGTGAGCAAGTATTGAAGAAATCCTCTTCTTCTTTTTGGGTATAACCCTTGGCCACAAGCCTAGCCTTGTACTTCTCAACATTACCATCGGACCTAAGCTTCCTCTTGAACACCTGATAACCCACAAGTGTTGGGGATCGCAACAACTTTCGAGGGTAGAGTATTCAACCCAAATTTATTGATTCGACACAAGGGGGGCCAAAGAATATTCTCAAGTATTAGCAGTTGAGTTGTCAATTCAACCACACCTGGATAACTTAGTATCTGCAGCAAAGTATTTAGTACCAAAGTAGTATGATAGTAATGGTAATAGTGGCAAAAGTAAAGATAGTAGTTTTGTAGTAGTTGTAACAGTAGCAACGGAAAAGTAAATAAGCAAAGCACAATATGTGAAAAGCTTGTAGGCATTGGATCAGTGATGGATAATTATGTCGGATGCATCTACCAATGAAAAGAGCAAAATAATGTATAGCAGGAAAATGAATGTTCCCTATGTTAGCTTGTGCTATATCCCTAGATTCTCCCATAGTGATACTAGCAAGGAAGTCTTTATATTCAGATTTGTGGGTTTCATTAACATTACCCCACTGTGGGAGTTTGCAAGCAGTTGTAAAATCTTATAAGTCCATGGTATAAGATTGATCATAAATATCAAACAGGACATTCTGAGAATTACGCGAAGATGTACATTTAAATCTTCTCATGAATGAATCAGTCAATTGGTAGTATTAAGGACACTTATCTTGTATGAAGTCCTCAAGGTCGGCATTATGCACATACGCGTTAAATTCATCCTTGATGCCTGCATTGACCATAAACTCTTCTGGCGGCCATTCACAAGACCGCACCTCAGCTTACCTTGGTGGTTCATCGTCTTGCTCACATATAGCACTCCTGGGTCCTCTCTTGGTTGAGGAACCACCTTGGTACATTTTCCTAGACATATTTCTTCCTCTGAAAAATTTCTAAATTTTTTAGTAACTTCAAACTAAAAGTGAATCAAACTAAACAAGACTGGTACCAACTACTCCCACAAGTGCCTAGAGCCTATATCATGCATTAGAATTACTTGGGGCCTCATAAATTTGACATGCAAGCTCAAGAACAGGGTCACCTATGCAGCAAAAATTTGCAATGAATAAAGCACTAGAACAAAAACTAATTGGACCAATGGAGGAGTCACATACCAAGCAACAATCTCCCAAAGCAGTTTTGTGAATGGAGCTTTGAGCAAGGAGATCGAAAATCGCAGCAAAATGAGCTAGAACTGATGCTTGAGCTGGATGGGGATTTTTTGGGAGGAAGATGGAGTGTGTGGGTGCAGGAATAAGTGGAGGGGGCTACCGTGGGCCCACGAAACAGGGGGGCGTGCCCAGGGGGAGTGGGCGCACCCTCCACCCTCGTGGCCAGGTGCTTGCCCCCCTGCTGTGTTCTCAATGCCTAAAATCCTCAAATATTCCATAAAAAATCATACTAAATTTGCAAGGCATTCGGAGCACTTTTATTTTCAGGATATTTTTTATTGCATGGATAATTCAGAAAATAGACAGATAATACTATTTTTGCTTTATTTATTCTAAATAACAGAAAGTAAAAAGAGGGTACAGAAGGTTGTGCCTTCTAGTTTCATCCATCTCATGATCATCAAAATGAATCCACTAACAAGGTTGATCAAGTCTTGTTAACAAACTCATTCCGAATAACACGGAACCAGAGAAATTTTGAATAACACTAGGTGATATCATACTTTTTCTTGACAGTAGGAAGAGGAAATTCAAAACCTCCAATAGTGATAGTTGGAACTTTTCCAATAGAATTGATGCTATGAACTTGAGGTTGTTTCCTCGGAAAGTGTACCATATGCTCATTACTAACATGAAAAGTGACATTGCCTTTGTTGCAATCAATAACAGCCCCTGCAGTATTCAAAAAGGGTCTACCAAGGATAATTGACATACTATCATCCTCGGGAATATCAAGAATAACAAAGTCCGTTGAGATAGTGACATTTGCAACCACAACAGGCACATCCTCACAAATACCCGACAGGTATAGCGGTTGATTTATTAGCCATTTGCAAAGATATTTCAGTAGGTGTCAACTTATTCAATTCAAGTCTACGATATAAGAGAGAGGCATAACACTAACACAAGCTCCAAGATCACATAAAGCAGTTTTAACATAGTTTCTTTTAATGGAGCATGGTATAGTCGGTACCCCTGGATTTCCAAGTTTCTTTGGTATTCCACCTTTAAAAGTATAATTAGCAAGCATGGTGGAAATTTCAGCTTCCAGTATCTTTCTTTTATTTGTAATGATATCCTTCATATACTTAGCATAAGGATTTACTTTAAGCATATCAGTTAAGCGCATACGTGAGAAGATAGGCCTAATATTTCAGCAAAGCGCTCAAAATCCTCATCATCCTTTGTCTTGGATGGTTTAGGAGGAAAAGGCATGGGTTTCTGAACCCATGGTTCTCTTTCTTTACCGTGCTTCCTAGCAACAAAGTCTCCCTTATCATAATGTTGATTCTTTGATTGTGGGTTATCAAGATCAACAGCAGGTTCAATCTCTACATCATTATTATTGCTAGGTTGAGCATCAACATGAACATTATCATTAACATTATTGCTAGGTTCATGTTCATCAACAGATTGTGTTTCAGCATCAGAAATAGAAATGTCATTGGGATTCTCAGGTGTGTCTACAACAGGTTCACTAGAAGCATGCAAAGTCCTATCATTTTTCTTTTTCTTCTTCTTAGAAGAACTAGGTGCCTCCAAATTATTTATCTGAGAATCCTGCTCGATTCTCTTAGGGTGGCCTTCATGATACAAAGGTTCCTGAGTCATTCTACCAGTTCTAGTAGCCACTCTAACAGCAAAATCATGTTTATTATTTAATTCATCGAGCAAATTACTTTGAGCTTTAAATACTTGTTCAGCTTGAGTGGTAACCATAGAAGCATATTTGCTAATGAGTTTAAGTTCACCTTTAACTCTAGCCATATAATCACTCAAGCGTCCTATCATGAAAGCATTATTCTTTAATTCTCTACCAACATAAGCGTTAAAACTTTCTTGTCTAGCCATAAAGTCATCAAATTCATCTAAACATGGGCTATGAAATTTAGTGGACGAGATTTTAACTTTATCATATTTATAGAGAGAATTTACCTTTACTACCTATGTCGGGTTATCAAGACAATGTGTTTCTCGGACAGGCGGTATATTAAGACCATGTATCTCTTCAATAGGAGGTAAATTCTTAACATCTTCAGCTTTAATACCTTTTTCTTTCATTTATTTCTTTGCCTCTTGCATATCTTCAGGACTGAGAAATAGAACACCCCTCTTCTTCGGAGTTGGTTTAGGGATGCGTTCAGGAGCTGGCTCGGGAGTTGGCTCAATTGGCTCAGGAATTAGCTCAGGAAGAGTCCAATTATTTTCATTAGTCAACATATTATTCAATAACAATTCAGCTTGGTCGACTGTTCTTTCCCTGAAAACACAACCAACACAACTATCAAAGTAGTCCTTGGAAGCATCGGTTAGTCCATTATAAAAGATATCAAGTATTTCATTTTTCTTAAGAGGATGATCAGGCAAAGCATTAAGTAATCGGAGAAGCCTCCCCCAAGCTTGTGGGAGACTCTCTTCTTCGATTTGCACAAAATTATATATTTCTCGCAAGGCAGCTTGTTTCTTATGAGCAGGGAAATATTTAGCAGAGAAGTAATAAATCATATCCTAGGGACTATGCACACAACCAGGATCAAGAGAATTAAACCAAGTTTTAGCATCACCCTTTAATCAGAACGGTAATATCTTAAGGATATAATAATAGCGAGACTTCTCATCATTAGTAAATAGGGTGGCTATATCATTTAACTTGGTAAGGTGTGCCACAACAGTTTCAGATTCATTGCCATAAAAAGGATCAGATTCAACCAAAGTAATTATTTCAGGATCAACAGAGAATTCATAATCCTTATCAGTAACACAGATAGGTGAAGTAGCAAAAGTGGGGTCAGGTTTCATTCTAGCATTAAGAGATTGCTGCTTCCATTTAGCTAATAACTTCTTAAGAGCATATCTATCATTGCAAGCAAAATAGCTCTAGCAGCTTCTTCATCCATAACATAACCATCAGGAACAATAGGCAATTCATACTTAGGGGGAGAACCTTCATCATCACTATCATCAATAATTTCATCTTCAATAATTTCATTCTCTCTAACCCTAGCAAGTTGTTCATCAAGAAATTCACCTAATGGCAAAGTAGTATCAAGCACAGAAGTAGTTTCATCATAAGTATCATGCATAGCAGAAGTGGCATCATCAATAACATGCGACATATCAGAATTCATAGCAGTAGCAGGTTTAGGTGTCGCAAGCTTACTCATAACAGAAGGAGAATCTAGTGCAGAGCTAGATGGCAGTTCCTTACCTCCCCTCGTAGTTGAGGGGAAAATCTTAGTTCTTGCGTCTTTCAAGTTCTTCATAGTGATCAGCAGATATAAATCCCAAGTGACTCAAAGAATAGAGTTATGCTCCCCGGCAATGGCGCCAGAAATTAGTCTTGATAACCCACAAGTGTAGGGGATCGCAACAGCTTTCGAGGGTAGAGTATTCAACCCGAATTTACTGATTCGACACAAGGGGAGCCAAAGAATATTCCCAAGTATTAGCAGTTGAGTTGTCAATTCAACCACACCTGGATAACTTAGTATCTGCAGCAAAGTATTTAGTGGCAAAGTAGTATGATAGTAATCGTAATAGTGGCAAAAGTAACAATAGCAGTTTTGTAGTTGTTGTAACAGTAGCAACGGGAAAGTAAATAAGCAAAGCACAATATGTGAAAAGCTCGTAGGCATTGGATCAGTGATGGATAATTATGTTGGATGCGATTCCTCATGTAATAGTAATAACATAGGGTGACACAGAACTAGCTCCAGTTCATCAATGTAATGTAGGCATGTATTCCGAATATAGTCATACGTGCTTATGGAAAAGAACTTGCATGACATCTTTTGTCCTACCCTCCCGTGGCAGCGGGGTCCTAGTGGAAACTAAGGGATATTAAGGCCTCCTTTTAATAGAGAACCAGAACAAAGCATTAGCACTTAGTGAATACATGAACTCCTCAAACTATGGTCATCACCGAGAAGTATCATGATTATTGTCACTTCGGGGTTGTCGGATCATAACACATAATAGGTGACTACAGACTTGCAAGATAGGATCAATAACTCACATATATTCATGAAAACATAATAGGTTCAGATATGAAATCATGGCACTCGGGCCCTAGTGACAAGCATTAAGCATAGCAAAGTCATAGCAACATCAATCTCAGAACATAGTGGATACTAGGGATCAAACCCTAACAAAACTAACTTGATTACATGGTAAATCTCATCCAACCCATCACCGTCCAGCAAGCCTACAATGGAATTACTCAAGCACGGCGGTGAGCATCATCAAATTGGTGATGGAGGATGGTTGATGATGACGACGGCGACGAATCCCCCTCTCCGGAGCCCCGAACAGACTCCAGATCAGCCCTCCCGAGAGAGATTAGGGCTTGGCGGCGGCTCCGTATCGTAAAACATGATGAAACTTTCTCTCTGATTTTTTTCTCCGTGAAACAGAATATATAGAGTTGGAGTTGAGGTCGGTGGAGCATCAGGGGGCCCACGAGACAGGGGGGCACCCAGGGGGAGGGGGCATGCCCCCCACCCTCGTGGACAGGGTGTGGGCCCCTGGCCTTGATTTTTTCGCCAGTATTTTTTATATTTTCCAAAATTTATCTCAGTGGATTTTCAGGTCATTCTGAGAACTTTTGTTTTCTACACAATAAACAACACCATGGCAGTTTTGCTGAAAACAGCGTCAGTCCGGGTTAGTTTCATTCAAATCATGCAAGTTAGAGTCCAAAACAAGGGCAAAAGTGTTTGGAAAAGTAGATATGTTGGAGACGTATCAACACCCACTTACATCCCAATGGTTGGCAACCATAAGGAAGATTAGTGATCTGCCATGTCCCGTTAGCCATGATGGAATCCATCTAGCTATGGACCGCATCCTTCCTGTAGTTAGCATTCGGAGATGCATAAGCTTCTGAAATGGAACTAGGAGTGTCGTCATCCATGAGGTACACGAGGAAATCATCACCAAAAGACTTTGCAGTCCTTTGTCTCTTGCTCCTAACAGGAGCTTCCTCGTCATACTATGATGAACTTTCATCACTTTTGTGTTCATAATATTCCATTAGAATGGCAGGTTCAGGAGTCTCATCATATTCTAGTCTAGAACTGCTATACATATCTCTCATGGGGAAAATATCCTCAACGAATGTAGCATCCTTAGACTCTATAATTGTACTGACCTTCTGGTCAGGTACCTCGGATTTCACTACTTAGAAATCTATATTCAACGCTATTCTTAGCTAGCCCAAAATAACACATTCCACGGTCTTCGGACCAAGCTTACGCTTTTTGGGGACCGGCACATTGACTTTCGCCAAATAGACCCATGTGTGCAAGTAAGAGAGTGTAGTTCTTTTCTTTTCCCATTTCTTATAGGGGGTAGTCTCATTATCCTTTGTGGGAACTTTATTCAGGACATGACATGATGTCAATACATCCTCCCCCCACCATGTCTTGGATAAACCGGATGTATCTAACATGGCGTTAACCAAATCTATTAGAGAAAGGTTTTCCCGTTCGGCAACCCCGTTTGACTGGGGTGAATAGGGAGGCGTTCTCTCGTGAATAATACCATGTTCCGCACAGGATAAATCGAACTCACTAGAAAAGTACTCTCCACCACAATCTGACCAGACTCGTTTTATTTTCTTTTCAAGTTGGTTCTCAACTTCTGCCTTATAGATTTTAAAGTAGTGTAGAGCCTCATCTGTTGTATTTAACAGATACACATAACAGAATCTAGTGGAATCATCAATTAAAGTCATGAAGTATTTCTTTCCACCTTTAGTCAAAACACCGTTCATCTCGCACATATCTGAATGTATGAGCTCTAACGGTACCAGTTGTCTCTCCTTCACAGGCTTGCAAGGTTGCTTAGCTTGCACACACGCATGGCACTTAGAGCCTTTGGCTATAGTGAACTTCTGGATTAAATCCATGTTAGCTAGCCACGTCATACAACCGAAATTTATGTGATAAAGACGTGAATGCCAGACCTCACATTCGTTCACATTAGAATGAATTTGGTTCATGAATATTACAGAAATCCTCTAGGGAAAGGTGGAACAAACCACCACAATCATATCCTTTTCCAACAAATAGTCCATATCGAGATACGACTACTTTGTTGGACTCAAATACTAACTTAAATCCTTCTTTATATAGAAGGGAGCCACTAACGAGATGATTCTTGATGGCAGGGACATGATGCACGTTCTTCAGTTGCACGATCTTTCCTGAAGTAAACTTCAGATCTACCGTGCCAACACCACGAACAGAAGCATGTGAGCCATTCCCCATCAAGACAGAACAATCTCGTGCGACCTGGTAAGAAGAAAACAAAGACACATCAGGACACACATAAATATTGGCCCCAGTGTCAACACGTCAATCGGTGGACTGACAAACTTAAAGTATGGTAAACAGATTATCATACCCAGATGCTCCATATTGTTGCTCAGAGTGACATTGACAGAATTGGCGTCCTGGCCTGGCTTCTTGTACATGTTTGGGCACATGTTTTTCCCCATGTTCCTCTGAACCACAAGTAAAGAAGCCATCTCTCCTTTTGTCTTTCTTCTTACTCTTCTTCTTAAAGGTAGTATTCTGCTGGACAGAGTTCTTTCGCTTGAACTTGTGGAAATTCTTCTGCACCTCATTGGCACTAGAAGAACCCTCTGCCCCTTTCACGTGTGAGTCCTTTTCTCTTGACTTCTGCTCAACACTTAGATGACCAATGACATCCTCAACAGAGAATTCACGTCTCAAGTGCTTGAGGGAAGTAGCAAAGTTCCTCCATCCAGGAGAGAGTTTTGCAATAATGCAACCCGCAACAAACTTGTCCGGTAACTCACACTTCAGGAGCTCCAACTCCTTGGCGATGCACTGTACCTCATGGGCCTGATCCAATACAGAACGGTTATCAACCATTTTGTAATCATGGAACTGCTCCATAGCATACAACTCGCTCCCAGCATCAATTGCGCCGAACTTAGCTTCAAGCGCATCCCACAAGTTTTTGGCAACACACATATGGAGATACGCATGTACCAGCTTGTCTCCGATCACAGTAAGAACGGCTCCCACAAAGATGGTGGTTGCCCTAAACGCATTCTCCTATTCAGGAGCAATCGTTATCGTGGGAGACACACCACCAACCCAGAACACGTTCATTGCTGTGAGCCACAAGGTGGTTCTCATCTGCCAACGCTTAAAATGTGTCCCGGTAAACTTTTCTGGCTTCAGTATAGCGGCGAAGCCATGAGTCGAAAAGTGTCTAAAATAAGGTTTTTGGATTGTTGGAAATATTAGCACTTTTCCAACTAATCCAATCCATGAGTAAGCAGTAAACATGGCAAATACGGTATGCATCTCATATCGATACCTAAGCATGTGAGCACATACAGTACATAGAACTGAAACATCTATGAACATCATATATATGGCTAGCACATGGATTAGTAAACTAGGGATGAACAGATCATACCCTCTGGTTGGCCAAGACAACGCGATGGAGGCAACAGTAGCCTCGGCATCGGCCAAGGCCTTCTTCTTGGCGACTTCTTCGTCGGCCATGGAGTCGATGTAGAGGAAGTAATGGAAGCAGAGTCGGACGGAGACAGGGACAGCTTGGGAGCAGTCGCGTCGAGACGCTCCCCAAAAACCTTATTGCCATTCTCCCGGGCAGGATCTTGAACGACAAGGTTCCAGAGACACCAGCTCTCCCGACCAACCGTGCACGCGGTTGTCGGGATGGGATCGCCGGAAGCAGCACAGAGAGAGGAACAGTAGATGACGACTAGGTTTGTGCGAGAGGGAGTGAGTGAACTGAGTTGGGGTTCACTCCACTAGCCAGCGCCTTCTTATATAGGCCGTCGGGAAGATGGGCCTGGGCTCAGGCCCACGACCGAGTCCGTGAACAACCCACAGTCCAACGTCTCGGACAGTGACGCTTCCGTAAGCGACTCGTCAATTAATTAACCATTCATGACCGGCAAAAATAAGCTTCGGCTCGTTCCCACAACCAGCGGCACACGCGCGTCGTGACGAGGCGTGGCGAGGCGGGTGGCGGAGAAGGAGGAGCGCGCGTGTGCAGCTCCTATTCCCAAGCTCCCAATAGCAAGTGGTATAGCAACCCTTATAAAGAGGTCTCACTCTTCTTGCTGTAGCAGTATAGTACTAAACTTCCCACACTTCCCACCAATTGTCGTACACATGCATGGGACCTAGAGATTAACCAGGGATTGTTGTCTTATATGGGCCTAAGCCCATCCATAATCCATCATATTTCACTCTGAGATTTTACACACATACACATCACATCCTTGTATACTTGTAGAAATTTTTTCAGATTTTTCTAAAACCAAAAAGGATGAATTTTGAATTTTTTTTAAGTTCGACCTCCATGGAGGCCGAGCTCCAAAATGACGTTCTCCTGATCAAGGTCCTAAAATCATCCGACTCTTTCCTAGCAGTCTTTTTTGTTTTCTGCATGTGTTTTTATTTTATTTTTGGCTTTTTTGTATTTTTGTATTTTGCTTAGTTTCTTCTAGGTTTCTCCTGATTTTTGTTTTTGTTTTTTTGTTTCTTCGAGTTTTTTAGATGTGTGATTTTCTGCGTGAAGTACATAATGTGAAAGCACACGTTTGTGCTTCGCGGTGAAGTGCAATGATGCTTTCGCGTAAAGCACAGTTGTGCTTCTGCATGAAGTACAAACTGTGTTTTTTGCTTCCTCAAAAAATTGAAAATAGCGAGGTAGTGAGATACCTATGAATATTGCTCAAGTGAAGAAGCACAAAAAGATTGTTAGATAAAAAAATAACAAGGAAAAACAACAAACTCTTTGTTTGCGAAATGAAGAAAGCATCAATCAGCTATAGGATGGTACTAACTTCGTCTTATTTTTTCTTACACACAATATTTGAATATTTAAACAATAAATTTATGTATATCTTTGATTCTGGTGCTTTCTAAAGCTGTTCACTGATAATTACTTACAAACCCACATATATGCTCGAGAGGCAAGGAGGGTATTCATACAACACTCACGGTGCAATGTTGAAGTCTTCCTCAAGAGAGCGAAGGACGGGCGGGCGACCATCCACATGTGTTGGCCTAGAGTTTCACCTTCCGCTTTAGCAAATTTCCAGATAAGCTTCATTTGTCTATTTACCATCTAGGATGCTACTTTCAAAAGAAGGTTTGAAATGTTAAATATGAAATGATTATGCGGCGCATGATTAATTTGGTGCTTGTGTGTTGTGGTACTAACTATATGGTGTATTGTGATGCCAATTATGAAATCCTAGTGGGCATTTGATGTAGTGAAATATATTGTGTTGGATATGAAATCGTGGTGAACATTTGTTAGATGTGAAATATGAATTTACTTATTACTAGGAATAAATAATAGAATAATAGACCTGTTCATTGAGTTATTTTATTGCACATGGTTCCACAAAGGTGTGTGGGCAATGAACACTTACAACACACATGATTACTACAAATTAAGCTTGCGAGATGGACGAACAATCACACGCAGTGTTATGTGGTAGACAACATGTGCGATGAACTAAGTAACCCACACGCTCCCTGCGCCACATCATGTGCGATGAATGACCCCATCCAACATGATTGTGTGTGTCGAATCATGTGTGCTAAGTGTTTGGAACACATACATTTATATCTGACAAATCATGTGTGATGAACTTTCCAACCCCACATGATTTGGTGTTCTAATCGTGTGTGATAAGAGGTGCTAGCGTAGACGTTTCTTCCCTTCAAATCATGTGGGATATATGACAGACCTCACACGTGTGTTGTTTCGATTGATTGTTTGCATTAGCTTAACCGTCAACCCATCGCACATATTTACTACAAAGCCTATCGACCTATTGCACATGGATGTGCCTTAACGTGTGCGATGCAGACCCCACCCATCTCCCCTTATCACACACCATAACAAGGCGACGGTTCGCAACTACGTGTGCCATGACCCAATCTGGAGTAGTGATTCAAGACGACCATGTGTGATGTACCCCAACTTTTAGCCTGACACTTCACACATGGCCACTCTTGCAATTAGAAACCACACACATTTCAGCCCTAACTATGGGGAAGGTGTGAATAAGTTGGTTTCATAACAGCGATTACAGACATGTCATCGAAGTCGTTGTTGTACTTTGTCTTATAATCTTTTGACACAGGGACGGAGGGAGTAGTACTCATGGACGGTACACACACGTTGATAGAACATTACAAGAAGGTGGTAGAATTGTCCATTCGGTTTGAGACGATAAATTAATTAGGGCATGAAAAAGGTCGAGAGTACGTGCGAATAATCAAGTTAGGTACATGAGGCCATAGAGAAAGTGGATGCACGCTTTCTATTTGTCGAGATGAGACACTAGAAGGATATGTAAAACGAGATGGAATATGTTCGATCTTGCAATATTTTCTGGCATTAAAGAAGGATATCAAATGGAATCCCACCAAAGGAGAAGCCGCACGTACGCAGTTAACTTGCTCCGTCCATTGAAAGCAAAAGCTAGCTAGCTAGCGATTCCGATCGAGAAGGAATTTCACAAGATGCTTGCTGGGTGTGCTACCTCGCCAAGGCTATAAGTGAAGCATTAGCACATGACAGGATGAACACCATCATCGACCAGTCGAGCTATCTCCATGGGAGGTGGACACAAGGAGAGCGGTTGCGACACAAACAGCAGAGGGCTTGGGGGCTACTACCCGAGCGCCTACTCGTCTCCACCCATCGCGTACCCTGCATACCCTCCTCCACAAGCCGGGCATGGATGCCCTCCGGCCTATTACCCTCCACAGCCACAGGGATATGGGCATGGCTATCCATCAGCAGGAGCATACGGGTATCCACCCTCCAGCTATCCACACCATCAAGGTGGCTATCACGGTTCGTATCTATCCATCGATCACCACTTACCTAACGTATACTCCTACCCTGCTAGGCTGATAACTAGCTACTCGATCCATGGATCTATCATGAATGGCTACGGTATAATATCGATCGTGCAGGTCACGGAGGGTCCTTGCTTGTTGCCGGCGGTGCGGCGGCTGCGGCGGCCTATGGCGCGCATCACATGAGCCATGGCCATCACGGTCACGGCGGATACTACCACCGTCCTGCGGGTTACCATCATCACTACGGCGGCAAGTTCAAGAAGCATGGACGCTACGGTTATGGGCATGGCGGCAAGTTCAAGCATGGCAAGCACATGCGCCTCTTTGGAGGGAAGCATGGCCTCTTTGGTGGAAAACACAAGTGGAAATAGTTTTCTTCCAAGTGGATCTGTCGAGAGGAGTGAGCTAATGTGATGTTGGGAATAAATCCGTCTATGTAATAATCAACTCCATCCATATCCATATCCATAGTAGTACTCCTATAATAAGTACGTACTACTAAGTTCTGCGCGCGCACGTATAGTCCACGTACATGTGAATGTCGGTTGCGATTTGCAACGTCGGTGATTAAATCTGTTGCATTTGCTTGATCCACACGTTACGTACAAATGACTAAAGAAACGCGCGCAATCCACACCTTGTACGATCGATCTGTAACTACGTGCCAATTTAAACATGCACCCACATACCCTGTGTCCGTATATATACATTTAAACATGCACCCACATCCATCTATAAATACGAACGTACTCGATCCCATACCCTCTCCTGCTTTCAGACAATTTTCGATCTTGACAGTTTCTCTTCTTTGCGCACACAACAAGTCGATCGAAGAGGTCGACGATGACCAAGCTCAGCAGCAGCAACGTTGATGATGGCTACGAGTACGAGGAAGAATACATCAAGAACGCGCGCGGGATGAAGCTCTTCACCTGCCGATGGCTCCCCGCCAATGCTACACCAATAAAGGCCCTCGTCTTCATGTGCCACGGTACGTACGCTAGTGGATCGCTACCTTCATCGATGGAGCTGATTAATCTAGCTAAAGCTAGCACCATTAGTTACAACATTCATTATTGATTGACGCATGCAGGTTACGCGGTGGAGTGCAGCGTGACGATGCGCGGCACCGGGGTTCGGCTGGCGCAGGCCGGCTACGCCGTCTACGGCATCGACTACGAGGGCCACGGCAAGTCGGAGGGCCTCAGGGGCTACGTCCCCTCCTTCGACGTCCTCCTCGGCGACTGCGACGCCTACTTCACCGCCGTCGTCGTCGCTAACCAATCTCCTCAGCTGCCTCGGTTCCTGCTGGGCGAGTCCATGGGCGGCGCGGTGGCGCTGCTCCTCCACCGCGCGCGGCCGTCCTACTGGGCGGGCGCCGTGCTGGTGGCGCCCATGTGCAAGATCACGGAGGAGATGAAGCCGCACCCGGCGGTGATCAAGGTGCTGGAGGCCGTGACCAGGTTCATCCCGACGTGGAAGGTGGTGCCCACCCGGAACGTCATCGGCGCCGCCTACAGGACGCAGGCCAAGCGCGACGAGATCCGCCGGAACCCCTACTGCTACAAGGGCCGGCCGCGGCTCAAGACGGCGCACGAGCTCCTCCGGGCCAGCCTCCACGTGGAGAGCGAGGTGCTCACGCAGGTGACGCTGCCCTTCCTCGTCGTGCACGGGGGAGGCGATAGGGTCACGGACCCCTCCGTCAGCCAGCTCCTCTGCCGGGAGGCGCCCAGCACGGACAAGACGCTCAAGCTCTACCCGGGCATGTGGCACGCGCTCACCTCCGGCGAGCTGCCAGAGAACATCGACAAGGTCTTCTTCGACATCATCGCATGGCTCGATCACAGGTCCGGTCCGCCCGCGAGGGACGACTGACGCCTCGTGTGCAACAACCCATCATCCATAGGAACTTCTTTTCTTTTCGTTCTGATTGATTCATGATGACAGTGATCCATGAACATTAATTACTAGTACTACATATATTTAGGGCTACTACACTCTAGTACATGGGGGGACGTGGAATGAGTTAATTTACTGTAACTCTAGTTTCTCAGCATTGCGCCCTCCACAGCCTCCCCCCTTCTCTGGTGGAGATCACCAAAGGCTACAACCTCCCCTGATTCAATAACAAATCAATCAACTGTCGAAGCAACATGCCACAAATCAGCTGACAACAAGAAGCAACAAGACATAAACCAGCCAAACAGGAACTTGAATGTGTTTGCGCTTCAGAAAATCTCATCTCAAATAGACCAATTCCCTCCCTCCTGCTACGTCGCAAATGAAGGAATGGCACCTCGTAACACAAACATGCTCCCCTCCATTTTCATCACTCAATGCTACCTTCTACCATGCCAGTTTAGCATATAGTTCGTCATCCAATTAATATAGGTCAGGGCCATATATCACTACAAAAAACGAAAACAAGAACACACGCAAGGCAGTGCCATGTCCATTTAGCTGATTTGCATTGCAGCCGAGTGGTACTTGTCCAAGTCGGCGTCGAGATCTGCAGCAGAAAGTTCCAGGTTGCCAACCCCTCCCTTCCCTCGCACACGGTCCGTACGCCCTCGGCCACGACCAACGAGCCGACCTCCGCCACGACCACCGAACCCACCTCCGCTGCGACCACTGAAGCCACCTCCGCCACGAGACCATCCTCGGCCGCTAACACCCATTCCAGGTCCACTGCAAAATTTATTACTGATTTGTCACTTGCTCAAAATCTTCAGAGTAATACACAGTTGAAATTCTTGATTTATACAGCAATGAAGTTTTGACATAATGATAACTACCTATGTCTGCTTCACAAGGGAGCCAATTCAGCTCCCATCTATATTTGCAAATTTTGCATTCTCTTCTTTCTATGATGTTGAGGTCCTACAATATAAATAGTTTCTGCATACCACCTGGGGTAGATGCTACAAACCTTTTGGAAGGAAAACTGAAGTTTCCAGGCGGTGAGGCCAAAGCGAAAATAGAAGGTATGGGTGCAGGTGCCTCAATGTTTGTCCCAATGACTTCAATTTTCATAGGTTTGCCATCAAGATGCACGTTGTTGTACTTCTTAAGAGCAGCTACAGCAGATGATCTTGCCGAAAATACAACCTCTGCAGTTCCCTGGAAAAATGGAGATGAATCATGACCATTCAAACAAAATAGAAGGTGAAGAAAGTGCATGTGCAAACCTTTGATCTTCCACTCTTGTCATAGTTAATGGAGTAGCGCTGGATTTCACCCATCTCAGAAAACAGTTCCTGAGCAAAGTAAACAGCACATTGTAGAGAAACTTTAGGAGAAGGAGACGATAAACAGAGAGAAAGTTAGTGGTTCTTTGAAGGCCTAAAGATAAATAACTCTCAGCATTGACTAACGGTAGCTAACAGCTAAAGCAAATTTCTAGTATTACATAAGCTAGAACCAGTGCATGAATGTGTCCGTGAAGAATGCAAGCCATAAAAAAAAGAGGTTTTAGTCGATTAGAAGAAGCTGCGGATGATGAATTACCTACGTACTCGTTGAAATCTCTTGAGTTGAATGTATGGGGAGTTTGTTAGGGATAGCAAATCAAGGAAAGTGCAGTTTTTAGGGCTTATTAATTACTTATTTTTGAGCAAATGGATTAATCACGAGTTTTTTTAGCAAATCCAGGAGAGTGCAGTTTTTAGGGATTATCAATTAGAGTACTTTTGAGCAAATGGATTAATCACGAGTTTTTTTTAGCAATCAAGGAAAGTGCAGTTTTTAGGGATTATTAATTGTAGCAGAGAAGACTAGAAATGGGAGTAGGAGCGTTAGCGACCTTGATATCCTCGTTGGAGACGTTGTAGTCGAGGTTGGAGATGTAGAGCTTGGTGGGCGAGTCCAAGGCAGACGGCGCCGTCACCATGGCCATCGGCTGGGCAACATATCCGAAAGCCGGCGGCACCTGTGCTACACACGAGAGAGGAAAGAAGATTTGAGTGAGCTCGAGGCTGGCATTGTACTTTGCTCGCTGGCAGGCGGCGGACGGGGGTGTCCATCCACTTAATCACGAGGAAGAAGGGGCGGAGGAGGAGGAGGAATAGGCCTGTTGCTGGAGGCTGAGTTGGTGGTAGGGCGCGACGACGGCGCGGGTGGCGGCGCGGCTGCGGAAGCGGCGGCGTGGGTGCGCGGATCCTCCCGAGGCGGCGGACGCTGGGTTGTGGCGGCCACGGCGGTGGTGGTGCTTGTTCTTGGTGATGATGTCGTCGAGCGACATGTCGAGGGTGTCCGCCATGCCACGAACCCTCAAGATTCGCACGGCGGCGGCGGAGGAACAGAAGAGGAGGCGCGGTTGGGTACTTGGGGTGTTGGGGTTGGGGGTGGAGACGACAGCTGGAGAGAGGTGAAGTTTGTGCCGGGCTGGGTTGGGCCGATTGTTCAGTCTAGCTAGTGTTTGTTGCTACAGTACGTGCTTTCTTCTCGTTCATATGTAGAGTACTCCGTATATGCGTGTATTGGATCCACTCAAGTACGGTATGCAGGGCTCATTCGGTTTGAAGGAAATTAAAATGTATTGTAGGGATTAGGAGTAGTATAGGAATTTGATAGGATGACATTTGCCATTCTAAGGAATTGACTTGCCTCGTTTGTACGCGCAAAATGAGATTTGAGTGGATGTGTAGTTTCCTTCAAAAACACAGGAAATGAGTAGTATTCCTACGAATTTTCTGTACGCATCTCGTACAAACCGAATGCATATATAGGAATCTTTCCCGGAATCCTTGTTCATATGTTTTTCCTATGAAAACCCTCCAAACCGAATCCGAATGAGCCCGTATAGTTTAGGAGGAAGGTTATATACCCTTAGGATGGTATGGAGCGCAAGGAGGAAGGTTATCTTAGAAGTTATTTTTTCAAACCCCAATACCCACCAATGGTTTCATCAATGCATTTAAGTCAGATCTTTAGATTGTGGACAAGCCCTTCAATACAACCGCCGTGTCGCTCCAGTTAGACCAAATCATATCTTTTTGCGGGGAGTAAGACCAAATCATTGGCTTGCACCCTCTGAAAATATGTGTAAGATCTATGTTGATGCGACACTTACGAGGAATGGTTCAATTGAAGTTGTCGCAAAGATCATCTTGAGTCTTATCTTGGAGCATTTGTAATTAATTTTTTGAGGGATTTTTGACCCAACAACGCTTGAAGAACTAGCAGTTACGAAGGTTCTAGATCTGGCAGATGATCTATACGAGCGGCGGATCCATGTGGCATTAGATTGCAAGGTTGTTATTGATAATATCAACCAAGGAAGCGTAGTAGTCTATTGTGATATTATGAGAGAAATTATTGAGCGGTCCAGTTCTTTTAACAGTTGCATTTTTAGTCATGAGTTTAGGAGCTCGAATGTCGAGGCTCACAATTTAGCGAAGTATGCTCTCTCTTTAAGGGCTAGTCGTCATGTTTGGTTAGGCCAGTGCGGTGATCTTATTTTCATTCTTGTAAACGTTATGACGAGTTAATAAAAAGCTTCGCGAGATTGTCCCAAAAAAATGTGTCGTTAATTCACTATAGTATTATAATATGCGTGTATTATGTGTATTCTACCCTAGGAGATTAGGGTTTAATGTACTTTGTCGACTCCCATCGGCATCAAGGTTATTCTATCTTTGAGCCGACAACCAACCCCCCTCTTAATAGCGCTTTGCCTGCCTAATCGTCTCACGATGGCGGGGTCCTTCATGGGATCTGAAGGAGAGGTGAAGGAAAAGGAAAGGGCAGGGCTAGAATCAATCTGGAAGAAGATACAAAGAGGATGAAGTTGAAGGATGCTGCTAGATGACGTGTTTGTCAGCCAGGAGGAGATCATTAACCTCTCTAAAGCGGCGAGATGGCTGGCCATAGCAAAGGTGAATACACGAGTTCTTCAATCCAGATTATGAAGGACACAATGGGGTATGCTTTAAACCTAACACATGAACCAGAAATTGGGATAGCGACAATCTCTTCGTGATCCAACGCTTTTGTCTGGGAGATTGGAACAATATCATGCAACACGGTCTGTGGATTTTTCATGGTTTTGTGGTGATGACTGAGGAGTATGATGGAAAGGGCAGACCAGGTTTAGTTACTCTAGAATGTACAAGTGTATGGGCACAAATTCACGATATCTCATATCTCTACCGGTCCCAACCCATAGGGGACCAGCTAGCACAGAGAATTGACCAGGTCAAGAGCGTAGAAATGAACCTAGCTAGGGTTTATGAAGGAAATTGTGTCCAAGTCAGGGCCAAGATTGAAGTATCAAATCCTCTAACCCGATTTACATGGCTGGATATCAATGGCAAGGAGAAAAAAATATGTTGGTAAAATGTGAAAAACTTAGCTACTTAAGTTTGTGGCATCCTAGGCCGCATAACATGGAAGAGTGTGGAGATGGATTCCATGAGACAAAAAAGACATAGAGTATGGCTAGTTGATGGCACAGAGGAGATCCTTTTCGAGCGGGCAAAGGCAGGAACCGAGGTGGTTTCACTTCACGTGCAAGGGCAAGTCTTTTAGATGGATGTGGGGCAGAGGTCGTGGTGGTGGCCAAAACGGAAGTGAAGGTAACAACCCACGCAAGCGGCCATTGAGGGAAGTAAGTCTGCATCCTAATGGTGTTGATGATCTGGATGTCACTATTGGAAATATGCCCTAGAGGCAATAATAAATTGGTTATTATCATATTTCTCGTTCATGATAAATGTTTATTATTCATGCTAGAATTGCATTGATCGGAAACTTAAATACATGTGTGAATACATAAACTACACCGTGTCCCTAGTAAGCCTCTACTAGACTAGCTCATTGATCAAAAATGGTTAAGGTTTCCTAACCATGGTCATGAGTTATTATTTGATAACGGGATCACAACATTAGGAGAATGATGTGATGGACATACCCAACCGTAAGCTTAGTGATGACCCACAAGTGTAGGGGATCTATCTAGTCCTTTCGATAAGTAAAAGTGTCGAACCCAACTAGGAGCAGAAGGAAATGATAAGCGGTTTTCAGTAAGGTTTTCTCTACAAGCACTGAAATTGTAGGTAATACTCCCTCCGTTCGGAATTAGTTGTCGCAGAAATGGATGTATCTAGATGTAGTTTAGTTCTAGATACATCCATTTCCGAGACAAGTAATTCCGAACGGAGGGAGTAGATAGTTTTGTGATAAGATAAATTGTAACGAGCAACAAGTAAATAAAGTAAATAAAGTGCAGCAAGGTGGCCCAATCCTTTATGTAGCAAAGGATAAGCCTGGACAATTTCTTATAATGAGGAAGGAGCTCCCGAGGACACATGGGAATTATCGTCAAGCTAGTTTTCATTACGCTCATATGATTCGCGTTCGGTACTTTGATAATTTGATATGTGGATGGACCGGTGCTTGGGTAATGCCCTTACTTGGACAAGCATACCACTTATGATTAACCCCTATTGCAAGCGTTCGCAACTACAAAAGAAGTATTAAGGTAAACCTAACCACAACATTAAACATATGGATCCAAATCAGCCCCTAACGAAGCAACGCATAAACTAGGGCTTAAGCTTCTGTCACTCTAGCAACCCATCATCTACTTATTACTTCCCAATGCCTTCCTATAGGCCCAAATAATGGTGAAGTTTCATGTAGTAGACGTTCACACAACACCACTAGAGGAAAGACAACATACATCTCATCAAAATATCGAACGAATACTAAATTCACATGACTACTAATAGCAAGACTTCACCCATGTCCTCAGGAACAAACGTAACTACTCACAAAGCATAATCATGTTTATAATCAGAGGGGTAATAATATGCATTAAGGATCTGAACATATGATCTTCCACCAAGTAAACCAATTAGCATCAACTACAGGAGTAATCAACACTACTAGCAACCCATAGGTACCAATTTGTGGTTTTGATACAAGATTGGATACAAGAGATGAACTAGGGTTTTGAGAGGAGATGGTGCCGGTGAAGATGTTGATGGAGATTGACCCCCTCCCGATGAGAGGATCGTTGGTGATGATGATGGTGATGATTTCCCCCTCCCGGAGGGAAGTGTCCCCGACAGCTCTAGATTGGTTCCGCCAAGGTTCCGCGTCGTGGCGGCGGAGTTTCGTCTCGTAAGCTTGCCCAGGATTTTTTCCAGGGTAAAAGCCCTCATATAGCAGAAGATGGACACCGGGGGGCCACCAGGGGGCCCGGGAGATAGGGGGGCGCGCCCAGTAGGGGTGGGCGGGCCCCCACCCTCCTGGCCAGGGTGTGGGCCCCTGATGTATTTCTTCCGCTCAATAATTTTTATTAATTCCAAAAACAGGTTCCGTGGAGTTTCAGGATTTTTGGAGCAGTGCAGAATAGGTTTCCAATGTTTGCTCCTTTTCCAGCCAGAATTCCAACTGCCGGCATCCCCCCTCTTCGTGGTATACCTTGTAAAATTAGAGAGAATAGCCATAAGTATTGATATATAATATGTAATAACAGCCCATAATGCAATAAATATTGATATAAAAGCATGATGCAAAATGGACGTATCACTTAGCATCAGATCGTTTAGTTATTTGCTATAGCTTTCTTCTTGTCAAGTATCGGCTCCTTCGACCATGAGATCATGCCACTCCCGGATACCAGAGGAATGCCTTGTGTGATATCAAACGTCACTTCATCATTGGGTGATCATAAAGGTGCTCATTATGTATCTCCGAAGGTGTCTGTTGGATTGCATGGATCGAGACTGGGATTCGTCGCTCCGTGTGATGGAGAGATATCTCAGGGCCCTCTTGGTAATACAACATCATAAGAAGCTTCAGGTGACTAAAGTCACATGATCTTGTATTACGAAACGAGTAAAGAGACTTGTCGATAACGAGATTGAACTAGGTATGGATATACCGATGATCGAATCTCGGGCAAGTAACATATCACCGGACAAAGGGAATTGCATACGGGATTGACTGAATCTTTGACAATGTGATTCAACCGATAAAGATCTTCGTTGAATATGTAGGAATCAATATGGGCATCTGATAACCCACAAGTATATGGGATCGCAAAAGTTTTTGAGGGTAGAGTATTCAACCCAAATATATATATTCGACACAAGGGGAGCCAAAGAATATTTGCAAGTATTAGCAGTTTAAAGAGTTGTCAATTCAACCACACCTGGAGATTAATTATCTGCAGCAAAGTGATCAGTAGTAAAGTAGTATGATAGTTTTGATAGTAGTAGCAACAGCAATAGTAACAGTAACAGTGATACAAGAGTTTTATAGCAAGTGCAATAGTAACAATAGCAGTAGTAACTTAGCAAGATCAATATGTAGGAAAATCGTAGGCATTGGATCAGCGATTCGTTGGATGATATTCATCATGAAACAGTCATAACCTAGGGCGATATGGCACTAGTTTCAGTTCATAAATATAATGTAGGCATGTATTTCATAAATAGTCATACGTGCTTATGGAAAGAACTTGCATGACATCATCTCCCGGGACATCACCAACAATGTCTCCATCGACTCCGATTTGTGTGTTGTCCCCGCCATGGCGTGTACAGCGCCGCCGTCGGTCTGATCAACTGACCATGCGCCTGTCTTCGCCAAGCATGTCCTCGAGCACGTGCCTACCACCTATTGAGCCACAGGTTGCATCGCGTCGTCCCTTCAGATCACTGCGTTGCCGCCCCGAGGTCTTCCCGCCGGTTACCTAGACCCGTGCACCTCTCCCGCGAACGCCCCTTCGGGTTGTCCCGTCGCGCCCTGCGGTCCACGCCGCCGTCCCGAGATCCTCCCACCGGCTATCCCCGTAGCCGCCGCCTTTGCGTCGCCCCTTAGGGTTGCTGTGCCACAGCACGTGGTCCACGCCGCCTCCTGTCGGGCAGTCACCCCTGGCCAGTGGTTCTCCCCGCGGCTGCCCCGACCCACGAGCCACCGCTACACCACTGCTTCGGGTCATAGCGCTGTGGAACGCGGCCACTGCCGCCACCCGAGGTCGTCCCCGCGGCATCACCGGCCTGTGCACCGCCGCTGCGCCACCCCTTCGGACCGTAGCACCGCGGCACACGGTCCACGCCGCCCTGAGATCTTTCCGTCGTCGCCCCGACCTTCCTGCCACCGCTGCGTCGCCCCTTCAGGCCGTAGAGCCGCGACCCGCGGTCCACTCCGCCGTCACCGCACGTCAACTTCCCGTGGTATGCACCACACCGCCTCCCTCGACGCGGGAACGCCACCGTCCACATTGGTCTTCGTCCTGCTATCGGGTTCCTCGCCTACTTCGAGCACCCTCGCCGCGCTCCTAACCAAGCCGCCGCCGCTGCCGTCAGGCCGCCACCATCACTCTTCTTCGGTTGACGCCGCTGCTACCCCGTAGCTGCCACCGCCCGTCCACCCCCTTCGTCTTCGTCCAGCACTAGCTCGTCGCCAGCGTCGTCCTCATCTACCCCGACCACTTCTTTTACTCCGACCACCGTTAGTGACATCGACCCCACGCCGATTGGCGCCACAACCATCCTCGAGTCTTCTTCTCTGCTGGCCCTCCGACTCCTCGACATGGCTACAACTCATGCAGGTTCCTCGTCTATGCATGCCCGGTACTGGCAACACCGATGCGTGCCTTCATCAACGATGTGTCCTTGGGCCTGGCAAGCCTGGTCGGCGCTTTGTCAACTTCCTCTTCGTCTATCTATGCATGCACAATGCTGGCAACACCGATGCATGCCTTCGTCCACGACGTGTCCTGGGGTTTGGCAAACCCAGCGCGACGCCTCGTCAACAACGTCTTCTTTCTGGTGCACCACTACTTTGACACCACTGCGCCCATGACGAACTTGGCGCCTCCTTGTGCCCGTGGATCCATGGCGACTTCCTCGAAACCGGCAACCCTGACTCGACATCGACCACGACGTTCTTCGGACGGCTACCTCGACCACGGCTACACCCATGCTCTCGGCTAGCTTGACAAACGGCACAAAGGACTACTGCCTTGCTTGAGCAACCTCGTGTGTTTCCACTCCAGACACGACTTCCGCGATGCATCGACCGTTACGACTGTGGGGAGGTGTCGGCTTGCCTTCGGATTCTTCTCCAGTCTCACCTTCTGTGTCGTCACCGTTGTGACTGCGAGGGGAAGTTGAGTATAATCACTAGACTGGAAACATATGATAGACTAGGAAAGCATTCTGACTTGTCTTGTACTCCAAGAAGATCATGTACTCCTATATGTATGTCCACGAAGCTCAAGCAATAAACAAATGATTCCACCAATCCCTCTCTATCCCTTCTAACTGGAGGGAGTAGAAATTTTGGGGTACTCATATTATCATGTTGATCTACCATTCATTGATTTAGGTACTTGATGTCTCAAATGTATCTATATTTTTTATTGTTTCATGCTATATTTATATCATTTTGGTGTAGTTTTAGCACCAATTTATATTATTTTTCTAGACTAACATATTAATTCAGTGTCCAATGTCAGTTGTTTTCTACTTTTTTGAACTTGTCATGAAAAACAATTTTATCGGACTCAAGACCATCCAGGAAAAAATCAGCGATAACATGAAGTCCATAAGCTTCCGAGGGAAACCGACATAGGCAAACTTCTTTTTTACATCTTCAACTTCAAACTTTTTCTATGTTTAATACCCACCATTGGAAGTCCCATGCTCAAATTTGGCTGCTTTTTGATTTAGTTTGCTATTTTTAAAGTATTAACTGATTTTTCGGCCATTAAAAGGGGCAAAACACTCTTCGGTTTCAAATAATGTGCAAACAAGCTTGGAAATGGATGAAACTTGGCATGGTGTCTTCATAGGACCCCTGTAGGGCGTGGTAAAAATTTCAGGGCGTTACAGGGAAAATTGGAATCACTTTGTGAACAAACTGAATACTCTCCTGGGAAGTATCAGGTTTAGAACGGATGCCACCGCCTTCCACAAACAAATTTTTTTACGTCATTAATTTCAAACTTTTTATATGTTTACTACACACCATTGGAAGTCTCGTGGTCAAAAGTGAACACTTTTGGGTTGATTTGCTATTTTTAAAGTATTAAATGATTTTCTAGCCATTAAAAAGGCAAAACGCTCTCCGGTTTCAAATAACGTGCAAATAAGCTCAGAAATTGATGAAACTTGACATGGTGTCTTCGTAGGACCCATGTAGAGCATGATAGAAATTTGAGAGCGTTACAGGGAAAACTGGATGCACTTCATGTACAAACTGAACACTCTCCGGCAAAGTATCAGGTTTCGAACAGATACCACCGGCTTCCACAGACAACTCTTTCTTTCATCATTTTAACTTCAGTTTTTTTCTATGTTTAATACTCCCTCCGTCCCAAAATGTAAGGCGCTTTTTAACACTATGATAGTGTCAAAAAGCGTCTTACATTTTGGGACGAAGGGAGTAGTACACACCATTGAAAGTCCCATGCTCAAATCAAGATATGTTTTGAGTTTGTTTGCTATTTCTAAAGCATCAATTGATTTTTCGGCCATTAAAAAGGGCTAAATGCTCTTCAGTTCCAAATAACGTGCAAACAAGTTCGGAAAAGGATGAAACTTGGCATGTTGTCTTCATAGGATCACTGTAGGGTTTGGTAAAAATTTGAGAGCGTTATGAACTTTTTTGATGCACTTCGTGTACAAGCTGAAACACTCTCCGGGGAAGTGTTAGAGTTTCAAAAGGAAACCACCGCGTACCACACATAACTCTATTTTGTTTTACACATTTCAACTTCAAAAAAATTATATATTTAAAACACACCATAAATTTTTAGACTAATCTGAGTTTACTAAATATGTTTTTTCAAGCATTTTTCTGACTTATATATATATCTGTGACGGCCGCTCTAGTGTACCCGCCACTGCTTACTTCTAGTAATTTTTGGAGAAATTGGCGCATGTCACCGAAATATTGTTGTGGCAGACAAACTTTCCGCCCGCCACTGGTGCATGACAAACCAGTGGCGGGTTTGAGTTTGTCGCTCGCCACTGCTGGTTTTATGATCCCATGGGTAAATTTGTAAAAAATTACCAGTGGCAGGTGGTTATTTTTGCCTGCCACTGCTATCCACATAGGAGTGGCCGATGCCACTTTTTACCCCCTGCCACTTTTTCAAAATAGCAGTGATGGGCACCTATCCTCGCCCGTCACTAATTTGAAGGGAAAATTTTGTTTTTGCCACTCTAGATTTTGTCAAATTTTTTAAGGCACTCTACATTTTGACATTTCACTTTTGCCACTCTTAGTTTTTGACAATTATCACAATTGCCATTCTATGGTAAAAGCAAAGTAATTTTATTTCATTTTTGCCACTCTTAGCTTTTGACAATTATCACAATTGCCACTTTAAATTTTTTGCTTTTGCCACGGGAAGGGCAATTGTGATAATTGTCAAAAACTAAGAGTGGCAAAACTGAAATGTCAAAATGTAGAGTGGCATAAGGAAAATTGGCAAAATCTAGAGTGACAAAAACAAAAATTTCCCAATTTGAACCCACCTAATTTTTTTTCTTCAGTAGTGGCTATTTGGTCAGCAAGGAGGAAGGCAATACATGAGGATATATTGCAAAGCCCATTATCAACCCATTGTTCATCAATAACTATATTGAAGAAATTAAAGTTGCCGAGAAAATTCACGATCCCTTGAATGTTGTATGGATGACACCTACTTGGGTGTTTCAGCCCTGGTGTATAGAGGCATATCTGACCCAACTCGGCTGAAGCAATTGCATGTCAAGAAGGCCTTTGCTTAGCAAAAGATTTCGTGCAACAGAAGATTCACATTTCCTCGGATTGCAAAGTTATAACTGATGATATCAAGAATGCGGTATGCGATTTCATGCAGCCATCACGATGGAGATCGGGCAGCGGTCTGATCCTTTTGAGAATGTCTTTTTACCCATAAGTGACGTGATAATAATTACGAAGCTCACGACATAGCTAAGTTCACGAGTTCTTTGAGTTTGGGACGCCATGTGTGGCTTGGAATTCGCTTCAATACCGTGTCTATTCCTGTAAACATTTCAGTCGATTAATAAAGCTTAGCGGTGCCACCTCAAAAAAAGTGTATGTGTGCACTGCCCCACCTTTTTCGTTGTCACCCCTCGAGTTAGGGTTTCTATTCCTCACGGTGCCCATTCCCATCTCCTGGCAGGACTAGTTCAAACTGATTAAGGGACGACCTAGTGTCGTTTCCTGGTCTTGGCTAGCTTACTCAGGTTCCCCATGGCCCGGTAGGTTGTTCTTCGGGCTAGGATAACCAATGGAGAAGGAAGCGTTTGGATCGGGAGGAGTCTCGAGCGATGTCGAAGCAATAATGAAAGAACTCGTTTCACGGAGGAGGACCAAGATGTTGTTGTAGAGCAGGAGGAAGCACATGTTGGATGACTTCATGCTTCACTTTGAATCAATAAAGTTCACCCTTTATCAAAAAACAACATGTTGGATGGCCATCGTCGGGTTCACACGGCTAAACCCTATAGCCAACCCTGGTACTACAAGAACATGCGGGTGGCCTAGGATCTTGTGCAGGATGTGAAGCCTTGCCCGCTGTCCGACAATCTGTATACGACTCAGTTTTCGTGTTGGGTGATTGGGAGAGTCATTGAAGAGGACCCCTGGACTTTTTGGGGAACATTGTTATTCTTGCACCTTAAGATGGCTTCATTTTTGGGGAGAGTCAAAAAAAAACGATGGCTTCACCAAACCCTAAAGGATGAAGTTAGATCTGTTAGAGATATGGATTCAAATACATGATCTTCCACATGGGTACACACCATTGCTGAAATCCTTGTAGGGAAAGCGGGGGAATTCGTTTCTGCAGAGCTGTTTCCAAGATTTCGAGGGCAACTTATTCAAGGTTAGAGTCAAGATTGATGTCAGGAAACCCCTAAAGAAAGTTGCATCTCTTGTTCATAATCCAAGTGCACAAGGAGCATGGTGTTGGCATATAGTAATATAAGTTGATAATCCTTGTCTCTATGAGTTGATCATCGAGCTTGAGTGGTTATCGCGTGTAGCCTGTAGTGAGGAATGATGGTGATTTACACACATGGCACGTGAATTATCAGAGAAGATGCATAATTTTGAGAGTGCCGAGATAATTTTTGAGCGAGGGACCACGAATGGTGAAGCTCATTCCTTACCTAGCTGTATGAGTCAGCTGGTTGGCTTCTTTGGCTTAACCACCCACCTGAGATGGTTTAAATTCCTGTAGCCATAAGAAACATTTAAATGCATGGAACAGGATGAGTTGTCAAAAAAAAAAAAAACTGATAAGTATGATATGGTAACCCAAAGGTCGAGTTCTTCCTGTAAGTTAGCTTCTGTTCTGGTCGAGTATTTACAGCTTTCCTACCATACTTGAAAACATTACAGTGTGCTCTCAACATTTCGTTCTCCAAGCAAGCTTCTGGGGTCTGGGGGTGCCAAGAACTAGGGCTGACTACATTCTGGCAACATGGATTGACGGATGTTACCCCACATCAAGTTGAGAATGCAGTTAGAAATAGATTTTGCGCATACTGGCTACAAACACCTGGATACTCAAAAGAATGCTTTAGAAATTCTCAGACTGGTTAAGATAGAGTATCATGCCCATTTACCCACGTACTGTATGTATCATGTGGCTCCAAGCCAAAATTTACTGCCAACCATAACAATGGTGGCTTCTATTCTCTCACTCTCCCCTTTTTATCTTTGCTTCCTTATTTGCTTATTATTCCAAAGTAGGTAAGTGGATAAAGATTCTGTTATGACCGGCATATACTACAGCCCAGGCAGTTAGGGCCTGGCCCAGTTAGCTTATCGTTATTAGGGGCTTAGCCCAGTTATCGTATTTGGAGATTATATAAACTCATGTAAGGACTCGTTTGAAGTGAAGCAGAAGCAATCATATTTGCTCGGCTTCCTGAAGTGAGCCGGGAGACCTAACCCTAGCCGCCGCGTCCTGCTCCCTCCCTCTGTCTCGCACACGTGACGACGGCGCCCCAACGCCGGCGACCTCGCCTTCCTCCTCGCCAAGCCCCCTTCCACCCCTACAACCTACGAGCTAGACCTGGTAGGATCCCACAGGATCCCACAGATCCTATCAATCTGGTATCAGGTGTTTCAGGCTCGATCATGGCCGTGCCACCGCCCACCCCCTCCCTCCCGCCGCCGATCGCCTCTTTGTCGCCGATGACCACCGCGGCCAGCACGCCGTCCCTGACCGGGCCGGTCTCCTCCGCCGCCTCGATGCCACCCGCGCCTGCCCCCGCCCCCGCCGTGCTCACCCCGGAGGAGACAACGGCGGCGCTCCGGGACCTGACTCAGGCGGTCCAGGGCATCCGCACCTTCCTCGCGGGGCACTATGGGCTGCAGCCGCCCGCCCCCGTCACCACCATCACGGGGCCGCAACAGCTCCCGTGGCAGCCGCCACCACCGGCGACCTCCGTCGCATCCATCATGCCGTTGCCGCAGCAGCAGCAGCCGTCGCCGCCACCGGCGATCTTGGGACCGGGCCTTCCGTCGACGGCGCCCGGGGTGCCCATCCACCAGGTCCGTTTCCCCCCGTCGCCATCTCCGCTACCGGCCTTGCTCGGCGGGTCCATCGAGCCGGTCTACACGATGGCCTCAGGACAGCCGCACGTGCTATCACCGTCGGCACCGCTCCCGACCATGCAGTTCGGCGGGTCCTCGGGTGCCGTGGGTCCCTAAGATGGTGTGGACGGCCCCTTTTCCATGGCGGTACTCTGCAGCCTACACACTCGGCGCCGTCGCCCTCGCTGTTCCGCGCGGATGACACAAACCCGCCCGTCGTCCACGCCCAGCCACCGCCGAGATTCTCCAAGCTGGAGTTCGCGACCTACGACGGCACCGTCGACCCCCTGAATTGGCTCAACCAATGTGACCAATTTTTCAGGGGGCAGCGCACTCTCGTGTCCGACCGCACCTGGATCGCCTCCTATCATCTACAAGGCGCCGCCTAGACGTGGTATTACGCCCTCGGGCAGGAAGAGGGCGGCATGCCACCATGGGAGCGTTTCCGCAATCTGTGCCTCTTGCGCTTCGGTCCGCCTATACGCGGGAGCCATCTGGCAGAGCTTGGGCGCCTTCGTTCCTCACCATAGTGCAAGACTTCGCCGACCGCTTCCAGGCACTGGCGTGCCACGCCCCCGGCGTTTCGGCTTGTCAGCGGGCTGAGCTCTTTGCGGGCAGCCTACCGGACCACATCTGCATCGACGTGGAGATGCGCGAGCCACAGGACCTCCAGACGGCCATGTACTACGCCCGCGCTTTCGAGCGCCGCGCAGTGGCCATCCAGCAGGCGTCACCGCCCCGGGCCGCTGGGCCGCCACCCTGGCCGGAAGTTCCCCCGCAGGGTCGGCCTGCTCAGGCTTCCGCGGCGCCCCTCGCCGCGACCGCGGCGTGCCCGTTCCGCCGGCTCACCCTGGCCGAGCAACTCGAGCGTCGCCGCCAAGGGTTGTGCTTCAACTGCGACGAGCCCTACGTGCCCGACCACGTCTGCCCGCGACTCTTCTACCTGGAGGTTGCGGACTACATTGAAGAGGACACCACCGCCGCTGGGCTCGGCGACCTGCCCGCCGCAGCTGACGCGGAGGTGTTTGGCGCCCGTTGATCACCTCGAGGAGTTCCGCAAGCGCTTCCCCGCCTTCCAGCTCGAGGACGAGCTGTTTGTGCAGGCGGGGAGAGATGTTATGACCGGCATATACTACAACCCAGGCAGTTAGGGGCCTGGCCCAGTTATCTTATCGTTATTAGGGGCTTAGCCCAGTTATCGTATTTGTAGATTATATAAACTCATGTAAGGACTCATTTGAAGTTAAGCAGAAGCAATCATATTTGCTCGGTTTCCTAAAGGGAGCAGGGAGACCTAACCCTAGCCGCCGCGTCCTGCTCCCTCCCTCTCTCTCGCACACGTGACGACGGCGCCCCAGCGCCGGCGACCTCGCCAAGCCCCCTTCCACCCCTACAACCTACCAGCTAGACCTGGTAGGATCCCACAGATCCTATCAGATTCACTCTGGCATGCCAATTGATATTTGTAGCAGGCATCCTCGCACTATCTGGTTAATCGCATGTCTTCAGGTTTCATTCGGAGTATTTATCATAAGAGTGTCCCAGTTTATACCTAAAACTCTATAGCAAAAAGAAAATGCTGAGAAAATACAAAAGTATCTTACAGCAACCAAATGGAAATTTCAGAATTTATACCAGGATTGTATGCTGAGTACTAGTTATTTAGTTCGCCAAATCTATACTTAGAAGAAAAGAAGGCATGTTATACTAAGGAATAATACAAACATAAGGTGCTTTTTAGCCCCATATTCCAGTTCCAGATGGGCTTCGCTACAAGAATACAGGGTTGTATTTTTCTAGTTCCTGAAACCATTCTATCATGAGATGGGGAAACAAGAAACAAACAGAGTACGTCGGATGATTTAAGGGCGGTAGAGAAAGGGGTTTATCGTCAGTACCTTCTCAAACCAAGTAGTACAAATTATTTCTGAAAAGACTGCAGACCTACGAGATGAGTGCTGCAACTCTCCTGAGTCCTGACATGATACATGCTATTATAGAAACCACGGTTAGTAAATCAAAAGCACATATCATTCACCTAGCAATAAAAACAGGTCAACTTGGGTGTGGCGCCAAATAAAATGACCATTTGTTATTTCAGCAGTTACTATTAACATGAAAATGAGCCTGATATAATCTCAACTTCACCTGACAAGCTAGAAGGATATTCACTCCACACAAACTTCTCTCTGAATCAGCTTACAGACACATCCCAAAACAAATGACTATGACTGCTAGGATCGAAATGTATACAAAAATAGTGGAATATCACTTGAGAGTTGATATAATGAAGCTTCTCTGTCCTTACAGCAATACAATTATCAAGAGATATACTACCTCCATCCCATATTAATTGACACTCAAACGGATGTATCTAGCACTGAAAGTCTGAAATACGTCGAGATACATCCGTTTGAGCGTCAATTAATATGGGACGGACGGAGTACATACTAATCTTGTAGGTCAACAGAAATGAAGCAATTCTGGCAGTAGTTAATTTGCTTGGTTGCATTATGGATTCCAGACATGAAGAGGAACGGATTTTTCATTCAAGTCAGATGAACTCAACACCATAATCAATTCATGAGGTCAGTTACACCATGGCAAGCTCAGTCGAAACCAAACTTGGGTTCTCCTGTTGTAGAGCGTACATCTTGTCGGTCATTCCTTCCTTCCGATAAGCTTCCAACAAGATGGAGTATGTCATGGCATCTGGTTCACACTGCATATGCTTCATGTGCCTGAAGACCCTCTCCATTTCCATCAGATCCTCCGCTTTCGCACATGCCGCAAGAACAGAGTTGTGAAAAGATGTATTTGCCGGTACATCGAGCCTCTCAGCAAGCTTTACCATGCCTACCACCTTGTGGAAAAGGGCTGCGTTGCTAAACCCATTTATGAGACAGCAGAAGGTCTTTGTATCCGGCTTCATCCCCTCTGAGCGCATCTGGTTAAATGTGTCCTCCATGTTTTTTGCATCACCTGCCTCAGCAAATGCCTCGATCACGTTGTTGTACGTAGCTGTCGTCCATGGAAACGCTAGCCTGCGCATGTATTCCATCACCGCAGACATCTTGTCATACATCCGCTTCTTCCCGTAAGCACCAATGAGAATGTTGAACGTCCGAGTCTCCGGCTCGATCCCATAACCTCGGAATTTCTCGTACCACTTCTCCATCAGCTCAACCTGGCCACTGTTCCCAAACAGGCTTAGGATAATGTTCATGGTCCAGACATCCGGTTTACTATTTGCACTTTCAAGCATCGCCGAGAGTAGCTTCTCCATATCGTCCAGCCTTCCTGCCCTGCAGTAGCCACTGAGAACAATGTTCTGCGTGACCGTGTTTGGTGCCACGGAGCGCTCGGCCATCTCTTTGTACATAGCATCGACGAGGTCGAACCTTGAGGCGTCGACGAAGGCCTTGATGAGGATGCTATAGGTGTAGACATCAGGCTGGCACAGCGGGGCGGCTTTCATGTATTCGAGAAGCTTGAGTGCCTCGTCTAGGAGGCCATTCCGGCAGTAGGCCCCGATCAAGGCTGTGTAAAGCTCAGGAGTTGGCCGGCATCCTTGCTGTTGCATCTCGGTGAAAAGGTGCTGTGCTAGAGAAGGCTGGCCTGATCTCCCCAGCAACAGGAGGAGTTTCATGTAGGTGCCCTCTTTGGGATAGTAGAAGGGTTGCTCCTTCAGCATCTCAAAGACCTACACATATCCATTCATTTTTTTGGAAATCAAATCAATTAATTCCTAAAATGGTGCGATGCAAAGTAAAAGGAAAATTTGATTGGTATAGCTGGTTGGTGACTGTATTACCTGAAGCGCCTCTCGCCAGTTCTTGGCGGCGATGCGGTCGGCGAGGGCTTCGGTGACGGTGCAGGCCCAGGCCTTGGCATCGGCGCGCGCGTCGAGCCTCTTCTGGACGTTCTTGATAGGGGTGCGAGCGCGGCCCCTCCTCCCGGACTGGGATTGGGACTCGGCCGCCGCCGGGAACTCCCCCGCCCTCCAGTGCCTCTGCCGCCCTCTCCCCTCCGGGTCTTCCCCCGCCTTCCAGTGCCTCTGGCGCCCTCTCCCTTCCGGGTCTTCCCCCTTGGACGGTGGAGGTGGGGGCGGGCGCTCCGTGGTCCGGGGTCTCCGGCGCTGCTGCGTGCCGGAGGAGGGGGAGGTGGTGGGAAATGGGAACTCGCCGGCCTTCCAGTGGCGGCGGCGAGTATTAGTGTCGGAGGTGTCAGCGGCGGCGGTGACCAGGCGGGGCCGGAAGGTGGCGTTGGTGGCGCCGGCTAGCGCCATGGAGGTGGAGTTGGCAGGCAATGCGGAGGCGAACACGATGAGAAGAAGGTAAGATAGAGCTAGTGAAGATAATTCCAAAAGAGACTAGTGACAAAAAAAGAAATTCGAATTCCTCATTTATTCTGAATCCAAGCAGTCTAGTGGCAAATGGATCCTTTCTAGTATTTGTACTCCCTCCGTTCCAAATTACTTGTCGCACGTATGAATATATATAGATGTATTTTATTTCTAGATACATCCATTTTAGCGACGAGTAATTTGAAACGGAGGAAATAGATAAAAACACGTTTCTTTGAAAATAAACATTTTATTTCTAAATCCTGAAAGACTTGTGACAGATAAACACCTGTCTTTGCAGGTACTGTACTACATTCACCGGGGTTTATTAGTCCCCTCGTATTTTGGGTCAAATTTTTAGATTTAACTAGCAAAATACTCCTAATTTATATGCAACGAAAATGATATCATTTGGATACTTCTTTCAAATAGGAATCTACCAATGTAATTTTGTAGCATATAACTTACATTTTGCTAATCAAATCTAAGGTTAAAGTTTAACACAAAATACGAAAGGGACTAATAAACCAAAACGGAGGTACTAGTAATCATTTCATCTCTGAAACAACCACGGAATCATTTTAACTTCAGAAGGATAGCCATCCTTATTGGTCACAAACAATGATCAAAGTCAAATGACAAGAATTCTTCCTTTACTTGATACATCACTCTCTATTCTAAGGATAAACTTTTTCAGATTCAGACATCAGAAACACACACTGACAACCACCCACGAGACATTTTTTTTCTCTTTCTTTGCTTTATACTCTTGGTGTGTACAATATGATAGTAGAGATAAGAGAAGTCTGTAGCTCATACCAGCAACCACACCAGCTGAGAGCCTTCCAGACCGTTTTACAAGTTACTAGTACTGTACATCCTTGAGCCGTCATACACACCACTGTACATTCCATTCCATGTATCAACAAATGCAAAAATCCCCGCTCCGAGGGGTGAAAAATAAAAATCGATCAATCTGTTACGTATTCAGAAGAATTCTCCACCATGTTGTTCCGCACGCAGGTATCTCTCTATCTTTACATCTCCAGAAGATGGCTTTACTTCTCTTCTTTACCTCATTTGGACGAAAATGGACGAGTCTTTGACCGAGGGGGCCTCTCCTCATGCTCAGGGGCATCACTCTTCTCGATGCTGTTCTTGCCCCTCAATGGCACGGTTTCAGTATTCTCAGATATCCGGTTCTGTCGTGGTCTTCTTTCCTGCAAATCCAGTCACTTGCATGTTCAACTTTTGTGATGATGCATATGTAGGCAATAAGCATCAAAGTCAAGCTAAACAATCCTCTCTAAGCCAAATGGAGTCGACAGAACAGGCATATAGGATAACCAAATAAGATGGCAAGTATACTCTACTGTGCAGTGACCAATTGATCATACAATGGATGAAAGTAGCAGGAAAATGAATGATTTCCAGGTAAACCAATAATCATATGTGAATGGTATTCTTTTGTGAATCAAACCTCTTGAGGTATGGTTTCGCTGGAATCCAACATCCGGACGACCTGATCCATCCTTGGTCTCTTCTCCGCATTCAGGTCGATACACCGCAGAGCTGTCAAAAGGGCACGTTTGAGCTCCTTTGTCGACGGTCTTCTCTCAAGGTGTGGATCCACCACTTCGTCAGAACGTCTGTTGGCGACCATCAATTTAAGCCAATCGACTAGGTTTACCTACACGTGAATAGCAATAGCAGTGTGTAAGAGAAGAGATGAAGACAACAATTAGGGATCTCAAACATAACAGAAGAAGATTTTGCAAGTATTACCTCACTTGGGGGGCGATCATAGTCAATTGGATCTCTACCTGTAATAACTTCCAATAAAAGAACCCCAAAGCTGTAGACATCACTCTTCTCATTCAAAAGCCCACTGTTAGCATACTCGGGCGCAACATAGCTGCACAATAAGAATAGAATTGTTAGAGTACGTAATGGGCCTAATGGGCCCATTAGTCTTAGGGTTAATTAGAGATAAGGGTCGCTTGCTTAGGGGTCAAGTAAGTCTTGCTTGGGAGTCAAGTAAACCTCTCTATATAAAGAGAGGAGATGTGTCAATCTAATCAAGCAAGAATTAAGAAGGAAATCCCTTCCCTCTTGCCCGGCCGTGGGCAAAAAGGCCCCCGGCCGGCCCTCTCGCGCCCTCCTTCTAGGAGCGCCATAACAATTTGGTATCAGCTAGCTTCGGTTCGATCATGTCTTCACCGCCGCCAAGCCTGTCTCTTCCGCTGCCTGTCACCTTGTCGCCTCCGGAGGCGACCACCACGACCGTCGCCCCGCTCCTGCCCGCGCCGGGATCCTCTGTCGCGCCCGCCCCCGCCGTCCTCACCAGGGAGGTGTCCGTGGTGCTGCGGGACCTAACCCAGACGGTCCAGGAGATCCACCTGTTCTTGGCCGGGTCCTACGGGCCGCACCCGGTTGCGCCGCCCATCGCCACCCCCGCGCCGCCGTGGCAGCCGCCGCACCAAGCTGCCTTCGCCGCGCTCGCCAGGCCGCTGCAGCTGCCATCCATCGCCACCACCGCCCAGCCCTGGCTGCAGTGGCAGCCGCCGCTCCTGGCGGCCTCCGCCGCGCCCGGCGCTCCGACGCAGCAGCCGTTGCCGCTGCCCGGCGTGACAGCGCAGCAGCCGCTGCAGCCACCGCCGGTCAGCTCCGCCGCCCAGTATGGATGCCCTACGACGGGAGTGCGACGACCTCGTTCCCATCAGCGCCGCCGCCATCCCAGGGCGTCCACATCCAGCAGATCAAGTCCCTGTCGTCGCCGTCACCGCTTCCGTCTTGGATCCCTACCCGCCACGTGTCGGCGGCGGTGAGGCTGCAGGCTGCTGCGCGCGGCCTCCTAGCGCGTCGGCGTGTGCGGGAGATGCGTGGTCTGCAGCTGCCGCTCCTCCAAGTTGCCCTTCGCTGCGCAAAGGACCTCGATCTCGTCCGCTGCGTCGGGGATCTTGGGCATGCGGTTTCCCCCACGGGCGGCTGGCACATTGTTTTCCCCGCGGGCAGCGACCTCAAAGTCTGCAACATCGGCGGTTGGGGGGGCACACCCCTCCTCGTCATTCTCAATCGCAAGCCCTCCACTCTTTCCTATGCGGTGCAGACCAACAGCCGTCCGGCGGGGAGAAGGCAGGGTGTCACCGACAGGAGCGCACTGCGTAGCACCACTGCTTTTCGCCGCCGACCACCGCGAGGGCGCCTCTGCTGGTCACTCTTGCGACCACTTCCAGGTGGCCATACACATGCACTCCTTTGGTCCAAGTGGTGTCCATGGGATCCAGGTGGCTGTACACGTGCACGTCCGACGTGCGGATGGTGTCCACTTTTTGTTAAAGGGTCCAAAATAAAGCGTCTCAGTCCATTTTAGGTTGAGAATAATAAAACAAGCCGAGATGTAAAAGGCTTGTTTTTAGGTGTTAGGTTTGTGTTGCGTCGAGTCATGGTTATAAGTTGGTTAGGCTGCAGCTCGAGGACAAGTTGCATGTCCAGGTGGGGTGTAGTGTTAGAGTACGTAATGGGCCTAATGGGCCCATTAGTCTTAGGGTTAATTAGAGATAAGGGTCGCTTGCTTAGGGGTCAAGTAAGTCTTGCTTGGGAGTCAAGTAAACCTCTCTATATAAAGAGAGGAGATGTATCAATCTAATCAAGCAAGAATTAAGAAGGAAATCCCTTCCCTCTTGTCCGGCCGTGGGCAAAAAGGCCCCCGGCCGGCCCTCTCGCGCCCTCCTTCTAGCAGCGCCATAACAAGAATAGTTATTGAGTGAAACTAATTGTTAGCATCCACAACTTATCTCTCGAATTATGATGGACAAATTTTGGAGGAAATGAAAAGAGAAACTGACTCATATATTCCATGGCATGAAAAACTTACCCAAAGGTACCCATAACTCGAGTAGCAATATGACTTTTACCAGCACCAAGCATCTTGGCCAAACCAAAGTCAGATATTTTGGCATTAAACTCATCGTCGATCAAGATATTGCTGGCCTTGATGTCACGATGCACAACCTTTGGTTCAAGTGCCTCATGTAAATATGCAAGGCTGCAGGCAAATGTGGAGTCTGTATCAAATTGATGTTTCGAAGAGCGCCAAGGCTATAGGTAAAATTAAGAACTGTATCTAATGACCGAACAGAACAGCACCATGTTATTAAAAAAAAAGAAGAGCGCCAGTTACTTGCAACGACAAAAAGAAGCACTAGTTATAGCCATTGTGATACAGTACCGACAAGGACTGGCTAAAAATTTGTGTAATCTCAACCTTTAGGGCATGTACAATGGTTGATAAGATAGTCTTATCTTAAGTTTTGCATGTAATTAGAGATGACAAAAAAACATGTTTACAATGGGTCATCTCTTAGCCTTATCTTCAATAATTAGTTGTTCCTAAAAACATGGTGAGACAAATTGTGCTAAGAGATCATCTCTTGTCTTCTCTTAAATAAGATAAGACAAGCCTTCTCTTATGATTTCTCTCTCCTCCACCTCATCATTTATCCTACGTGGCAGTCTTAAGATAGAACCATTGTACATGCCCTTACTGTAATCATATTTCAGGTCTGATCCAAATCCAAACTTGTTTCTGTTCACAACAGTATATACAATAATTTCTAGTGGCTAACAACTTGGTACGATAGTTAAACCCAGATGCCGTTACGACTGAAACATGTGCCAATGTGCATCAATCAGAATGATCATTTGTTAGCTCTTGCACACTATCGCGTGATGAACATACTTTTGGAAGTACAGAGATCCTAAGAAGAAGGGGAGCCTTGGCGCAGTGGTAAAGCTGCTGCCTTGTGACCATGAGGTCACGGGTTCAAGTCCTGGAAACAGCCTCTTGCAGAAATGTAGGGAAAGGCTGCGTACAATAGACCCAAAGAGGTCGGACCCTTCCCCAGACCCTGCGCAAGCGGGAGCTACATGCACTGGGGCTGCCCTCCACAGAGATCCTAAGAAAAGAATGAGTTTAATGAAGGAGCTACTCACGCCTTTGCAGTCCCCAGAAGAACTTTCATGCGAGCTAACCAAGTGAGAGAGCTGTACTGGGACAATTCTCCGTGGAGCCAGCTTTCAAGATTCCCGTTGTTAACAAACTCGTATACAAGCATCCTGGTTATGCAAACACATCAAGCAATTCATGTTATGACTTTCTTGTTTATTTGATGCTAAAACAATAGAAACATAACAGACCATGCTTTAGAGAAAAAATGGAAGAAGAAAAAACAATGAAGACATATTCTGACCTCTGGGTACCCTCAACACAATATCCCAAAAGCCGGACCAAATTCTTGTGGCGAACATTACCAATTGCCTCAACTTCCACTCTGAATTCCCGCTCAGCCTGCCCTCTGCACAAAGTCAAGCAATTCTTGTATGAGCAGAAAGGGGGTGACACAATAAACTTTCCAGCCAAAAAGTCAACACAATAAACTCATAGACAACCATTTCGTCACCGAAATATCGTAATAGGAAAACTCACAAATTGTTAAGGATTTTCTTGACAGCGACTGGGGTGCCATTTGATAATCTGCCACGATACACAACACCATATCCGCCCTCACCAATTACGTTGTCCTTTGCAAAATGGTCGGTTGCAACATCTAGATCTCTGAGAGTGAACCAATGGCCCCATCCAAGGTAAGAAAACTCAGGTAGTCCGTCCAACGGCGCAGAATCGGCAGTAGCATGTACAGAAGGCTGTTCACAGACAGAAACAGATTGAATTCCATCACAGCCATCAGTGTGAACTAAAGAACCTGAAAGATTGTTCTCTTCTCTATGCCTCGAATTGTCCTCCTGCGCCGATTGAACAGCATCTTTATCCGTTGATTCAACAGGCCCATTCTCAATGGCGAGTAGAAGCCCATCATGTACAACATAATCATTGGGTGAAAATTGGTCAGCCACCCTGACTTCTGTGATGTCTTTGAATGCAGAAGGTATCTGGGTCATGGGAAGCTCCTTGAATGCCCTTCGTGACCGTCTGATCCAGGTCTGGATGGTAAGGCATATCACAAGGATAAGAAGAATACCCAGGAGGGATGCTCCAACAGCGATCCCAATCACAACCCAAAGTTTAAGCCCAAAGACGATTGTTTTCTCATGAAGTGATTCTGTGAGCGTGGAGTTTGATGACATGTTGTGATCATCAAGCACCTGCATTCAAAGGATAAGAAGGTGTTAGTCACAGATGCAAAGAAACACTTGCCTATATTAACTTGATTTTGCCTGGTCTGTGGACACTTAATATCATCCGTTTCAAACTGTTTGCAGCTTTCCCACGGAGATAATAAACCTGCCCTAATATAAAAGAAATGGTGGAACTGTTTGCTGATTTGGGAATTAATGAGAAAGCTACATTGCAACCACCAAGCTGAAGACCACGCAAAGGTGGCGTGTCCCGCGTGCATTTAGACGGGAGGCAAACGCAAATTAAGTTTGCGCACGAATGTAGCTTCAGACCAGTATTACTTATGCAGAAAGAACAACACAGTGACATGTGGCCAAGATCAACAGAAGCGGACTGACGTGCCAACCACCATTCCCATACCTCCTAGAGCTTACTGGCTGTTGAGAATTAAGTACGTCCAATCCAAGAGCTACGGGCTTAAACAAGGAAAGCGGTATGAAGACACGAGGCCGATGCGTTTCACACTAGAGTAGAGAAATAAGTAGAAATTGAACATCAGGCCAACCCGCCCTTCGATTATGTATATACCACATATAGATGTAGCATCTCCCCACAGAAACAGAAAATTGGGCACGGTTGAGGGAACCGACAACGCAGCTAGCCGCACGCAAGCTAAGCAAAGCTAGAACAGAAGGGGCGCAAGATTACTACGTGCCTTAAGCTAGCATCCTAAATGCCAAAGTTAACTAAACTTATAAATCTGATGAAGAGCAACCTGGAGAGAAGAATGAAATAAAAAGTGTTTGTAGCCTGAAATCTGGGCGGCGAAATCGAATCAGCGCAAGCATTGGGGGTAATGGCGGAGGGAGGGAAAAGAGGAGCTCGGGGATGAGTGAGATCCAGTTATTAGCCGGCACGCTCGCATTCCGAGAAGAGGGGGTGAAGGGGAATTGGATGGATGGATGGATAGGGTACCTGGGATCCAGCGCAGCAGCGGGAGGAGGAAGAGGACGAAGCAATTGCAGTGTGGGGAGGGAATGTATGGGGAAGGAAGGAAGGAAGGAAGGAAGGGGATTTGGAGATGGAATTGGAAGGTGGTGGCGGCAGGAGAAGGGGAGTTGTCAGCGTGGTTGGTAGTGGACTGGCGAGGAGAGAGAGAGAGAGAGAGAGAGAGAGAGGAGTCCGTCAGTCGGTCGGGGCGGACGGGAGTGACGCGGAACAAAGCACCCCAGCCAAGCGAAGTCAGTGGTGAACGCAAAGTAAAGCACACGCACACGCTCCACCCTTCCTTCTTCACACCTCAAAGGAACGCCTCCCTCTAGTGCTCCAACCAATAAACTGGAATTAATAATTTTTTGTAAGAGCAACTCCAATGGGGCGACCCATTTCGTCGGGTCATCCGGACAAAAAAGTTGGCCCAACGGGGTGACCCAAACGGACAAGGCGTCCGCCCGCTGTCCGCTTACTGTCCATCCCCGACCCAAACTGAACGCAAATATGCGACGAAATGCGTCCGCGACGGACAAAAGCGAGCGCTCCCGTCATCCGCTCCCCATCCGTTGGTGCCCTCTCGTGTCCGCCCTGGCCCCACAAATCAGCGACCTGCACTTTCCCCTTTTCTTCTCTCTCTCGGTCAGAAGAGATGGAATCCAAGGCGCCGGCGTGGGCCTCGTCAACGGGCGGGCGGCGCGGCGAGACCCGGGGAACTGCAGATCTCGTCCATGGGGATGGGCCCGTGGAAGGTCTCGTCGTTGAAGGTGCCGGTGGCCTTGAAGCGGGGCGCATGGTCAGGTCCCCTCCCCGCGAGGCCACCTGCGCAGGCCGCCGCGGACCTCGCCGACGAGGCACCTGCGCAGGCCGTCGCCGTGCTCACCGACAAGGCCCCTGCGCAGGAGCACGACGGGGCCGGGAGACCCGAGGAACTGCAGATCTCGCCCTGGAGCATGACGGAGTTTCGGCCATGGCCGCTCCCGACGCGGCGGGCATCGTTGCCGTGGCCGTGCGCGGTCCGCTTGGCTGGCCCGAGTGCTCCTTCGACCTCAAGCTTGCGCGCAGAGTCGAACCCGGCCATGGCCGCGCGGTGGTGCAGGCCGTCGGCGCGGACGGCGCGATGCAGCAGCAAGCCGCCCTGAGCAACTCCGAGCTTGCGCGCGGAGTCGGCTGTGCTGCAGGGCGTGGGTGCCGGCTGCGTAGCGGCGGCGACGAGCTCGGAGCTGGGCGCAGCGAGCGGGTGTTGGGCGCGGCGAGCAGGGGGCATGCGCGGCGAGCGGGGGGCTGGGCGCGGCGAGCAAGGGGCAGGCGCGATGAGCGGGGGGACGGGGCGAGTAAAGCTGCGTCTCCTAGCCGGCAACCTTGCGTGTCCGCTTTTTGTCTTAGCGTTGGGTTCATCCACCGGCAGCTCATGTCCGCCTCACGTCCGCTAGGCGGACGGGCGGCCCAAACGGACAAAATACGGACAAAATCCGTGTCCGCTTGGGTCACTGCGTTGGAGTTGCTCTAAGAGTTTCAGAGATGGCAAGCAGCGAATTTATAAAATACTATCATCTCTGTGTCTAACCCAGTAACTAGTGGGTGCATTTTATTTTATTCAAAAAGAAAACACGATGACCTAAGGCCAAGGTAATGTGCGACAGCATGCCCTAGGTGGTGGCAGTGGTACCGGATGTGGGCAAGGGAGGGGTGGTGAATGAGGCTGTAAGAGCATCTCCAACACGCGCTATCTTAGTCGCGTCTGATAACCCACAAGTGTAGGGGATCGTAACAGCTTTCGAGGGTAGAGTATTCAACCCAAATTTATTGATTCGACACAAGAGGAGCCAAAGAATATTCTTAAGTATTAGCAGTTGAGTTGTCAATTCAACCACACCTGGATAACTTAGTATCTGCAGCAAAGTATTTAGTAGCAAAATAGTATGGTAGTAATGGTAACAGCGGCAAAAGTAAAGATAATAGTTTTATAGGAATTGTAACAGTAGCAACGGAAAAGTAAATAAGCGAAGCACAATAAGTGAAAAGCTCGTAGGCATTGGATCAGTGATGGATAATTATGTCGGATGCGATTCCTCATGTAATAGCTATAGCATAGGGTGACACAAAACTAGCTCCAGTTTATCAATGTAATGTAGGCATGTATTCCGTAAATAGTCATATGTGCTTATGAAAAAGAACTTGCATGACATCTTTTGTCCTACCCTCCCGTGGCAGCGGGGTCCTAGCGGAAACTAAGGGATATTAAGGCCTCCTTTTAATAGAGTACCGGAACAAAGCATTAGCACATAGTGAATACATGAACTCCTCAAACTACGGTCATCACCGAGAAGTATCCCGATTATTGTCACTTCGGGGTTGTCGGATCATAACACATAATAGGTGACTATAGACTTGCAAGATAGGATCAAGAACACACATATATTCATGAAAACATAATAGGTTCAGATCTGAAATCATGGCACTCGGGCCCTAATGACAAGCATTAAGCATAGCAAAGTCATAGCAACATCAATCTCAGAACATAGTGGATACTAGGGATCAAACCCTAACAGAACTAACTTGATTACATGGTAAATCTCATCCAACCCATCACCGTCCAACAAGCCTATGATGGAATTACTTACGCACAGCGGTGAGCATCATGAAATTGGTGATGGAGGATGGTTGATGATGACGACGGCGACGAATCCCCCTCTCCGGAGCCCCGAACGGACTCGAGATCAGCCCTCCCGAGAGAGATTGGGGCTTGGCGGCGGCTCCGTGTCGTAAAACGTGATGAAACTTTCTCTCTGATTTTTTTCTCCCCGAACGTGAATATATGGAGTTGGAGTTGAGGTCGGTGGAGGTCCAGGGGGGCCACGAGACAGGGGGCGCGCCCAGGGGGAGGGGGCGCGCCCCCCACCCTCGTGGACAGGGTGTGGGCCCCATGATCTTGATTCTTACGCCAGTATTTTTTATATTTTCCAAAAAGTCCCTCCGTGGATTTGCAGGACATTCCGAGAACTTTTGCTTTCTACACATAAAACAACATCATGGCAGTTCTGCTGAAAACAGCGTCAGTCCGGGTTAGTTTCATTCAAATCATGCAAGTTAGAGTCCAAAACAAGGGCAAAAGTGTTTGGAAAAGTAGACACGTTGGAGACGTATCAGCACCCTCGAAAAAACCGTTTTATTACGCGTGGGTTGAAACGGGCGCTCCAGCAGCCACGCAATAATCGCGTGCGGTAATTTGGTTCAGTGCATGGAGGAAAACAACATAGCGCGTGGTGCATTTACTTCGCCCGCTCCCACGCGCTGGACATTGCAATCGGATGCGCGACTCTCACCAACGATCTGAAACCTCCAAGCGCTGGCGCCACCGCCCACACCTTCCCCATTCGCCCCGGCGATCCTCGGTGCTTCCCCCGCCTATCCCTGCATGCCACCGCTGCTTCCTCCACCTTCTCTCCTTGTCGCCGCCCCTCAAGCGCACTGTCCCTCCGACGAACAGCGCCAGGCGGTCGTTTGCAGCTCAACGCCCACAAGGTGTTTGACAAAATGCTTGCAAGGTATGTATTGCTTCAACTTTATATTTTGTAGATGAATTTGGTGCATGTTGTTTATAGTTTTAAACTGGTTTAAATTCAATATTGTAGATGAGTTCGTCCTACGATTCTTCCGACGAAGAATTTGAGATTCAAGAGGAGGAGGACCTTGCAATGATCCTAGCTATGCACGTCAATAAAAAACCAAAGCACGGTGGTTCGATCATCAGTCGTCAGAAATTGTGGAGGAATAGGATCGATGCCCGCAAGAGATTGATGAGGAACTGCACATACCCCGAGTCCTACTTTCGGCGCCGTTTTAGGATGAGCATCGAGTTGTTCAAACGCATTGCAGAGAAACTGGCGAGCGATGATCGGTTTTTTCAGCAAAGGAGGAATGTCGCCGGAGAACTCGGGCTTAGCACCTTTCAAGAGGTGACCGCCGCTTTGCGTATGTTGGCATATGACATTTTGATGGATCTCGTTGATGACCACCTGGCCATAGGTGAGAGTCAAGCCATCATGTGTATCAAGTGCTTCGCAGTCAGAATTGTGCAAGCGTTTGGTCAAGAATATTTGAGAGCTCCCAATGCTGAAGACACCGCAAGGCTTTTGGAAATGAACAAAGCTCACGGGTTCCTAGGTATGCTTTGCTCAATAGATTGCATGCTTCACTACAAAAAAAGACACATCCGTGACATTTTGGGCCGAACGAAAAAAAATTATGTCATACATATGACACTTCTATGACGATAATTGTGACAGAACCCGGTATCATCATAGATGTGGTGGGCTCCTACTTCTATGACAAAAAATCATGACAGAAAATGGGCTTTTCGTCCTGGGCGGGCTGGAGACGCAGTTGCATGACATTTTTTGGGCCGTCCATGACGGAAAAAACCGTGGTAGAAGCGAGGGGTAGGAAAATTTCGGGGAGTTGCCGGTTACGGTGGGAGGTCGGGGGCCGAGCGATGTGAGTTTCTCTCGTACACGTACGCGCGTGTGTGCGAGGCGTTGGCTCTAACTGAACCCGAGCGAGGCGTTGGGCTCTAACTGAACCCGAGCGTTTGCACTGCAGGCTACGCGTTACTGAACCCGAGCGATCGATCGATGGCTGTTAACTGAACCCGATGGAGCGATTCCTTCGCTACTGCTGCTAACTAAAGTCGATTGATTGGATGAACAGTGAGCGTTGCAGGGGGGTTTGGATGAACAGTGAGCGGTGGCGTTGCCTCTGGATGAACAGGACCCCGTGGTGTGGAGGGCTGGATGAACAGTAGACGGTGGAGGGGTGGCCGTGGAGGGGTGGTTGAACAGGACCCCGTGGTGTGGAGGGCTGGATGAACAGTAGACGGTGGAGGGGTGCCCGTGGAGGGGTGGTTGAACAGTAGTCGGTGGAGTAGCGTGCGGTGGAGGCTGGATGAACAGGAGCCCGTGGAGGCTGGAGGAGGTCGACGGTAACCCATGGAGGCTGGAGGAGGTCAACGGTGGAGATGAACAGTGTCCCGTGGAGTCCCGTTTTGCGGTACTCCACACCCCTCCCGATGAACAGGACCCCCATTTCGACCGTAGGAGGTCTGTTTCCTCCGTTTTGCGGTACGCCACACCCCTCCCGAGCAACATGACCCCCATTTCGACCGTAGGAGGTCCATTTCGTCCTTTTTGCGGTACGCCACACCCCTCCCGATCAATAGGACCCCCGTTTCGACCGTAGGAGGTCCGTTTCCTCCGTTTTGCGGTACGCCACACCCCTCCCGATCAATAGGACCCCGTTCTGAACGTGGCCGGTCGAACACAAGGCCGTTTCCTCCGTTCTGCGGTACGCCAGGCCTCGTTTCCATCGCCTGTTCCGTCCAAGCCGGTTGGCTCCCACGCGTTCCGTTGCCTCCCGATGAACACGACGCATTCCGTTGCCTCCCAATGAACACAACGCATTCCGTTGCCTCCCCATGAACACGACGCATTCCGTTGCCTCCCCATGAACACGAGCCCTCGCCGTACGTATGCGCGACTAGGCATTCGAGACCCCGCCCGTATGTACACATACGTGGCCGTATTTTCTTTCTTGCACCCTGGCCGCTATACGTACGTGTACATGCTACGTGCGCTAAGACACGTGCGCGCCTCTACTACGACACATGCGCGCCTCTACATCGACCCGTATGTACTTACACGTTCGCGACCAGTGTTGGGGATATAACTATCTGTAAGCCGCCCAGGAGGGGCCGGGTTACGCAAAGAAGATTCATCAGAAAGAAGCCCAAGACCAAGCATGAAGATGGCGGTTCAATAGAGGGCTTAAGGCCCACAGGCGACTTAAGGCCCGTTGTAGTAAACCGCCATAATGGCCTGACTTGTATCATAAGGTAGATTTAACTAGTCACCGAGCCGGATATTGTTTATAAGGCGGACGAGACTCTGTAAGCCGTAGGGCGTCAACCCGTGTATATAAGGGGACGACCTGCTGGCGGCTTAGGGCAGGAAACAACTCATCGAGAACCGGGCATAGCGTATCTCGCTCCCTGGTCATCGAAACATCAATACCAACCCAACTAGACGTAGGCCTTACCTTCACCGTAAGGGGCCGAACTAGTATAAACCCTCTCGTGTCCTTTGTCCCGTTTAACCCCTTCAAGCTTCCTAGTTGCGATGGCTCCACCACTAAGTCCTTTCACGAGGACATCTTACATGACAATTCCACGACAGTTAGCGCCCACCATGGGGCCAGTGCACGGTGGATTTGAGTTCTTGAACGGCAACTTCGAAGGGCTCAAGGGATACGTAACGGGCCGAATGACCAAGAGTCGTCGCGGCAAGATCTACATCAATGACGAAGGCTGGGGCTCCGACGCCGGCTCAATTGAGTACGGGTACTGCGTCCCCGTCGGCGGAATCCACGTCTTCATCAGCCGGATCAGAAAGCCGGGACCTGAGATGGACAGCGGCGCCGACCTCATCGAGACGGCTCAGCGTGCGAGGAAGACCCGGGCTCAACCCGTCATGAAGCGTGCTTTCATGGGCTGCATCCACGGAGTGGAACTTTGTAAAGGATCTGAAGATGATGGTGAGACGGCCGTCCTCTCGGACGGTGATTCGTCCGCCGGTTCAACAGATTCGTTGTATCAGGTACAAGACGGCATGCTAGGGGGCTGTTCCGATGGCATCAGTATTCTGGACCCCCATGAGCCGCCAAGATGGGCAGGAATCTTCATGGCTGGAACTCAGCCCGGCTCTAACTCTACGGCTGCTGTGAAAGTGCAACTATCCCTAGGTGGTTTTGGTAATTCATAACATCATATAGCTCATTGAGCTAATGCTATTCGAAGACTATTATTTCAGGAAAGCTCAATGAATGGCATGGCATGGATGATGAAAGTGGATCCCTCAAAATACTAAGGACAAAGGATTGGCTCAAGCTCAATAACTCAAGACTCTTCATTTTATATTTTAGTGATCCAAGATCACATTGAGTCTATAGGAAAAGCCAATACTATCAAGGAGGGATGAGGTGTTGCTTAATGAGCCTCTTGCTTCATGTGCTTAGTGATATGCTCCAAAACCCTCAGCTACTTTCTCACATCCACAAATGACCTAAACCCAAAGCCAAAATCGGTCACACCGATTCTTCTTATCCGGCGCCACCGATTTCAAATGTCATAGCCACTGCCACAAACCCTAGGCAAATCGGTTCTACCGATAGGGATCTCGGTCTCACCGAGATGGGATTGTAATCTCTCTGTTTCCCTTCGTAACGTTTCGGTCAAACCGAAGTGAGCGATCGGTCCCACCGAGATTGTAATGTAAACTCTCTGTTTCCCTTTTGTATCATTTCGGTCTCACCGAAAAGAGCAAATCGGTCCCATCGAGTTTACCTGACCAACTCTCTGGAAAGCTTATTACCAAAATCGGTCTCACCGAGTTTGTGTAATCGGTCTTACCGAGATTACGTTATGCCCTAACCCTAACCAAATCGGTCTCACCGAGTTGCATGTCAGTCCCACCGAAAATCACTAACGGTCACTAGGTTTACTAAATCGGTCCGACCGAGTCTGTTGAATCGGTCCCACCGAGTTTAGTAAATTGTGTGTAACGGTTAGATTTTGCGTGGAGGCTATATATACCCATCCACCTCCTTTTCATTCGTGGAGAGAGCCATCAGACTAAACCTACACTTCCAACTTACCATTTCTGAGAAAGAACCACCTACTCATGTGTTAAGGCCAAGATATTCCATTCCTACCATATGAATCTTGATCTCTAGCCTTCCCAAGTTGCTTTCCACTCAAATCTTCTTTCCACCAGATCCAAATCCTATGAGAGAGAGTTGAGTGTTGGGGAGACTATCATTTGAAGCACAAGAGCAAGGAGTTCATCATCAACGCACCATTTGTTACTTCTTGGAGAGTGGTGTCTCCTAGATTGGCTAGGTGTCACTTGGGAGCCTCCGACAAGATTGTGGAGTTGAACCAAGGAGTTTGTAAGGGCAAGGAGATCGCCTACTTCGTGAAGATCTACCGCTAGTGAGGCAAGTCCTTCGTGGGCGACGGCCATGGTGGGATAAACAAGGTTGCTTCTTCGTGGACCCTTCTTGGGTGGAGCCCTCCATGGACTCGCGCAACCGTTACCCTTCGTGGGTTGAAGTCTCCATCAACGTGGATGTATGATAGCACCACCTATCGGAACCATGCCAAAAACATATGTGTCTCCAACTGCGTTTGAATCCTCCAAACCCTTCCCGTTACTTTCTTGCAAGTTGCATGCTTTAATTTCCGCTGCCTATATACTCTTTGCATGCTTGCTTGAATAGTGTGATGATTGCTTGACTTGTCCTAAGATAGCTAAAATCTGCCAAACTCTAAAATTGGGAAAAGGTTAAGTTTTTAATTGGTCAAGTAGTCTAATCACCCCCCCCTCTAGACATACTTCAAGGTCCTACAAGTGGTATCAGAGCTTTGGTCTCCATTTGCTTTGATTTCTATAGCTTTTGGTGGTCATAGCCTTGGTTTCACAACCTAGGAGAGTATGGCGTCTAGCGAGGGAAATTATCACCGTAGAGGTCCTTACTTTGATGGTACTAATTTTGCTAGTTGGAAGCATAAGATGAAAATGCATATTCTCGGACATAACCCCGCCGTTTGGGCAATTATTTGTATTGGCTTGCAAGGTGAATTCTTTGATGGGAGAGAGCCGAACCGTGAATCTAATGCGGAAGAATTGAAGATGCTGTAATACAACGCTCAAGCTTGTGATATCATCTTCAACGGATTGTGCCCCGAAGAATTCGACAAAATCAGCCGTCTTGAGAATGCAAAGGAAATTTGGTACACTTTGATTGATATGCACGAAGGTACCGAATCCGTCAAGGAATCCAAGTTGGATGTGCTCCAAAGTCAGCTTGACAAGTTCAAAATGAAGGATGGTGAAGGTGTCGCTGAAATGTACTCTAGGCTTGCTCTTATTACAAATGAGATTGCCGGCTTAGGGAGTGAAGAGATGACCGACAGATTCATCATCAAGAAGATCCTAAGAGCATTGGATGGAAAGTATGATACCGTGTGCACATTGATCCAAATGATGCCAAACTACAAAGATCTCAAGCCAACGGAAGTCATTGGAAGAATTGTTGCTCATGAGATGTCACTCAAGGATAAGGAGGAACTTCACAACAAGTTAAGTGGTGCTTACAAAGCCTCAAGTGAAGCCCCCACATCATCAAGTGAGAAACAAACCTTCAATGAAGAATTGAGCTTAATGGTGAAGAACTTCAACAAATTCTACAAGAGTAGAAGCAAAGAAAGAAGCTCCAAGTCAAGGTCTTGCCATGACAAAAGATCTTCCAGTCGAGAGTGCAATTGCTACAATTGTGGGAGGCCTGGACACTATTCCAATGAGTGTACGGCACCCTACAAAAGAAGAGAAGATTCTCCAAAAAGAAGAAGCAAAAGAGAAGAATCACCACCAAGAGAGAGGAGGAGTAGAGATGATCATTATGAACGAAGATCCTCATGGAGAAGCAAGGATTCGGAAAGGAAGGACACGTCATCAAGGAGCTACACAAAACGAAGACATCAAGCTCATGTTGGTGAATGGGTTTTCGGCTCCGACTCCGACAAACACTCCGAGAGAAGCTATCACTCCGACTCCGAATATACTCAAGATGAAGGTGTTGCCGGTCTAGCACTTGTGTCAACCAACTCCTACGACATATTTGATTCACTAAATGAAGGAATTGGAAGATGCTTCATGGCCAAAGGTCCAAAGGTAACACATCCTGAGTATGTTGATTTCAATAGTGATGAAGATGACTTGCTTGTGGATGATGATTTACTTGTTGACAACTCTAGTGATGAATACTATGATGAAACGTCAATTAATCATGCTAATCAAGATAAAACGAATGACAATGATAAGGAGAAGATTGAGCTTCTAACTAAAGAACTAAACACTCTTAAGTTGGCTCATGAAACTATCTTCGAAGATCATCGAGAACTTTTAAGGGCTCATGAGAAGTTACGCTTTGAAAAGCTCAATCTTGAGCAAGAGCATGAGTTCTTAAAGGCAATCAATGATGATCTTCGCAAGAAAAGTTCTTCTTATATTGCCAAGCGTTTACTCCTATCTACTTACATGCCTCAAGTCAAGTCTAGTAACAAGTACAAGAAAGATACTTCCTCTAGTAGTAATAATAATAATGTCAAATCCAATATTGTTGCTTCTAGTAGTTCTCTTGATTCCACTAATGATTCTCTTAGCCAAGTTACACTTGAGCAAGAAAATAGCTTATTGAAGGAAATTATAGAGAAAGGTGTTTACAAGAGCCTTGCCGAGAGTAAGCAATTCGAGGAAATTGTACGCAAGCAAGGAAGACACCGGAAGAATCAAGGTTTTGGTTTTGAACGAAAGTTCAATGCCAATGGAGTTGAGTGGGAAGAAGATCAATACCCCAAGACAAAGTTTGTTCCTCAACAAGAGAAGTATGATCCTACTTCCTTCAAGGGAACACAAGCTCAAGATGATCTTCCACCACAAGACCATAAAGGCAAGGACAAGCTTCAAGAAGAGATTGATGCATTTGAAGAAGCACCTAAGGTCTCGGTCAAGTGGATTCCCAAGACTACATCAAGTTCTACTTCATCAAGTACAACTACAACTCCAAGGATTCCCATCAAGATGATGTGGATCCCGAAGAAGAAGAACTAGAGAGTTCTTGAGGGTGACTCCGCCAACATTCTCCACTCATATTATTATGGCAAGGACAAGTGCAATCAACTTCCACATCTTGCACTAGTTCAAGGAGTCACAAACCCTCATGTTGGTAAGGCAAGGAACAAGGTAACCTAATGTTTTCATGGACATCATCTTGTGTGAGCATCACTCTATGTCTATGGATATTCTTGTTTGTTCCTTGTGGGACTAACCCATGTAGGTATGTTGAAAGTGCAACTCACTCCAACGGATTGCTCCAAATGATCTACATCAACATTGAGCATCCACATCTTCAACACCTACATGAAGTCATCATCAACAAAACCCAAGGTTAGTTCATCCCTCCAAAAGGGGATCTCACATCTAGGGGGAGCTTAACTCTAAGACTTGAGTCAAAGCAACTCTAATGGTGTGAACACATCAATGCATTATGTAAAAGTGGTAACCCCACTTGGGCTTAAACGATGAGTATGACCTATGATCAAATGTTTATCATTTGATTCCTAAGTCAATGTACTCATATATAGATGACCTAGTCATCGCCAATTGTTTGATAGATGCTAGAATTGGTTGTGCATGCTTTGCCACATATTTCATTGGCCATTTTATTGTGTGAGCATGTTGGTGCATATTTTACTCATTCAAGGACATCCACTTATTGTTTTGATTGTTTGGTTCTTCCTTCTTTTGGCCAAGTGGATGGACAAGAATGCCTAAGAACTTTCTCTAGCTATCTATGCTCTTCTCGTCTCAAACTCTATTCATGCTACATCACAAAATTTGATCAAGTCAGATTCGAACCACTCTGTGTGAGGAGCACTCGGAGTCCCCGATTTGTCATAGACTTAAACTTCCAAAACTTCTTTGTGATTCTCGGTCTGACCGATTCCTCCATTTAGGTCCTACCGAGACCACTAAGTTGATCTAGGTTTTCAATCTCGGTGCAACCAATTTGAACTTTTCGGTCACACCGAGTTGCTGTAACTGAACACAGTTATGCATCTCGGTGCCACCGAGTTGTTCCACTCGGTCACACCGACAGGGTCGGGCTATATATAGTCACGGGCAAAATTTGGAAATTTCTTCGAACCCCTTCGCCCGTGCAATAGCTCGCTCTGCCTCCAAGGTCTCTGGATCGTCTCCTCGTCACCAACCGCCTCCTCTCGCTGGTCTCCGCTGCCGTCAACGGAATTCAACCCCGCCGTTGCCGCCGTAGCGAGTTCATCGCCAAGCTAGGGTATGGACTCGATCACAGTGCTATCCTCGTCCGATTCCTAGCACATTGTGTTCTTATTGATTCTTGCCATGATTGAAACACTCCTATCCAGTCAATGCAATTCGTAGATCAGATGAGATTTGAAAATTTAGGGTTAGGTTTCCGCCGAAACCATCTCGGACCCACCGAGTTGAAAAACTCGGTCCCACCGATTTGGCTTATGCCATTGCACTAGTAACTCTCAGTGTGACCGAGAATTGCTAATCGGTGCGACCGATTTTAGGACTTTGTGAAACCCTAGCAGTCTCGGTGCCACCGAACTGTGACTCGGTCCAACCGAGTTCATCAGTTTAGGTTCCAAAACTGATTCAGTATCATCGAGTTTGAAAATCGGTTGATCCGAAATGCTTTCTGTGGAAAACTAAAACTGAATTTTTGAATCATTCTTTTGCAAAAATCTCTGCATTTTGTGATGCTCATCCACTCCATCTCATACATAACTCTTCACAGGGTCAGCAGTCAGAGTTTGCAGCATGTCAGACCAGAGTGACAGTCAGAACATGTCAGAAGGGAAGATGCAAATGAGTGAGGGCACTAGTCCCTCCAGCACTTCAGATGAAGGCAGCAGGAGCACTCCTAGCAACCTGCCTTAGGCTGCTACCAGGCAAAGGAAGAAGAGAACTTCAGACTCTGAAGATGAGGATTATAGAGCTAAAGAAGACGAAGCTACTTCCAAGAAAGTAGTACTCAAAAAGGAGTATGGCTCAGCAAAGCATACAAAGCCAGGCATGAAGATTAAAAGGCCTACAGGAAGACAACCAATGTCCAAAGCCAGAGCATCAACTCAACTGCCTGAAAAGCCTGATCCCAAAGAGCCAGCTGCTGAAGGAAAGAAAAGGAAGGAAAGGGTCAAGAAGACCATGGCCAGAGTTGTTGGGCAACCTTCCATGATGGAAGAAGAAGAAGAGCCTGCTGCACCAGCACCAAAGGCACCAAAGCTTATGGGAGATGCTATTAGATCAGGGGCTGCAACATCTAAGCCCAAGGAAGCACCCAAAGCTGCCCCCAAGGCCAAGTCTGCACCAAAGAGGAATACCATGAGTATTCCAGCTGCTGAGAAGAACAAGGCCCCAGTGCCTGAGGTTGCTGAGGAGGAAGATGAAGGACAAGTTCTGAGGAAGCTCAAGCCCAAGATACCAGACCATAATGATGCCCATCCTGTAGCTGAGGACATGAACATCAGAAAAGATTCAGGGTTGAGGCTATGGAGGATGGCAGATCCATATGCCACAAGGAGAAGAATTGCTGTTGATTACAGGTTCCATACAAAGGAACAACAGGACTTCTATGAGACAATCTTGTTGTACAAAAAGCCCATTGTGTGTGATATGAGGTGGGTCGACTGGACCTACATGAAGGAAAATGAGGAACACTATCCTGGAGTACAAGACAGTTTTGTTGCTTGTGGAGTTGCAGATTTTGTTGGGCAGAAGCTCACCAACTGGAATGATGAACTTATAATGCAATTCTACTCCACAGCACACTTCTATCCAGATGGGAGGATAGTTTGGATGTCTGAAGGTACAAGGTACCAGTCAACTGTTGAGGAGTGGGCAAATCTGATAAATGCCCCAAAGGAAAATGATGATGACCTGGATGTATATGCCAAGAAGAAAATGGGACACAATACCATGGCACATATGTACAAGGAGATCCCAGACAAAGCCCTAGAGACTTTCTCTTTTGGATCAGTCCACTTTCTTCAGTCAGGGCTGCCTACAATCAACTGGATCCTAAGGCACACTCTATTGCCTAAGTCTGGTGACCACAACATGATCAGAGGGCATGCAATCAACATGTTGCATTTGTTTGATGTGCCTTAGAAATTCAAGGTCATGAGCCTTATAGTAGAAACCATTAAGAGGACTGCAGCAGATCATAAGAGGAGTTGTGGATATGCCCCTCAGATTCAGGAGTTGATTAACTCAAAGATGGGCACAAGAAAATATCTATTGGATAGGGAACATTTTCCTCTCTATCCAGACTTTGAGGACAATGAGGTTGTCATGAATGAGGATGATCCATCATCAGTTCAAGCTCAAGAGAAGAAGGAGAAGGCAAGGAAGGAGAAGGCTGCCAAGATGCCAACTCAAGAGGAGGCATCTGAGTATTTCTTAAAGAACAAGCAGGAGCAGCTTGGTTACTTGATAGCATCAACACTGATGATTGAGAAGGGGTTGGCCACCTTAACTCAGAATCAGGAGAGCTTGGAGAGAATCATGGAACAAAAATTCTATGATCTTGATGTCAAGGTAACTGAGATTCAGTCAGTTGTCGAGCAGCTGCAGGATGACATGCAGGAGAGGAAGGGCAAGACTACCACTAATGTATTTGCCAGAGTGCCTAGAGCTCAGAGGTCAGCTGCAGTGCCAGTGCCAGACACTAGAGCAACATCATCTGCACCAGCCACAGCTCCTACAGCTCCAGTGCAACCAGCTCCAGCACCAACTCCTCCAGCTCCCTCTACATCAACTGAAGCCTTCGTCCAAGGAGCCATCTCTACACCACCAACTGAAGATCAAGCCTGAGAGTCGATCTAGCACTATGCATTTTCTATGAACTTTTTGGTAACTTGTTGCCAAAGGGGGAGAAAAATGTATAGATCATAGGCTTCGAGAGAGAGTGTGTTGCTTTTGTTCTCTCTTGCTTTGGTGGTTTAAAACTTGTTTTCTTTTGTTTGCTTGAGATATTATGCTATTCTTGTGAGACATTGATGATCATGTGTTTGATCTTAAGCTACACTTATGCATGTTTGATGATATTATCTTATCTATCCTATGTGATCATTCACTTTGCTTGGTGATGAGTGCATTTATTCAATCTTTATCATTTTGAGCGCTCCACCAAGATGTATGTGACATGGAAGAGTAGCCCATGAGCCTAATTCCTTGTGCATTTGCAGTCCAAAGCAAATCTTAAACTATGCACAAATTTAGGGGGAGCTCTTGCTTATCACATACTTCTCAAAGCGGCGATGTTTTTAAATCTTATTATCATTTGTCGAAGCTTTGATCTATATGTTGTCATCAATTACCAAAAATGGGGAGATTGAAAGTGCAACTATCCAGGTGGTTTTGGTAATTCATAACAACATATAGCTCATTGAGCTAATGCTATTCGAAGACTATTATTTCAGGAAAGCTCAATGAATGGCATGGCATGGATGATGAAAGTGGATCCCTCAAAATACTAAGGACAAAGGATTGGCTCAAGCTCAATAGCTCAAGACTCTTCATTTTATATTTTAGTGATCCAAGATCACATTGAGTCTATAGGAAAAGCCAATACTATCAAGGAGGGATGAGGTGTTGCTTAATGAGCCTCTTGCTTCATGTGCTTAGTGATATGCTCCAAAACCCTCAGCTACTTTCTCACATCCACAAATGACCTAAACCCAAAGCCAAAATCGGTCACACCGATTCTTCTTATCCGGCGCCACCGATTTCAAATGTCATAGCCACTGCCACAAACCCTAGGCAAATCGGTTCTACCGATAGGGATCTCGGTCTCACCGAGATGGGATTGTAATCTCTCTGTTTCCCTTCGTAACGTTTCGGTCAAACTGAAGTGAGCGATCGGTCCCACCGAGATTGCAATGTAAACTCTCTATTTCCCTTTTGTAACATTTCGGTCTCACCGAAAAGAGCAAATCGGTCCCACTGAGTTTACCTGACCAACTCTCTGGAAAGCTTATTACCAAAATCGGTCTCATCGAGTTTGTGTAATCGGTCTTACCGAGATTACGTTATGCCCTAACCCTAACCGAATAGGTCTCACCGAGTTGCAGGTCAGTCCCACCGAAAATCACTAACGGTCACTAGGTTTACTAAATCGGTCCGACCGAGTCTGTTGAATCGGTCCCACCGAGTTTGGTAAATTGTGTGTAACGGTTAGATTTTGTGTGGAGGCTATATATACCCCTCCACCTCCTCTTCATTCGTGGAGAGAACCATCAGACTAAACCTACACTTCCAACTTACCATTTCTGAGAAAGAACCACCTACTCATGTGTTGAGGCCAAGATATTCCATTCCTACCATATGAATCTTGATCTCTAGCCTTCCCAAGTTGCTTTCCACTCAAATCTTCTTTCCACCAGATCCAAATCCTATGAGAGAGAGAGTTGAGTGTTGGGGAGACTATCATTTGAAGCACAAGAGCAAGGAGTTTATCATCAACGCACCATTTGTTACTTCTTGGAGAGTGGTGTCTCCTAGATTGGCTAGGTGTCACTTGGGAGCCTCCGACAAGATTGTGGAGTTGAACCAAGGAGTTTGTAATGGCAAGGAGATCGCCTACTTCGTGAAGATCTACCGCTAGTGAGGCAAGTCCTTCGTGGGCGACGACCATGGTGGGATAGACAAGGTTGCTTCTTCGTGGACCCTTCTTGGGTGGAGCCCTCCGTGGACTCGCGCAACCATTACCCTTCGTGGGTTGAAGTCTCCATCAACGTGGATGTACGATAGCACCACCTATCGGAACCACGCCAAAAACATCCGTGTCTCCAACTGCGTTTGAATCCTCCAAACCCTTCCCGTTACTTTCTTGCAAGTTGCATGCTTTAATTTCCGCTGCCTATATACTCTTTGGATGCTTGCTTGAATAGTGTGATGATTGCTTGACTTGTCCTAAGATAGCTAAAATCTGCCAAACTCTAAAATTGGGAAAATGTTAAGTTTTTAATTGGTCAAGTAGTCTAATCACCCCCCTCTAGACACACTTCAAGGTCCTACATGCTGCAGCAATAACATCCGGAATAGGGACAGCCGGGGTAGGTGGCCCTGTGCGCCCGCCGGCTCAGGTGCTGATAGACCTCATGGACAAGCTTACGGCCCTGTTAACTGCCACGGTTATCCCTGCGAACAAAGATGAGCATGATGCGGAGGTGGCACGGGTGTGTGAGGAGATAGCTCAGGCCAAGGAGGCCTTGGCAGCTGAGGATACTAGACTAGCTACAGAGTGGGCAGCTCTCGATGCCTGGGCACAGCGATTGTAGTCAGAAGCTTACCAGCTCATGATGAGCTTAAATGCATCTAATGAGGTAATGAGGAGGAGACACCAGAAAACCCAATCTCGTTTACCTCCGAATTACGACCCTCGGGTTCTTTTCGCTACACCCGGAGCCAGCCCAAGTAACCCGCCAGATGCCAATCAGTTTATGACAGCCGGGGCAGGAGGACCGGCTTAGCCTCGAGAGATGCCACCTCCTCATGCGAGCATGGCACCACCGCGTTATGTGCCGATACCGGAGGGTCACTTTTCCAACCCCATGGAGAACTTAATCGCAGCTTCGGCGCGCTTGGCGGCTCTGCCCATGGACGGTGATGACCCGACAACGGTGGAGACCCGGAGGGTCAGAGAGCTTCTCCAGACGGCCCTGACTCAGCAAGAGACCTATTCTTACAGTAGGGATAGGATTCATTCAACTCCCCCGCCTTAGTTAGCACCGCCTCGTCAGAACCGGAGCCCGAGTTACAACAGACACATGGAATTCGAAGCTTTGTCAAGCAACGCCCAACGTCGTAACCAACATGGTGGCTACAACCCGGTGCAAGACCGAATACGTCAGGAGAACGAGCGGGCGGCTGAGCTGGCGGCTTATCAGGATATCCCAGAATATCCAACGACTTCTGTTGAGGCGGGAGTAGCCACTAGAACCGGTGGTGTTCCTTGTTTGGTACCGGCTTTGCGCAACATGCGCCTGCCCAAGGACTTCAAGGGACCTCGAAAGGTGCCGAATTACATGGCCGACTTACAGCCCGGAGCATGGATCGAGAGTTATGAGATGTCCATGGAGCTGTTGGAAGTCAGTGACGCGGCAATGGCTAAATATTTCACCATGATGCTAGATGGAACGGCCCGGTCTTGGTTAAAAGGTTTGCCACCCAATTCCATTGGGTCATGGGAAGAATTAAAAGCCCGTTTCATCCAGAACTTCAAGGACACCTGTAAGCAATCTATGTCGATCGTTGACTTGACGAATTGTAAGCAGGAGGAAGGTGAATCCACCACCCATTGGGTGCGTCGGGTCAAGGAGATAATTCATTCATCTGACAAGATGGATGCCGGTTCTGCAGTCCTTATGTTGGAGAAGAATTGCAGCTTTGAGCCGCTGAGGCAGAAGTCGGGGCGCCTTAAACGTGACTGCAATGATATGGGTACGCTGATGGCGGCTTTAGTCAGATATGCCGATTCTGATAGTATCAAGGATCCCGCGTCTGACGATGAGAAGACAGGGAAGGGAAAAAGGAACGGCAATGGAAAGGGTCAACAGCATAACCCGGGGAACCAAGGCGGCAATAAGCTTAAGGCGGACGGTAACCCGGAGTTTGTGACCAATGCCAATGTGCAAGGTAACAATAAGAGATATAAGGGTAAGCCGCCTCGATCCGGCGGGTTAGGCCCATCTCTTGAGCAGCTACTCAATGAGCCCTGCCCGAAACACGGCACCAGCGAGCACCCCGCCACACACCTATGGAAGGATTGTGCGATCATGAAGGCATTTAAAAATTCCAACATCTTTGACGGTAGTCATGGATCTGGCGGCGGCTCAGGGGCTGGCGGTTTTCATGGCCCGGGCGGTGGTTCAAATTCCGGTTTTCAGGGGCATCCAGGCGGTAATAATCAGCAGCAGTCTGGTCAAGGAGGGCAGCAGCAGCAGCAGTCGGGTTATCAAAGCCATCCGAAACAGTTGAGTGGTGGGCAGTATCATGTGTTTACCACTAGTTTATGCAAACGTGACTAGAAGGTTCATAAGAGGGCCGTGAATTCTGTTGAGCCGACAATTCCTCGTTATTTGAGGTGGTCAGAATAGCCCATTCTAAGGAGCAGAGAGGATCACCCTCCACGGGTCGATAATCCGGGTCAATTAGCCTTGGTGGTAGCACCCCAGGTTGGTGGATTTAAATTCACTAAAGTACTCATGGACGGCGGTAGCAGCATCAATATCCTCTACTACGAGACCTTTCAGCGCATGGGGTTGACCGAGAAGAATTTGAGAACATCCAACACTGTTTTCCATGGGGTGGTTCCGGGTAAGTCGGCTTACCCAGTTGGTAAGATTGATTTGGAGGTGGCCTTTGGAGATGAGTACGACTCCAGGGCTGAGAAATTGACGTTTGAGGTGGTTAAAATTAGGAGTCCATATCACGCTCTGTTTGGGCGACCGGCTTATGCTAAATTCATGGCACGGCCATGTTACGTTTACTTACAGTTCAAGATGCCGGGTTACAAGGGCACCATCACTGTGCATGGGAGTCGAAAGGTGGCCTCGGAATGTGAAGAGGGCGATGCGGCTTACGCTGAGTCTGCCTGTGCTGTGGAGGAGCTCAAATTTTATCAAGACAATGTTGACACGACAGATATGACCTCCCTCAAGAAACCAACTACGGAACATGACCCGGCGTTGAAGTTTAAGTCGGCCGCTGAGACAAAGCTTGTTGACTTTACCCCAGGAGATGCTTCTAAGCAGTTCAGTATCAGTGCTAATTTGGATCCTAAATAGGAAAGCGCGCTCATCGAGTTCATCCGTGAGAACCGGGACATCTTTGCATGGAAACCTTCTGACATGCCGGGTGTACCGAGGGAACTCGCTGAGCACACTCTCAATATTGATCCAAAGTATAAGCCGGTCAGGCAGTTTCTCCGACGGTTCAACTAAGAGAGACAGAAAGCTATTGGGGAAGAGGTCGCCCGACTCTTAGCGGCCGGGTTTATTGTTGAAGTTTTTCACCCGGAGTGGTTAGCTAACCCGGTGTTAGTGCTCAAGAAGAACGACACTTGGCGGATGTGTGTGGATTACATGGACTTAAATAAGGCTTGTCCGGCTGATCCCTTTGCTCTCCCCCATATTGATCAAATCATTGATGCTGCGACGGGTTGTGCATGTTTGAGCTTCTTGGATGCTTACTCTGGTTATCATCAGATCAAGATGGCAGTTAAGGACCAGGAGAAGACAGCTTTCATTACTCTGTTTGGAGCCTTCTGCTATGTATCTATGCCGTTTGGACTCAAAAGTGCTCAGGCGACTTATCAGCGGCGTGTGCAGAACTGTTTGCATGATCAAATTGGGCGTAATGTTCATGCTTACGTAGATGACATTGTGGTGAAGTCCAGAGAAAAAGGAAACCTTGATATCTGACTTGAAAGAGACCTTTGATAATCTCCGGGTTTACAAGATGATGCTTAACCCGGCCAAGTGTGTGTTTGGTGTACCTGCAGGCAAGCTCTTAGGTTTTCTGGTGTCAAACAGAGGCATTGAAGCTAACCCGGAGAAGATTAAGGCGATTACCTCTTTGGCTAAGCCGGCGTGCATCAATGATGTTCAGCGACTGGCGGGTCATGTTGCCGCTTTAAGCCGGTTCATAAGCCGGTTAGGTGAGAAGGCCCTTCCATTATATCAGATGATGAAGAAAACTGACACTTTCATCTGGAGTGATGTTGTGGATGCTGCCTTTGAAGACTTAAAGAGGCAATTATCTGAACCACCGGTTCTTGAGGCTCCCGTTGACAAAGAACCGTTGCTGTTATATGTAGCTGCTAATTCACGAGCGGTCAGTGTTGCCATCGTGGTGGAGCGTAAGGAAGCCGACAAGGAGTATCCGATTCAACGGCCAGTTTACTATATCAGTGAGGTGCTCATTGAGTCTAAACAAAGGTATCCACATTGGCAGAAACTTGTTTACGGAGTGCTTATGGCCAACCGGAAGTTGAAGCAGTACTTTCAAAGTCATCCTATAACTGTGGTAAGTTCTACCCCTTTGGGAGACATCATCCAGAATAGGGAGGCCACAGGACGAGTCGCCAAGTGGGCTATCGAGCTTGGGCCTCATGGTTTGAAGTACATGCCACGGACTGCTATTAAGTCTCAGGCCTTGGTGGACTTTATCAATGATTGGACAGGGTTGCAGGCACTTGAGGAGAAGCCAGATAACACATATTGGACTATTCACTTTGACGGGTCCAGGCAGCTAGAAGGCTCGGGGGCTGGAATTGTTTTAACTTCCCCTCGAGGTGACAAATTTCATTATGTACTCCGGCTTATGTTCCCATGTACTAACAATGCAGCTGAGTACGAGGCCTTACTTCATGGTCTCCGGATGGCCAAGGAGATGAACTTAAGCTGGGTAAGGTGCCTGGGCGACTCAGATCTCGTGGCTCAACAGGTGTTAGGCAAGTGGAATTCTAACGATCCTCTCATGGCGGCTTATCGACGTGAAGTAGATGCCATGGCTGGACATTTCAAGGGTTATCAAGTGGAGCACATTGATCGAAGGAAGAACGAGGCAGCTGATGTTTTAAGCCGGCTGGGATCTCAACGTAAGCCGGTGCCACCTAACACCTTTCTCGATGCTTTGCATAACCCTTCTGTTAAGGTGCCTACTGAGGAAGAACTAGCGGTGCCAGATCCGGAGGCACAACTGGTGGCGGCTCTTCACGTTATCCCAGATTGGACAGTGCCCTATTTGGCTTATATGACCCGGGGTGAGTTACCTGAGGATGAGACCTTGGCAAGACAAATCGCTAGGCGCTCCAAATCTATGACGATTGTTAACGGCGAGTTACATCACCTAAGTGTCACTAGGGCGTTTCAACGCTGTGTGTCGCCTGCAGAGGGACAAGAGATACTTCGTGAGATTCATGAAGGAGATTGTGGTCATCATGCCGGTTCAAAGTCTCTTGTGGCCAAGGCTTTCCGTCATGGTTTCTACTGGCTCACGGCTCATGCTGATGCGGAGGATCTGGTCAGTAAATGTGACGGTTATCAGAAGTTCTCACGACGTGCTCATGTGCCGGCTCAAGAATTAAGGATGATCCCAATTACTTGGCCGTTCGCAGTCTGGGGGCTTGACATGGTTGGACCTTTCAAAAGGTCTAAGGATAAAAAGACACATCTATTGGTGGCAGTGGATAAATTTACAAAGTGGGTTGAGGCGGAGCCAGTCAGTAAGTGTGATGCGGCCACAATGGTTCAGTTCATGAAAAAGGTGATCTTTCGTTTTGGTTTCCCACACAGCATTATAACTGATAATGGCACAAATATCTCCAAGGGAGCCATGGAAGAGTTCTGTCAACGAGAACATATCCGGCTTGATGTTTCGGCTGTTGCTCATCCTCAATCCAATGGTCAAGCGGAAAGAGCTAATAAGAGATTTTGAAGGGCATCAAGCCCCAACTCTTTGTCCCCTTAAAACGGACTCCGGGTTGTTGGGTGGAGGAGTTACCCTCTGTGCTATGGAGCATCAACACTACGCCTAACAGATCTACGGGTTACACACCTTTCTTCATGGTCTATGGAGCAGAGGCAGTTCTGCCAAGTGACATCCGACACAACTCACCTTGCGTGGCGGCTTACGTTGAGGCAGATAATGAAAAGGCTCGTCAGGACGCACTTGACTTGTTGGATGAGGAGCGAGACTTGGCAATAGCCCGCTCGGTGATTTACCAGCAAGACCTACGCCGTTATCACAGCCGCCGGGTTAAGAGCAGAACCTTTCAGGAAGGTGACTTGGTACTCCGGCTCATCCAAGATCAATCTGACATGCACAAGCTATCTCCTCCTTGGGAAGGACCCTTTGTGGTCAGCAAGAATCTGAACAACGGGTCATATTACCTCATTGATGTTCGAGAGCACAAAGACTCACTTAAATCGGAGGAGGAGACCTGCCGGCCGTGGAATATTGCTCATCTTCGGCCTTACTATAATTAAGCCATCGGCTCTTAGATGTATATATTTTTGACGATGTACATATTATATAAAGCAATAAAGCAGGATCTCTGTCATTTTTTCCCTCAAAGAATGTTTTTATGTCTTCTTTGTCAGGTGGTGGAAACTACCAATAGGGAGCGGATCATATCTGAATCTGGCTTTCCCTTTGGTCCGTCTTATGATCATATCTGAATCTAGCCATGATCACTTGGGGGCTTCCTGTTCAAACATAGGTCGTATTCGAACCAAAGAGAACATAGCTGTCGATACCCGTTTGATCGGCATACTGCCAAACCCACTTGGGGGCTTCCTGATCATATTTGAATCATAGCCTAACTCCTTTGGGTCTGACGTGGATCGTATTCGAATCAGCGTCATTAAACAACTCTTATGGTCAGTTGGGGGCTTCCTGTTCAAACATAGGTCGTATTCGAACCAAAGAGAACATAGCTGTCGACACCCACTTGATCGGCATCGCCAAAGCCACTGGGGGCTATATGATCGTATCCGAATCTTAGCTTAACCCCTTTGGAATGGTTTACTGATCGTATTCGAATCAGAAGCCTCTGAACATTGTTTATTATATGTTATAAGTATAATTACTTGACTGTTTTGAGACCTTTTTTGAAAGCACTGTGAGATGGCTTTGATTCTTCCGGCTTAAAATTGACTATCCTAGGTTGTTAAGTGTTAGGTGAACATTATATGTTCCGACTTTCAGGAGTTCAATCCATCTACATGGTGAAGGTCACATAAACAGGTGGGATTACCAAAGGGATTGCGGGATGAGGCAAGCGAATTTAACATCAAGGAGACAAACGGTCAACATGAGCTGGAAATATTTAACAATGGCGGCTTACGAAAGTATTAAGCGCCATAAACATGCGCGAAGGCATGACAAACATTGAGAGGTTTTTTCTATCCTATTACAAGACTCCCCGAGTCTAAATAAGTGGAGCATTGTCTTTTGCGAAGTTATTAAACTCCTGACGGTTCATTCCTTCGGCGGGCTTGAAGGCTCCGGGTTATCCTTCTCCGCCTCTCCGTCGGTTGCTTTGTCCTGGAAGGTGGACGAGGCCCAGTCAATGCCACTCAAGGCTTCAAACTCAGCTTCATCATCTATTAAACCGGTCGGGTCCACTTCAGGGGCAAAGGTATGCTTACGCGTTGGAGGGATCAGGCTGACTTGGTCATATGGAGTGTTTGGAATTCTCCGGTTCTCGCTATCATAGCCCGGCGAATACTTAGTAAGATCAGTATCATTCCCAATAAGGGTAACCAAGGGACATACAACTTTGACACAAGTGGTGAAATCCTGATCATCAAATGCAGTACCGTCCTCCTTAAGGCTCGGATATCCAAGAGAGAGATCAACTAAGTCAAGCTCTGGCGTCCATGCCTTTGCCCGGCTCAATGCAGCTACAACTCCGGCTCTTGCAGATGCCCGCCTTAAATCCAGAATTCGCTGAGGTAGCACCCCAAGATGCTTCAGCACGTCTTGTAAAAGGTGGGGAGGGGTGTTTGATAAAGCTACAACGGCCAAGGCACGTTGTGACCCGGAGTACAGCTGTTCCACTAAGGTGTAAACTGCTTTAAGTTTTATCAGCATGTTTTGCTTCAGGTTGGTACTCTTGGGGCCTATGTGTGCACAAACTTAACAGTCATTACAATAGTCATTGAAAGATTACAATGTTTGAGATTTTACACAGTAACTTACCGAAGATGGCTGAGACCATTTGAGATATCTGCCGTTTTAAGTCGGACAACTCGGTTGTTGCCTCTGCAAGAGATGCTTCTGCTGTCTCGGCCCGAGTTACCAGTGAAGCTTTCTCATCAACCCAAGCTTTCTTCTCTGACTCAAAATTCTTTTTCAGCTTCTCATTTTCAGAGACACTGAATTCAAATTTGGAGTTGGCCTTCTGAGTTTCAAGTTCTTGAGTTTCCAGGCAACTCTTCAGGACAGTAAGCTCCGACTCAAATTGACTTATGGTGGCCTGTATTGACACCAGGTTATGGCAAGGATCATGGTAAGGTAACATTTAAAGTCCCGAGAACTTTACAAGTAAAGATATTTGGCACTTGGGGGCTAATGTACGCTGAAGGATTTTAAACCTACCATACCGGGTCACATATATTAGTCTCAAGCACTTTACAAGTAAAGATACTTGACCCTTGGGGGCTAATGTATATCGCAGATTTAAAACTATCAAGTTATAACCGGGTTAAATATATTCTCTTTGAACCGGACAAATAAACAGTAAGCAGATTTTTAAGTCTACAACATATTATTTCATAAGCAATAGACTTGGGGGCTGGTACAGTAAGTAAGACTCAGGAAAATAGCATAAGTTATACCTCAGATTTGTGCTGTATTTGTTTCACCATGTCAATTTCTAGGTCACGACTATTATGCACTTGGTTCAGATAGCCCGAGACTATATCACCAATGCTTAAGTGAGTATAGTCAGTGATGTCCTGTTTGGCTCTTCGACGTTCGGCAAATTCTTCCTTGGCAGTACATTGGGCAAGAACAGTAGGCCGCCCCGGTTCAACAAATTGACTTTTCAGATATACAACTTCGGGGTCAGTCATCTTGGCCGGGCTAGGAACTTCCGGATTATCAGAGTTGTGGATAACATCTTCTGCAGGCGGGTCAGAAGTTGGCACTAGAATGTCAAAAGCTGGTTCAGGCGGTGGCTGATGGGTGGAGCTAGCAGGAGCGGACGAGTCAAGTGCCGGTTTAACGACAATCGGGTCTTGAGACGGCTTATTTTTCTTCGCTTTCTTGCTGGGCTTTACTTGCAAGCTGTCAATAAAGGAAGAAGGATGAGTATTAAAGCATAAAGTATGGTAAAACTTAAAGTAAGAAAGGTTACATTACCCGGGAGCCGTTTTGAAAGCCGACATGTTTGATTGCATAGTCTCATCGGAAGAAGGAGAGGTATCCTGATAATTGGAATCAGCTGAATTGAGAGGTTGACAAATCAAACCCGCCAAAGGTAAAACAGAACGTAAATCGGAGATAACCTCGGTCCGGCGCTTCCTAGTCACATCGGGTAAGCCAGAGGAGAGTTCTGCATCTTGAGTGGCCCGAGTCTGCCTCCGATTCTCAAGCTGTTGTTGCTTCAAAAGAAATTGAGGATCTTGATAAGCTAGAGGATGTGAAAATCTTACTTTCCGGGTTACCCTTCGGGTTTTTTGTTTTGGCAAAGGCTCTGAGCCGGAGGAGATTATAGTTACCTCTTCTTCAACTGCTTGACTGTTCCCTATATCCTCCTGAAAGGACAGAATGTTAGTAAAATAGCAACAAGGGAGTTAAGAAAGTTAACGGATTACCTCTTCATCATCCGAAGAAGTATCATCCAATTTGAATAACTCAGAGGCGCTGGGTTTCTTCTTCTTTGAAGTTCCCGTCTTGGCGGCTTTCCTTTCGGTTTTTAAGGCTGCCCTGGCTTGCTTGGCAGCGTCATGATCATATTTGACCTTCCAGAAGTTGTCATCGTCCTGTGGAAAAGGATAAAGAATTATGAGATCAAATAAGGTATAACGAAGTAGAGAGTATTTGTTAAAATTGATAACTCACTGCAGGGGCCGGGTTCTTCTTGCAGAAGGGAAGTAAGCCAAAGGTGTTACTGGTTATAGTGCCCTCCTTCAACAGTGACTGGGTTGTAGCATCTATCACATCATCTGGTAAGTCGTCGGGACTATGACGCATTGGGTCGTCCTTTTCGCCTGTGTAAGTACACATTAAGCGGGGGCAGCGGCTTAATGAAAGTATTCACCAAGTAACCCAGACTCGGACCAGATCGATGCCATTCAAACCATTTCCCAAAAGAGCTTTAATTTTCTTGATGGTGGGATTAAGAGGCAGACGTTCAACAGTGGTCAGTTTATCCGCCAGCGGATGGTTGGACTCAAGACGCAGGGCGAGAAAGCCGGGCAGAGGCTTCTCATCAGCCAAAGAAGTGTCCTGACAGTAGAACCATGTCTGGTTCCAATCTTTTGGATGACTCGGCAGCTCAGCATAAGGAAAAAGGCAGTTCCTCCGTCGCTGGATCGAGATGCCGCCAAGCTCAAGACTAGGCCCGTTAGCCCATTCATTCTGCCGGTTCAAGTAAAAAAGTTCTCTGAACAAAAGCAGACTTGGCTCCTCTCCCAGATACACCTCACAAAAGACTTGAAAATTGCACATGTTTGACACGGAATTGGGTCCAATGTCTTGAGGTTTAAGATCAAAGAAATTCAGAACTTCCCTGAAGAATTTTGAGCCGGGAGGGGCATATCCCCGGTTCATGTGATCCGTGAAAACTACCACCTCCCATTCTTTGGGTTGAGGCTTCTCTTCAGATGGGTCTAGGGCACGATAAGACATGACCTCCTTTTTTGGTAGGTGGCCAGACTTCACGAACTCAGCCAGTTTACTTTTGGTAACTACGGATGGGACCCAATTGCAGGTCACAGGGGCCTTGGCCGCCTTAGGAGCCATGACGACAGTTGGCCTATGACAAAATAAGAAGTTCCGGTTCAAATTTTAAACCGGGAGAAATATCCAAATTATTTAAGGTAGCGGCTTACGAAGGGGCCTAATGATATAAGGGTGACTGTGCAACAATATTTAAGCTGCTACAGGTATCAAGAGTAGTTCAAAATTATTAAAGTCATGAGAAGCAAGCAAGGCTCACAGAACAATGTCATTTATTTAAGCCGGACACCTGGACAGTTGTGTTTAAAGACATTTACCAGAAGAAGTTTTCTGGGTGATAAAAACAAGTTTCACAGATGACAACTATTATTCTGGATCAAATTGTTGCTCTGAAAAGAAAATTTCTAGACCTAAAAACGGGGCAGAGAAGTTCATACACTCGAAGGGGGTTTCCAAACAAGAGAAATGAGATCTGTTTCTACGCAAGATAAACACAAACGGTTATCGCAGCAGTTCTATGAAGTTTTTTCGATCTAAACAGGGCATTGGAGGTGAAAACTAGCGAGGGTTTGCATCGGACGGTGATGAACACCGACGAACTCAACAAGGATCCAATGCAGATCTAAGAAAGGGAAGGAGAGGAACTCACGAATGTGGACGAGCTGCGAAGGTTCGCCGTCGATTTCTGGTCAGAGTCAGGTTGATGTAGCGGCCTGAGTCGGTGAAGACAAGAAGCTCGACAGCGGCGGCCGCGGAGCTCGAGAGGAGGCAGTGAGAGGAAGAAGACGACCGAAGGGGGAGAATGGAGAAGACCTAGGTCGTGCCTATTTATAAGGAGAGGCTGACTGAGACGACGCGAGAAACGAGGAGATAAACATCATTATTCAGCGGCCCCGATGCCTCGATTCTCGGGATGGTCAGTAAGGGCAAAGATCCGTTGGAATAAAATATGAGTTTTATTGAAGATGACGTCATGGTGATTTGACCCGGATCCAGATGATGACGTCACGACGGGTTAAAGTTTTTGCATAGTCAGAAGACTGAAGATTTATGCTTTAAGGTATTTTAAGATTGACATGAACAGGTTCAAATCAATCTGGGGCCTAATGTTGGGGATATAACTATCTGTAAGCCCCTCCAGGAGGGGCCGGGTTACGCAAAGAAGATTCATCAGAAAGAAGCCCAAGACCAAGCATGAAGATGGCGGTTCAATAGAGGGCTTAAGGCCCACAGGCGACTTAAGGCCCGTTGTAGTAAACCGCCATAATGGCTTGACTTGTATCATAAGGTAGATTTAACTAGTCACCGAGCCGGATACTGTTTATAAGCCGGCCGGGACTCTGTAAGCCGCAGGGCGTCAACCCGTGTATATAAGGGGACGACCTGCTGGCGGCTTAGGGCAGGAAACAACTCATCGAGAACCAGGCATAGCGTATATCGCTCCCTGGTCATCGAAACATCAATACCAACCCAACTAGACATAGGCCTTACCTTCACCGTAAGGGGCCGAACTAGTATAAACCCTCTCGTGTCCTTTGTCCCGTTTAACCCCTTCAAGCTTCCTAGTTGCGATGGCTCCACCACTAAGTCCTTTCACGTGGACATCTGACGTGACAATTCCATGACAACCAGGATGGCAACGCTAGTATGCTTCGACCAGGTGGGTCCCAACTATCAGGCACTTCCTTGCCTGCGAAGATGTAGCTGGTGGGTCCCAGCAGTCAGGGGGCGAATCATTTTGGTTTTTTTACCCGGACGCACTTCCTTGCATGCGAAGGTGTAGCTGCTGGGTCCCAGCAGTCAGGGGGGCGAATCGTTTTTTTTTGCCGGACGCACTTCCTTGCGTGCGAAGGTGTAGCTGCTGGGTCCCAGCAGTCAGGGTGGCGAATC
>NC_041387.1:181665266-181676157 GCF_002162155.2 Triticum dicoccoides | reverse complement strand
ACTTCCTTGCGTGCGAAGGTGTAGCTGGTGGGTCCCAGCAGTCGGGGGGCGAATCGTTTTTTTCGGACGCACTTCCTTGCGTGCGAAGATGTAGCTGGTGAGTCCCAGCAGTCAGGGGGGCGAATCTTTTTTTCCCAGACACACTTCCTTGCGTGCGAAGATGTAGCTCGTGGGTCCCAGCAGTCAGGGGGCGAATCATTTTTTTCACGAAATACGGTGGCCCGTCCGGTGGGTCCCTGCTGTTAGGTGGAGGAATAATTATTTTGCACGTAATAAGGAGGCACTTCCTTATGGCTGCCGTGGACCCAGCTGTCAGCCTCTCCATGTACAGTCCACGTCCGATGGAAGTCGTTCCTTGACCATGTTGACCAGCCGCGCCGAGAGCACCACGGCGGTGGACGACGGCGAGGCCTAGGAAGGGGACGACACGAAGCCGGGGAAGATGCGGCAGTGGATGCACACGCGGAGAGGAGTACGAGGGTTCACTGGTTCGGCTGCGCTGCCGTCGCCGCAGAATAACAGGGGGTGTGGGTGAGTGGAGGGATGGCCTGGCCAGCGGTGGGAGTAGTAGGGGGCGGTGAGGCCTCCGAGGCAGCACAGCTGGCCACGGGAGGCAGGAGCAGGCGGCACGACCGACTGCTTTGGGCGGCTGGAGCAAGAAGACGAGAGGTTGAAGAAGCACGACGGCCGTTGGATGGACATCGTACGGTCACTGCAGCTAGAATCATTTATATTGACTAAGTTGACAAAGCCCTTGGTAGTTGGTACGTCAACTTAGTAGGCCCACAGGTCAGCTTCTGAAACGGTGCGCCCCAGATGTCAGGGGGAGGAATCATTTTTTGGGCGGGTGAAGCTAGAATATCCGAGATTGAAGAAGAAGCACAACATCCATTGGATGGACATCCAACGGCCACTGCTGCTAGAACTGTGTGTTGACTATAATTTGACAAAGCCTTGCATACGCGTCAACTCTGTTTTTTTAGGGGACGCGTCAACTTAGTAAGGCCAGAAGTGTGTGGCAGAGAACTTATAGCCCATTTGAGATTTGTAAGAATGTGTAGCCTATTTTTGAATTCTAATGGAATTTACTACATCCCATTTACAGTTTGTTAAAAGTACAGCCCATTTCAACCAACCGTTCAAAACAGAATTCAATAAAATTTCCCACATTTTGATGGGATCCGAATATTTTTATCCCGAAATTTCCAGTCAGATTAAATACAATTTCAATATAAATTTATATTACGTAAAAATCCAACGAAACATTGCACTCACAACAATTAATGAAATTAAAATTTTCAATATCCAAAAATAATATTTTATAAAGTAATCACTGTTTGGTGCATTTTTTATAGTTACGAACCAGTTTTTATAATTACATCCCATTTATTATTTCTTAAAGCCCATTTTCTTGTTAAGCCTAATGCATCCCTCCTAGGAAAGATTTGCAGCCTAGCGGGGCGGAGAATAACAACTTGACCTTGCTTGGGTATTCCTAAAAAAAGTATAGCTGGGCTAGCCATTTTTAGCTTAAAAAAATTAATATCTGGGCTGGATATCTGGCCTGGGCTAGGCGGGCCACAACCCACCCAGTTAATACCTGCAGCGATATTTTCGTTGTTGTTCAAAGGAGAAAAATTAATATCTGGGGTAAACATTGAAAAACTCTGTAGTGCTCACACCTCAAAAACACAAATACTTCTCGAGCTGCTTGGTCCCAGCTGTCGGACGCTTCTTGTGCAATTCTCTCGTTTATTGACTACTACCTCCTTTCTGGTTTATAATGCTTAATTCAAAAATCTCATCAATCAAGGTAGATGGCGAGTGGTGGAATACTTTTTGTAGTTTTGAAAAAGCACCTAATTAATGCTCTTGTTATCCTCAAAAAATTATGTTTATCAATGCATTAATTGCAATGCATGCACACATAAAGTACATGCATTGGTCAATTTTCTCTTAATACTTGCATGCAATGATTTAATGCACCTTGGAATCTGAACATGTGATGGAAAACAACCAAATTGAGCCTTATAAAATGGAAAAACTAAAATTTTGAGATAAGCCCTATAAACCGAAAAAGAGGGAGTACATAGGTTGACAATGGTGTGGGACCGTGATGTCAGGAAACTAGGAGGAAGCAAAATAAATTATAGTTATATATATATAATAAGGAGGCACTTGCGTACGTGAGGCTATGGACCTGGTGGGTCCCCATTGTCATCCTATCCAAGTAAAGTCATCTCCTCACCCGCGCGCGCTTTCCGCCCGAAATAGTCAGTGCCGGCCGCCCCGCTTCCCAGTGCAGGCGATTGCTCCGCCTTCAAACAACACAAGTGCCGTCCGTCCATCCATCTGCCGCACACATTAATGATACGCGGTTTCCGAGGCGGCTACTCTGGCGCCACACGTCCATCCCTCCGCCCGCCCACCATTGCTATATAAATTGCTGCGCCGGCCATAGCCGCATTCATCCGCATCCGTTCCCTTTCTCCTGTCCACACAACTACTGCCCACCATGGCTTCCTCGCGCTCCAGCGCTCTTCGGGACGGGCGGACAACAGACCACAAGGAGATGGTAGCCATTGCTGCCAACCGGCTGGCCGGCAGGCAGCCGGAGGACGACTATGTCCCAATGGAGAACATGGTAGTCGACGATCCGGCGCCAACCCCCTCCTCCGCGCCATCCTCGCTGGTGCATTGCACCATGACCACCAGTGAGGCCCGTGCCCAATATATGGATAGGGTGAGGCAAATGCGTGAGGAGCAGTTCCGGGAGGCGCAGGCTGACGCCGCCTACAACCACCATCTCCTCCATGAGCACCTACAGGCGGAGGAGCAGATCGCCGCGGAGCGGGCGGAGCAGGAGGCGCTGCTCGACTCGTACCGCTCCGCCCGCAAGGGCCGCCTCGAGCGCTGGCGGTACCGCATGCGGGTGGCGGAGGCTGCGGCCGCCTACAAAGAGGCTAGCGAAGAGGGCGATGAAGCGGGCGAGGCGCTGTTTGGCGAGATTGAGGACGAGGCAGAGGACAATGCCAGCTCCGACGAGTCCCCGCTCCGCTAGCGTCGACGACGCCCTGCTCCGCCGAGGCCCCGCGGCGCCAACAACGAGGCAGGGGACACCGCCGGCTCCGCCGAGGCCCCGCGGAGCCAACAACGAGGCAGAGGACACCGCCGGCTCCGCCGAGGCCCCACCCCGCCAACAACGAGGCAGAGGACATCACCGGCTCAGCCGAGGCCCCACCCTGCCAGCAACGTGGGGGAGGATTTCCACCGCTGCGCTGAGGCGCCGCCCGCCGGCAACGAGATAGAGGACATCGCCAGCTCCGCCAAGGCCCCGCCCCGCTGCCAACGAGGCCGTGCCACACAGAAAACGAGGAAGCGTAGAACACGGTAGGTCGCCGCTGCTCGGGTCCAAGTAAGGCCACCGCTGCTACCCTCCGGTTGAAGTCAAGCTAGGCGGGTTGACCATTGACGACCGGTTAGCTTCTTGGCGGCGACGTGGAGTCGGAGAGCTGCGCTGGAGAAGAACACTACTTCTACTTAACTGCTGGTGCAGTTGGCTGACTGACACGTGGGCCCAACAGGCCACATGTCAGTTACGCAACTGCACCTACAGTTAAGTCACTGAAACTTCTGTTCGGCTCAGCGGGACACAGGTGGGTAGCTTCGGTTAATTAATTATACCTCCAGTGCACCCCTTTTTAGTTTTTTTAGAAAAGGAGGATGACCTCCGACCTCTGCATCTGGGAGATGCATGCGGCCACAAACACCCCTTTTTAGTTGAAGAATGTATGAAATGTAATGAAATCCGGCATGTTTATATGAAATACGATCGTGTATGAATGAATTTATTTCGATTAGTTCGAATTCCTGTATCACTGGCATTGGATGAACATGTAAAACAATACGTACTAGCATTATTCCTAGGGTGATCACCACGTTTACAGCAGTTTCACATGTACTCCCTCCGGTCCTTTCTAGTCTGCATACAAGTTTTGTCTGCAGTCAAAGTATCTCTACTCTGACCAATCTTATACAAAAAAGTATGCACTTTCACAATGTGCGAAGTAAAAAGGAACAGAAGGAGTGCAAAGAGTTTGAGCAGCTTTTTAGCGTTTCTGTACATTGCAATCAAACACACAGGCCTGACAATTCATAGAGAACATTCAAAACAATCGATGATTATGCATCTCAGTGACTCACATGTCAGAGGCAATATTTACTTCACAACTAAAGAATAAAGAAAAAATTGATCGACGCTGCTGACAGCAAAGGGCGCCCCATTCGAAAATATCAAACGCATATGTTGCTAAAATCAATGAGAAAAATTTGACAAGGTTGTCCCATTCCAAAATATCAAATGCCTACGATTGTGGAATGGGCAGGGTTTGCCATTAGTTCAGACATTGACATGGCACCTCGTGCTAAATAAACCATCTGCTCTTTTTGTGCAGTTCCACCAAAATCAACCAAATTCGCGTGTAGCTTGTATGATTTCGCCCTTATATGTTGCAACGCCTTGAACTTATGGGCACCTCCTTTCTTGTGGTGGAAATGAATGATTCGATGTATTCATGAACATTTTGTGCAGTTCCCGTTGAAATCAAGCTGAGCACCCCTGTTTGCACAAATACAAAAAAGTGATTAGTATAAAGCAAACTGTACTATGAATTGATAGTTTCAATAGGCACATACATGGTCCATATAGAGCACACTTTTAGAAAAATGAAACTCACCAGAAAGAATCCTAGTACAACATTGTACTTGCGCATCACATCAAAAAAATGGAGATTTGTCAGTCCTTCTGAGCTGAAGTTAGTTTGGTCTTGTGGGGAGTAATGTAACCATCCTTCAACTGCTCCTTCTGATGAGGAGACAGACAGGGCTTCTTCATCCTGGCATAATCGGAACTAGTCACTTCACGTACTCCATATTCTTCTTCAGAGGAAGAGTGATCCTATTGTGCAAAGACAAGAGGACTACTAAATGCTAGCATCCCTGTTTGCTCAAAAAAAAGGAAAGGAAATATTTAAAACAGCACAGATGAAGCACTTCTCAAGGATAATACCACTTTTTCATGACAGTATCTAAACAGTAGCACAACACCAATAGAGATGACAAAGCTCAATCATATGGATGAAATCAGTGGGCGAGTACCAACATTTGTCAGGAGGCTAATTGTGTAGACCATACAGATGAAGCACTTCTCCGGAACCATCTATTGCTATCTACGGGGGTGGCCATGCTTACTATATACTCCTCGATTAGTTTAATGTTTCCAACATCTTCTTGTGTAGTTCCACTAAAATATATGGTATCTTCAAAGAAGATCACTGTTTGCACAAGTAGAGATAATTACGTATGGCATCAAATCAGTGGCAAAACAATTGCTCGTTCCAGCCATAGCAATAAATTAAGATGCAAAACTATATCATTCCTTGTGTCATCATAGTTCTAGTGCTTCATTACAACATCGGGAGTTGATTTTTGTTTTTCTTCCGCTTGTTCTTCCCCTTCATCACTTGGTTCAATAACAGACAAACTTCGCCTTCAATGTAAGATTTGGCATGTCAATTAGGGAGCACAAGTATAGTACTAAACCTAATTTTCTGATGAAAGTGGCAAAATACAGGCCAGCAGTTGTGAAATATCCTTATCTTACCTCAATGGGATATTACGGTGCACATACAGATTGGAAGTCTTGTCTCCATTTGTGCAGTTCACTAAAATGAAGCAACATTATCGTACAAGTAGCACAACATATGAAAGCACACTGCAGAATCATGTGAAAGAAGGCTAGTACTGACCTCTCATGATGCGGAATTCAAACAACTCACAAGAAGAAGATCTGAACCAAATTCGCCTTAACGGATAGGAAGTAAGATCTCCTCTTGTGCAGTTCCACTAAGATCAAGCAATCAAGCAACGTTGTCGGTGTGACATTTTGGTTGAACTGCACAAAACACTCTTAAAACAAAAGTGTTTTGTGCAGTGCAACAAAAGGTCACAATGGCAACGAGGTGAAGTAGATAACCCTGTTTACACAGAGGTGCACATGAAACAATTAGCGGTCAATAATGGCAGATGACACAAAAGCCAACAAAAAGAAGCATCTACCTTATCTAAATGGGAAAGAAAGCAAGACAGTAGCATTTCCCAAATGGTGGCATTGATTAATATTAACATAGAGATTATATTAACAATAAAATTCGTTAAACATGTAATTCGCTTTTAACTGTGGCATTGCATCAATTTTCCAGCGGCATTATTAGAGGGTGTTTGTTTACAGGGACATTTTGGTGTAGGGACTAAAAAACTGTGTGTCAGTCACATCTAAACCAAACAGGAGGGACTTTTAGGGACTAAAAGTGGGCATTTGGGACTTAAGAAAGAAAACCCCGAGGGAGTCTTTTTGGGACTTTTTCCAACAGTTGCCCCTGCCACGCATCGCACCTTGTTTCTATTAGTTCATTACTAGGGGTAACATGGTCTTTTAGCATGTCATTTGATAACCTCTAGTCCATGTTTAGTCCCTGGAACCAAGCAGGTAGGGACTAGGGAGTTTTTAACCAAACAAGGCCTTAGATTAACAACAGCTAATGAGTTGCACAGGACAGTGGACGCACCAGCACCATGTGCATCTACCGATGTACTGTGGTCATGCACAGTCTGTTGCAACAAAGAACAAACAACCAAGGAGCATACTTGTGTTGGTCCCAGTTTTGTTATCTTTAGACAGCTTTCCCTATGTGAGCGCGGCAAATCTAGTCCTGCTCAAACTCTACAGCCTTGTCCCTTCCTTTCCTTTTTGAACTAGTACTTTCACCCCTTCCTTTCCTCTTTGAACCACGTCCTAGATTTATGCGATACAACTTTCCCCACAACTTTCCCCCATTCCTTTCCTCTTTGAACCACGTCCTAGATTCATGCTATACAACTTTCCCCCTTCATTTCCTCTTTGAACCACGTCCTAGATTCATGCTATATACAACTTTTCCCACTACTTTACCCCACTCCTTTCCTCTTTGAACCATGTCCTAGATTCATGGTATACATGCAGCTAGAGCAATGCATGTGGAGTAAGTAAAATATACCTTAAGGTTCTTGGGGCGTGGTTCGGTGGGTGACGGGACGACGGTGAAGAAGAAGGGGTCAGAAGCCCTCCCGCGCCGCCGCTGGGTGGAAACTGAACAACTGCGCCGGTAGTGGATTCCCTCCCTCACCGACGGCGACGGCGTTAAGCCTCCTTCCCTTCCCGGCGGACGAATCCTGCCGGCTCTTTGAGCAGCAGTAAGGGGAGAGAGAGAGAGGCCAACGAAGTCTTGTTTAGATTTGGAGAGGGCGAGAGAGTGTGAAGAGAGCAACTGCAAGCGCTGAGGCTCCAGCGGGAGAGGGCGAGAGAGTGTGAAGAGAGCAACTACAATCGCTGAGGCTCCAGTGTGTGTATATATACTGGAGAGAGAGTGTGAAGCGTGCAAACCCTAGAAAACATTTTGACCAGTCAAAGAATCCTCCTGGCAAAAATTATGCTCAAGTGTAGTTATCGAACCCGAGACCTCAATTTTGATGAGCGAACAGGCTAACCAGCTACACAACCCTCCCGTTATGTTCAACAAGAGGAAAATAACCTTTTATACATTCCTGCATTCCTGTGACAGGCATGCTGTGTTTTTTTGTGTGTGTGGGAGTCATTAGGATTTCAATCATAATCGTGTCATGTGGCTTTGGTGGTAAGACTATCCACAGTGGTGCAGAAATAATGCAGCCTTAGTCACCTTACCTCTCTCCACGTAGTACGTTGGGTCCCACCAGTCAGAGGGTGAAACAAACAAATTAATAAGAAAAATTAAAAGCGCTAGCGGTGTATCTTACTACCTCACACATCTCGCTACTGCTCGGGAACACTGTCCAATTGATCCCTCTGTTCCTCATGTACTATTTTAAGTGAATCCTTATTATAACATGCACACAAATTTTGGGCACTTGTATTCGACTTAAGTCAGTGTGCCACCGTATCTCGTATACTTACTACTCCCTCCATCTAGGTGTAATAAGTCATGTTAGAAGGTGCAACGGGACCAAGGTGCGTGCGTATGCGTGTGTGTGTTTAACAACATGTGTGTGTTAGAGAGTGCGACAGATCGACCTACTCCTATAGAGAGATGGTGTGTAGTGTATGATTTTAGCCGCGAGAGTCGGTGCATCCTCTTGTTTCTGGGCGTGTCCGGTAGGGACGTGCGGACAGCTGTCACGCCCGCTCCTGACCAGCCTGGCCCACCCAAAGCCCCTCCATCGCCCGCGCACGCTTCCCGCCCGAAACAGTCAGCGCCACTCCAAAGAATCGGTGCCGCATTCATGCCCGGGCAGAGCGAAGGCGACCTCTCACTGGCGCAAGATTGATGGTTGCTTCGTCCATCCAACTTACTGCTGGGTCTATGTGATTTGACGGCTCATTGGTCTTTATTACTGAGGTGGTAGGACTGCTGGATGTCCCACGCTTTCGGCGAAAGGAGGTAGTAGATTACAATTTTCTCCATTCTTACAGCGGAGGAGTGCAAGAGCAGTGAAAACACGCCGGCTCAGTGATTATATGGCCCACCGCATACTATCACCGTGCGACACCTAACTCTTTACATAGCTCACTTACATGCATGCTACCGGTGCATGCTTGCATGCAGACATGTTGATGTGATTTAAAACCCACTCACATGCATGTGCCACTGTATTTCTGTATGCTTGCATGTGGCTTAGTGCAGAGCCTCTCAACGTCTAGATCAGACAGCTATTATGACTGATTTACTTCATCTAACAGCTACATCAATTTTGATGATGTGGCTCAAGGAGAGGATAGAGAATTCCTAGTAGTGGGGGCTATCTATTACCAGTAGATAAGTCTTTGTAGAGATTCCACTAGGTGAACTACATACGGAACAAAATGAATGAATCTACACTTAAAATGCATCTATATACATCCGCATGTGGTTCATGGTGAAATCTCTACAAAGACTTATATTTAGGAACAGAGGAAGTACTAGTATAGTACTAGTACGTACTGTAATTTATCAGCGAGATAAATTTGTACAATGCTATGAAGCTTCCAGCTCCTGTTACATGTATCTTGCGTCCAAGGTTGCCCGTTGCAACATTTCATCAAATACGAAGGAGACTAACATGCATGCTATTGCATCTCAATGATTGACAGATCATAGCAAATATGTACTCCCTCCATTCCAAAATAAGTGTCTCAACTTTGTGCAAACTTTAGTACAAAGTTGTACTACTACTAAAGTTGACACTTATTTTGGAACAGAGGCATCTAAAGAAAAAAACGATCCATGCAGTCCCTAGCCCTTGAACCGTGAACCCTGACCAGGCTTCAATTTGCTAGCAACGTTCGAGCTTCCTAATAAATGAAGTTTGCAACCTTTTGACCATCGGATCATTTTGTGCAGTTTCACCAAAATCGAGATGAGCATCCCTGTGGCAAAGAAATTGAAGAAGCGTGATTAGAATAAGATTACTCGGACTAGTTGATGAGACATAAACTCATCACAAATACAGTATGTAGAAGCCATTAGAGGTATCAGGTATGTGCGGGGCAAAGAAGTAGAGAAATATCCACATGGAGTGATGTGGGCAGCTAGAGCAGTGGTGCAAGCCGGCTGTAAAGGGAGTTGTACCTGAGGGACGTAGCTCGACCTTGAGGAGGGCGGCGGGAGGCGACAATTGCCCACGTCGCGGCAGTGAGCAAGGGACGAAGGCAACCTCACTGGCTTTGTGAGAGAGAACGGCGGGGACCCCTGATCGGGACGTGCCGATAGTGGGTTTTCGCCGCCGGTGACGGCCACCGCATCTACACTAAGCATCCACCCCTTCCCCAAGCGGACGTGATCCGCCGGGATGTTAGAGATGTGGCCACAGTCGTTTTGTTCGAGAGAGTGTGAAGAGAGCAACCCCAGCAAGCAACCGTGTAGGCTGGCCCGTCCTGACTATGTATATAGTGGAGAGGTTTCCTTTTCTCTCCATATGAACCTATCATATTGCGTATGTGCCACTGAAGAAAAAAAATATTTATAAATGATGCGGCACCTACTACTCGTTCTCCTATAACCTTGTGCTTGGCATCTCCAAAATATTAACCTTGCGATTGGCTCTTCGCCTCTTCGGGAAGTCGAGCAATAATGGTAGTGCAGTATATATCGTTCTGGTTATATGAGACCGAATGAATTGCTGCACGTCCACCACGTGGGCGAGGGTCGAGGGGCGAGGGAGAGTGCTACTACATACAGAGCAAAATGAGTGAATGTACACTCTAAAATACGTCTATATACATCAGTGCTTGGAGTATGTACTAGTAGTTCATATTGAAATCTACTAAAGGACATATATATTCCAAACAACATGATATAATCTTTATAACCAAGGTAGTAGGGACGAGGAGTAAACGGAGGGAGTAGTAAATTTTTCTCCTCGTCCTGCGAGCCACCGCGCCCGTGGGCGGGGGAGACGGCGTACTAAGCAAGCTTCTCCTCGTTCTGTGAGTTGATGGGACACATCAAAAGTAATCCAGTGTATAGAGCCTTGCCTCTAAGGTAGGCCCCACATGGTTTGCCTCTTTTTTTAATTTGACATAACGCGTCAAGTCACAATTTGTTTGTTCACCCATGGTAGACGATCCTCCCTCCACCAAGTAGACAACCAGTACACGTGCCAAATTACCACGTGGGCTGCCTTTTTCGTACAGAAATGAGCTCCACCGTGTACCCGCGCGGGTGTGGTTCAGAAAGAGACGGGAGTACGTGCGCCGTGTGTGCACCTCTTCTCTTCATGCACGTCCCCCACCTACGTGGGTGTGTGTGAGAGATACAAACCGCATTCATGAGTGTTTTTT
>NC_041387.1:181643324-181664951 GCF_002162155.2 Triticum dicoccoides | reverse complement strand
AGAGTCGAAGAGAGGATCAAGTGGGTGGGTGCGAGATCAATGAAGAGAGCCATCGAAATTGTGTGTGTGTGCAAGTCAAAGATATAGGGCGACTGGCCTACCGAAACGTTAGAGGGCACATGTCAAGTTTGTGTGTGGCAGGGAGACATGACTAGAGCGCTTGATGTATCGGTGTGTGTGGGGGGGGAGGGGGTGGGGGAGGGGTAGGCAGAGGCCTAACTATAGAGGTGGAACGACTCGTATATGTGTTGAGAAGGAGAGACCCAGCTATGTCTTGATGGAGATCGGTCGACATCCATACATAACTGAAGGACAGGAAATATGATGGGACAGAGAGAGAGAGAGGATAGAGAGAGGGAGGGAGAGGGAGGGAGAGGGGTAGAGTGCTGGATGGGTGATGGAGTTGCTTCTCTAAGATGTTGGGAGAGGCCTACTAGACAAACTGAGGGTGGAACTGCAATGTTATCAATAAGAGTTAGGATGTGTTTCTGTGTGTGCCTGTGTGTGATAGATTTGTCGGGACGCATGCATGGATGATGAAGGGGAACCATGTGTTTGGTAAGCAAACCTAACTAGATCGGTAGATCAATTGTTGTTTGTCGGAGGAAGGGAGAGACACAACTAATGAGGTAGATCGATCGACGTGTGGGTAAAAAACGAGTTATAAGGACCTAGCTGGCTATATGTATAGCGAGAGATCGGTCGGTGTACGTCCATTTGTTAGAGGCAAATAAGGCCCAGCGAGACGGATAGACAGAGAGAATGGAGCTAGGAGGTGGTGCGAGAGGCCCAACTACTAGCTAGATAGGGGGAGGAGTGTGAGGTTGTGAGATCGATGAAAAGAGGGGCGAGAGTTTACACGTGTGTCTGACCGTATGGGAGACACGAGGCAAGGACACATAAAGGAGGAGATTGAAGCTGTGTGTGTATGCTGTAGGCAGGCATCGCTGGAGAGGTTTATCGATCGGTGTGTGTCGGAAAGGAATTGTGGAGACTCTGGGAGAACGACCTAAAGAAAAAAATGAATGTGCCCGGTGGATAGAATGCCGAGGGAGGGGGAGGGCGAGGAGGGCGTGTGAATGCACGAGAGAAAGTTAGTGGTAGCTACAAAGGTTAGAGGATTGTGTGGGTGTAAGAGACTAACAAAGATCATAATTTGATATGAAAGCGGATTCATATATTTGAATAGGAGATCATAGTGTTTTAAACATTGCATGCATGAATATAGCGGTGATACACGTGCTGTGCACATGTTATACCATAATGTGATAATGCATGGCGTTTGCAACTCGCAGCTAAATGCCGAACAATCTAAACCATACTATACATCAAACAATCTCACATTTTATTTGAATTTGTGGCGTTTGCAGCTTACAACTAAATATTGATCAATCTAAACAATATTATATATCGAACATTCTCACATTTTATTTGAATTTGTGGTAAATGTGTGGTGTTTGCAACTCACATCTAAATACTTGTAGGCGTAGGGGGCGGGGCACCATACGTAATGTGATAAACACATTATACATATGAGACATGGTTTATATTATGAAGATCTAGCTAGAGCTAGAAATGTAATGTGATTTGAAATCAAAATAAAGTGGATTCATAAAATCTAGTTCGAGTTCATATAGCACACATAGTTCATATGTAACTCGAGACTAATCATGTGGTGTGCTATGAAGATAATACACAAACGATGGTTTAACTTGACAATAATAATGATTGTAGATCTTATTAAAACAGAGAAACGAATTCAAATGCTTTGACTTCACAACAATCATTACTGTAGATCTTATTCAAATTTAGTTCATATTGAAGCGGTAGTATATACGTTTGGAATGCACTAAAACGCTCATTTGAGTAGTAGGTTGCATGCATTATACACGTAGCGAAATATTTTAATTGAACATAACATGAATTCAAAGTTTTGAATGACATCTGTAGTGCGCATTGATTTGGTACAGTACACATTAGGCTTGTCCAGAAATTTCAACCCGCGCCTTGTTAGCCCGAAATGTTTAAGATATATCTTTGTCTCGTTGTGCTCCGACAACTCCCTCCATCTCAACCCGCGCCTTGCTATTCCGAAATTACAACGCGCGTGAAAACTCCCACCTCCTGTGAAATCCTGACACGCGAAATGCCCGTGGTACCCCTGAACCGAAAGAACCGCCTCAAATCGGTGGGGGGGGGGGTACTTTCGTAACTTACCCCACATTTCGGACAAGCGCGTCTCTAAGCCATGGTTCCCCACTGCCATCCCATCCGCCCACCCATTCGTACACCGAGGCCACGAAAACCCGCGACGAAACCCCACACCCTGCTCCGTCCGCCACCCAGCCGGAGCCTCTTCCCCGATGACATCGTCCACAACAACACCTCGACGTCCCTCATCCAGCGTACCGAATGAGGATCCGTCGTCGATCTCATCGTCCCACCGGTTCAGCCACCCCGTCCTCCACCTCCAAGGGCTGCCCCGACGTTACCCTCGTCTTTCGCGCCACCTCCATTCCCATACCGCCGTCTTCACCTGCACCACCGGAAGAGCATCATCATCACCGTTTCCTCGGATGAAGCTGCGGCCTAATCGGCCCCACCAAAGAGGTTGTACACTAATCGCCGCATTTTCTTCTTGATTCGATCTCACGGTGCTATCGGCGCTCGGTCCTGAGCTGACACGGTGTGGCTCCTTCCACGACGGCGTCGCCGGCCACTTCCTCCATGACGTCGCTCCCTCGGCGGTGACGTCCACATCAGTAGGAGCTTTTGCTGCTTTAGCTCTCGCTCGCGCTGCTGCTCTGCTCTTGCTCTCGGTCCCCTGCCTGGTCTGCTCTTGCTATTGCTCTTGCTCGCGCTGCTGCTCTTGCTCTTGCTCTTGCTTGCGATGCTGCTCCGATTTGGCTACACTTTAGTCGACTGAATCGACTTTTTGGTTAGTCGATTTTCAAGGGGTGGGCTCGCCTGGGTGAAGGAAGAATCAGCCCCAGCGGGGAGGGGGGCTCGCCGGAGAGGTACCCTACTATCTATCTTAGGGTTCAGGATGGGGGCGGTGGTCGCCGGTGTTGGCGGGGCGTTGGCGTGGGGATCGCTGGAGAAAAAGCTCGGCACTGGGGGGGCCTAGAGGGATGGCTAGGGCGGCGGCGGACCGGCGGTGGGGAGTGTTTTCGGGGCGGGCGGGGAGACACACCGCCGACCGCGGGCGGCGGGGGGCAACTATTTGGCCGGTGGTGGCTAGCGGCTCAGGGGGGTGGAGGTTGAAGATGAACCGCAGGCCCTTGATTTTGTATCCAACGGTTGCAAAATCAACTGACCAGAGATGAAAAAGTCAGTCGACCGACGTGTAGCCTCACCTTGCTAGTGCGTTCAGTTTTGACAACAAAATTCAGTTTCGACAGCAAAATTGAGTTTCGACACTTAGGTTCAGTTTCGACAGTTAAGTTCAGTTTCGACAGTTAAGTTCAGAGATGAGCGGCTGATGTATTTTACATCTAGCATTTTGTGGTTATGTATTTTACGTCATGTATTGGAGATGCTATTAGAATTCCACTCAGGTTAACGTTGTTCGTTGTCTCTCTTGTCCTGCTTCAGCCTCGGCGTCGTACAACTCATCGGAGCTGCTCCAACGAAGAAACCCTCCATCACAGCGGAGCAGTACCTGGGGCTCCATCTCCAGATGCCTAAGATCTTCTTCCCCTCCTCCGATAGCAAAGTCAACCGGAGCATCCTCACCGGCCAACCCAATCACACTGAGATCGACATGGCTTCGCCAAAGAGGTTGTACACTTGTTGCATCTCTTTTTTACTCTACATGTTATATATATTGTCCACTGAGCACACGGATTTGTTCCTTTAGTGTCTCCTTGAAAGAAAAAACGTAGGAATTTTAATTTTCACTTGTCCTCCTTTTCAAATTCCTATTCATGAAGTACAAGACTAAGAGATAGTAGCATAATAACATTATAACCGTACATTTTCTTGTGGTTTGACTTAATCTCACCATGCTTCTTTGCATCCTGTGATCTTCCAATTGTTGTGAATCAAACACCCAAATTGGTAGAAATCCTGTGTTTTTAAATTCTCTGTTTTGCACGTGCATTCCTATCCTATTCATGTCTATTTCCTATCCCTGCATTGTTGGAATCCTCCAATTCAAACGAGCCCTTACGGAATTACTTCTCTTACAGATAGTTGTCAAAGAAAACCTTGCGTGGTTTGTCCTGCTCCTGCTGCGCCGTCGTCCACCCCAGCTCAGCTGCTCCAACGACAGAAGGGTCCAGCACAGCAGGGATCCGGCCTCCAGACTGTCTTTCGCCGCCTCAGATCTTGTTCCCCGCTGCTGGCAGCCATGAAAACTGCATTACCATCATCAACCGAGCAGATGACCTCGAGGACTACACGGGTCCACAAGAGAGGTCGCACTCTTTCGTGTCTGCTTACGTTATGCATCGCTTAATATTACATGCTACTTTATCGTCCTATTCACCGATTAGACTCTAAGTTAGCTCCAAACTAATGGTCAAACTTGAGTTTTTAAATGGTTGTGGGGTACATATCGGGGCCGCTATCAATAGTATCTGTCTACTATCTGGTTAATCTCCGGTGTCTACTATGAGTTTCATGTTGGGTGGGAAACAAACAGTAAAGAAGCCATTATTTGTATTTTTTAACTGAAGCCATTATCTGCCTGCTATTATTGGTTTTGGGTCTATCCACAGGTTGCTACCATCACTCTGGATTTCTGCATGCACTCCTTACATAATCTCACTATGTTTTATTCCTATGCATGACGGTTATTGTAAACAATGGAACTGAACATGTAGAGCAAAAGGGACGAGCCTTGCGTGGCAATAAAATTTCATGCAGACGTTGCTCCATGGTAGGCGCAAAGGCAGCCCCCCTCCACGCATTTCGGATTGTAATCGAGAGGAAGATATCTGTTCTGAGGGGGATTCAGAAGGAGAAGATAACTCCTATTTACCCCCTGAGGTCTTCGCTCTAACTTGGCATGCTGATGTTGGTTCTATCATGCATATGGTGTCTTGCATTGCTTACTTTATACATCAAATATGTCATCTCCTTAGTTTAGACATCCTTTGTGTGAATGCTATCTATTTAGTTTATTCATCGTTTATGTGAATTATGCAACACCATCTTGTTTAGCCAGGCATCATATATGTGAATTTTGCAATGCCATCCTGCTTAGCCAGTCATCTTATATGTAAATTATATCAGGCCATCCTTTTTTTGTTACATATTACATTTGTTAACAATGTTAGTACATTCAACTGCTCTTCGTGTGCATCAGCCATTTGACACGGTGATGGCAAATTCTGGAGTGAAAACAAGGTCTTCAGAGCAGACTATGCTATCTGACGAAGCGCATATCTCGCTGGTTACAGATAGCTCCTCAGAGGAGGATTCAGAGATAGATGACCAGTCCTATCCCCCCCCCCCCGAGGTGTATGCTCTAACTTGGCAGGGTTATGTTGCTCATGTCGTGCGTATGGTGTCTCGCATTGCTATGTCATTTGATTAGTTTAGACATGCTTTGTGTGAATGCCACTTGTTCAGTGTCTAATTACCATATATGTGAATTATGCATTGCCATCTTGTTGCAAGACATTATATATGTGAATTATACAATGCTATCTTGTTGCAAAGGCATTATATATGTGAATTATGCAATGCCATGCTGTTTAGCCAATCATCATGTATGTGAATTATACCATGCTATCATTTTTTTGTATTACGTGTTCCATTTGTCGACAACGTTTGTATATTCAACTACTCTTCCTGTGCATCAGCCATTTGAAGCGGTGATGGAAGTATCTGGAGTGAAAACAAGGTATTCAGAGCAGACAATGCTACCTGCTGACGCAGACATCTTGCTGGTTACAGAGAGCTCCTCAGAGGAGGATTCAGAGACTGATGACCAGTCCTATTTCCCCCTAAGGTCTATGCTCAAACTTGGTAGGGTTATATTACCCATGTCATGCATGTTGTCTTGCATTGCTTAGTTTTTACATCATATATGGATTGCCATCTGCTTACTTGCTTACTATATAAATCATATATTTGAATTATATCATGCCATCATGTTTACATAGTACATACACATCATCTATCTGAATTATGGCATGGCAACCCATTTAATAAAGACATCATATAGTTATATCATCTCATCCTATTTAGTGTTTACAATCATCATATTTAGAATTATGGCATTCTATCCATGGATGCATGTGAATTATGGCATGCCAACCTATTTAATAAACACATTATATAGTTATGTCATGTCATCCTGTTTACATAGTCTCATATTTTGAACTATGCCTTTCCATCTTTTTTAGTTAGCCATCATAATGTGAAATTGTGTCATGCTATCCTGTTTAGTTAGCCATCATATATGTGAAATTGTGTCATGCTATCCTGTTTGGTTAGAAAACATAAATATGAATTATTTCATGCCCTCTTTTATTCCCCACTATCCATTGCACCTGTCTATCATACAATGTCTATACTTTCAGTTACTTTTCTTGTTGATCAGCCATTTGAATTGGAGAGCGTGATGGCAGTATCTAAGGGAGTAACAACACGGTCTTCAGAAAAGATAGTGCTACCAGTTGATGCAGATAGAACCACGGTTGTACTTGCCCAAGGACCAGATCCACCACACATAACCCAGACTCTCACAGATTGTACCCCTACCCAGTTGGACAGAGAACCAACCACACCCCTTCTAACCCCAACCCCGACAGATAGTAACCCAGTTCCAGTTGACACAACACCGTCTCCACCACAGAGCACCCAAACACGAGCAGTTAGTAAGGGAACTGCAGTGCCCAAAGCACGAGGACCACCACTCCGAATCCCAACTCAACGCTTAAAGGGGAAGAAGATTTGTTTTCAGGTCAGGTTCTGTAGCTATGGTTCATACTCCTTTGCTCTTGCATTACTGTATTTACTCATACCAACTATTTTCAAATTTGAAGGATGGAATTGAAACTCCAATGGCGCAACATGTATGTTTTAAACCTGTTTCTTTAACTGGTTTGCTGTTGTAACCTGCTCTATGTTGATTTCAGTTTCAATTGAATAAACAGTTATGTCCTCATGTCATGCACATTACAAGTGTTGTTATTGCTCTATAGTTACCCACACTTATATTCTGTCTATTCTGCTTTGTCTTGAACAAATATTATTTGAACTGTGTCTCTATCTTGATTTGGCAACAAGAACTAGAATGATATAGACCATAAAGTGACCATGGTACATAGATATATGTTTGTTTCATGCCGTTGTCCTGTCCACTTTACTACTGAACTCATTTACCAAAATGAGTTTCATATACAACATGGTAAACATGTGATGTGTCTGCTTGTTTCTCCTTTAGAATGCGGACAAAATATTGGAGAACAGTACCACGTTATCCAATCGTAAAGGAAGTAATGCAGATAAGGTTCAAGATAGTGAGACATCCCTATTGGTCTCCAAGAAAGCTGATAAAAACTATCTTGACGATAGTGAGGGAACCCAAAAGTCCTGTCTTGATGTAGTGTTCGAGTTACTGGCCACTACTGCTGGCACAAGCTCTTCGAACTCGCTGCCTGAATCAGTTCGTCTTCTTGAGTCTCAACTTCAAGTTGAAAGACATCAATCAGATGTGATGCGACAGGAAGCTGAAGGACTGAGGAAGTCCCTGCAGAATTTAGATGCATATTTTCTGGTGCAACAGCAAGCGCTGGAGGATTTAAGCGCCAAACAAGAGAAAGTTAATAAGCTTGCTAAGCATCTTGCCAGCATTATGGGTACCCAGAATATTGTTTCTTGAGATCTTCTGAAGTGGTTTCAGTTCTGGATTTGTTTTGCTGCGGCGTTTATTTGCGCCGGTCGCCAACTTTGACAACTAGTGTATATGATATGCTGCTTTGTTCCCTATATTTGCACTGGTAGCGAACTTTGATGCCCAGTGGATGTAATATGTGTAATAGCCGTGATAGCCTAGCATAAGTTGCTTGCTTATTTATTTCCTTGTTGTCTTGTTTATTTGTTTGCTTGTAGTCAGTGTAGTTCTTTTTCCGCGGTTTGCTAGTGCCTGCAATAACCTATTTTTTTAAAACTAGGTCATAATAACCATGGGCTAATATTTACTGTAGTGACACTGGGCCTCCTATGGGTCATAGAAATAGTGGGCCTTCTACGGGCCGTAGAAACAGTAGGCCTTCTACGGGCCGTAGAAATAATGGGCCTTCTACGAGCCGTAGAAACAATGGGCCTTCTACGGGCCGTATCATCAATGGGCCTTATATGGGCCGTATGACGATAACGGGCCATCGTTAATAGGCCGTATTTGATGACACTATGAAAACGGCCCAACGTATTAACGGACCACAAACGGGTCGATGTAACCACAGGCTGAATTCGGCCCACAAGCAGAAAATGACAGTAACGGGCCGTAAGTAAACGAATGCTGGAAATGATCCCAAGAATAAATGGGCTCTGAGAAGGCCGAAAGATAACATTTGCTGGAAATGGCCCAACTGAATAACGGACCCTTAATGGGTATAAAGTGATATACTGTTCAGTACGGGCCAGTTTCACCACGGGCCGTTAATGGGTGTAAAGTGATACACTGTTCATTGCGGGCCAGTTTTACCACGGGCCGTTAATAGGCCAAGAGTTACATAGGGCCTCATATGGGCCGAAAGACGTCATGGGCCATACATGGGCCAGAAGTGAAAACGGGCTGGAATCATATTGGATGGCCCAGATGACGCTACTGGGCCTAATTCGTATTGGGCGTAACAGGCCTTGGGTTAGCGGGCTGTAAATGGGCTACATGCGAACATGCCATTAATAGGCTTTCCATGGGCCGGCCCACCACCTTTTGACCAAGTCAAATGGGCCGACCTTTTCACAGGAATTGGCCTCTGTTGGGCCGTGCCACGTGTCGACGTATAATAGGCGCTTTCTTTCCAATGAGTGGATGACATCTGTCCCAACGATGAGCCGACACGTGTTTCCTCCAGCCAATGATGATTTTACACGTGGAAAATCACCATTGGTCGGGGCTGTTAACGGGTTATCGGATCCAAAACCCGACCCGATAGCTTAACGGCGTTCCGTTACGGTGGATGCCACGTGTCGGTCACCCTTGACGAAAGCACTTATGTGACGCGCGATTTATCGTCATGGAAGTGGACACTTCCGTGATGATAATTTTGGTAATGTCATGGAACACTTCTACGACGGCACAAGTATGACTATCTTGATTCTGTCATAAATCTGTCATGGATGTACATGCATGACAAAAAACGCGACCTACTGTGACAAACACGTATCATCACGGAAGTGTACTTTTTTTGTAGTGCTTGGAGTTGGAAGAACAGTCCTAAGGAATGGCATGGACAATTCCACGGCCAGAAAAGGGTTCCACTGTAATCCTTGAAGCGGTGGCTGATCGGGAGACTTGGATTTGGCATGCTTTTTTCGGAATGCATGGATCTTTGAGTGACATCAACGTTCTTAATCGGCCACCACTCATGAATAAGATTAGAAATGGTGAAACTACACCGGTGAAGTTTGTAGCAAATGATCATACATACGACTATGGTTACTATCTTGCGGATGGCATTTCCCCAAGGTGGCAAACATTTGTGAAGCCGTTGATGGCACCGCAAGGTAAGAAAAATCTTGATTTCCACTGTGCTCAGGCGGCGGCTAGGAAAGATGTGGAGAGAGCTTTTGGGAATTTTGCAAGTCCAATTTGCTACTGTTAGTGGACCGGCTAGATTTTGGGATGAAAAGATCCTTTGGTATACTCATGAATGCTTGTGTGATCATGCATAACATGATCATCGAGAATGAGCTTGGGAAAGATTTAGACTATTCTCAGTATGTGTTGTTGGGACGTCCTGTGCGAGTGCGGAGGAGGGCTGCGTGGGTGGCCTAATTTATTGCCTCCTATCATGCCATTCGACGTGGCGAAACACATGATGATCTTCAAAAGGATCTAATCAAGGAGTGGTGGGCATGAAATAGGCGCCAAAACTAGTTTGATGTTGTATTGTTGAACTCTTTGTTGTATTGGAAGATAAACTATTTGTTTGAGTCGCGTGAAAATGCTAATTCGGTGCTATAAAAGATTTTTAGCGCAACCACGCGTCTGTTGGAGATGCTCTGAGAGCATCTATAGCCGGATTTGACAAATCCAACCTCTGAAAGGCTTGCGGATAGTGATAGGTCACGCTTTCAAATAATCTTTTATACAACCGGATATTTTAAATTCGAAACCTCAAAACCATACTATTACATGCAACATAAACCGATCTTTAAGCGGAGCTCGTTCGGTCGCCGGCTGCGCTCCCCAGAGTGTTGGTCTGGTCACCGATGAGGTAGAGTAGGACATGAAACACGAGCCGGCTCACGGGACCCAAGGCACCACAATTTCCCATGCCATAGTCTTTCTCGTTGGAGCCTGGAACCCTGACGGTGTCAGTGGACATCGGATAGATGATCGATCCGTCCTGGGATGAGCCGGTGACATCCACCACGACGTGGTTGCGGTGCCCGGACTGGTGCACCATACAAGGCACCGGAGAATTCAACTCCAACTCGCCGACGATCACCGCCGCGAGGGCTGCCGCCCGTCCCGCGCCCGTCATGCCGGAGAAGGCCGGAGATCGGCAGGCGGGAGCTTGGGTGGAGAAGGGGAGTGAATTGGCTAGGGTTTGGTCTGGGGAGCGATCGGGGATTAATATATGTCGGGTCGGATGGGCCAACGTGGCAGATGCGCCCGAACCTCCCCATATTCGATCCCATATTTGGGCTGGATATGAGGGGTGTCGGTCAATCCAGGCGTTTGAGGGGGTTTGAGGCGACCGGCTGAGTTGGATTTTTGTGATCGATCACTGAACAGGTCGTCCGCCCGGGCGTTTGAAGCAGGTATGAGGTGCCCGGTTGTAGATGCTCTAAGGTTTTACTACAGGTTGTCTTTCCATTCAGCTTTTTATCATGTTTATTACTACCTCTCTCATAAGTTTTTCCTTTGAAATTCCTCCCTCCCTCTAAGTTTATTAGTTCTCATCAATAATGAAGCCAGACGGAAAAATCTAGGAGGCCACTGTTAATTTTAGGATTATTTTCTTCCTAGTGTACAATAAATATACAATCATTTTAGTTTGTTTTTATCAAAAGTTGCGGCTTAGTTGACCCCGCAACTTGTATGTAGAATCGTCACTAAAAGTGAAAAAATAGAAAACTTTTCTACTCATCAACTACCAAGGCAGTACGAAGAACGTAGACCACCTAGTCACAACTACAAATACTGGAGCACGTCGATGCCATCATCCTTTACTCGCGGAATCCATCGGAGCCGGACAAACCTTATTCTAGTAGATAGTCAGGAAGTCGTCGTGGTAAGACCCCACATGACCAGTGCATCAGAACAACAATCGTCGTTAATGAAGAGAAGCGTACATTGAAAGGACCCAACATGTAGACACACAAACACATACGAACAAATGTCGGATCCAACCTGATCCATCGAAGACAACCATCGACCAAATCCCACGAGATCCATTGAAAACACACCTTGAGGCGCCCTCCGACGTTGTTAGATGCGCCATCGGGATGGAGGCGAGGCAAAAAGAACCTTATTCTATCTCCAGGAAGCAGTCATCACCTCACCTTCCTAAATAGGATAGGAACCCTAATCAAACTTAAAACACACACCCAAAAACACAACCCGGCGGTAACCCGGGGGGGCAGAAGGAACCCTAATGACATGTGCGCTTGAGACATGTTAGAAAGTAAGGTTGATATCACACACAGGCAAACACAAGTTATGTGATATTTACAAAAAAATGTCACTTCTTTTTATTTAAACAAAAAAAGTTACTCGTATATGAGTAAGAACGGAAATTTTGACAAAAAGAAGTAAATTCTTGCTGAGGTACGTTTATATGTTAGCTAACTTGTGGATATTCACCCTATAGCAAGTTCTATTTCTTTACGAGGTGAAAGAATTTATTCCTTAGTAATAGTGTTAGAAATGAGAGGCAGGAGATCCTCTATACATGGCGGTCCACTATGTAGTCATACAACAGTAGCATTATCCTAATACGACTATCACAAGCCAACCGGTCTGCAACCTTATTTTACTCACGCTTAATTTCAGCTACCAAATGTCCATAAGCTGATAGAGGGAGGCCTTCCCCTGTCAATGTCAATGTCATATTTTGCTCTTTTTACGGTAAAAGACTTTATTCCTCTAATGATGGTCATATCATTTACAAGGAGGTGAGAAATAAAATAGGGGACAACATCCCATGAACCATGCGCTTGGATATATTTTGCTTTCTAATGACATATTTAGAGGCATTAACTTGAATTTGTATACGAGGACTGGGACTAGACATATCACATAATGCTTATACGTGTTGGACAAATATTTTCAACCTACGTGACGTGTGGAAAGTGGAAACACACTCATGTGTGATTGTGTGGTGATATGCAGCTATGGACTATGATGACGACAAAGTACCAACTACTGATTAAGCTAGGGACCAAATAGTTACACGAGACACATAATTATCTCCATTCATTTAGATGACGTTGCATACTCAGGGCAGCAACACCTTTGATTTCATGACCATGACAATGTGATGCATCTCAAGTTTGTTCAACTCAATATGCTATTTAATGCAATTTTGACGTGTGCATACGGGTACCAAAATAATTTGTGCATACCTAATGAGAAACGAATCTAAAATACAATGTGAAGCAAGTGTTTTTGTATGGACTTGTTGTTGAGTATATTGTTTAGTTAGGAAATATGAGATAGACTAGGATATTATCCGCTTGTCTTGTACTCCAAGTTGACCATGCACTCCTATACATATGCCCACGAGACTCAAGCAATAGAACGACTATTCTACCAATTCCTCTCTCCCCCTTCTAACATGGTATCAGCCTTATCTCGATCCTAAACCCTAGCCGTCGCCACTTTCGTACCCACGCACCGCCCCCGGGGCAATCGGCCTCCATGACCGCCCCGGGGGGCCGCGCCGCCGTACCTAGGGTTCGTCCGCCGGCCGTGTTGGCCGGCTGCCCTAGAGAGTCTTTTCCCCAAGCCCTTGCTCCGGTTTTTTTTCGCTCTCTCGCCGGTCATTTTGATCGGCGTTTTTGTTCTTGGTTTTTTATCTATACTTGATCAGTTTGCGTCGCCCGCCGCCGCCGTCGACCCTCGCGCCTCTACTTCGACACCGGCGCGGTACATGGACTCTTCTCCGACTCGGCGACCTTGCGCAATACGACGACCCCTCAAGGCTACCGTCCGGACATTCGTCCACCAGTCGCTGTGCGCCTATTGTCGTCGCCAAGAATTCTGCATCAACCCCGCCTCCATCCACAGCTCGGACGCCCCAGCTTCCTGCATGCAGCAGGTTACGTATGACGGCAGCGCATCCCTGCCCCGGTCGTCCAGTACCGCGTGGCACGTGGGTGTGGTTGGCGCTGGTGTTGCCGGCTGCTTGCCCCGGACCACACGTCCAGACAAGGTTTGGCTGCATGTTGGGGCCATGTGGGCATGGTGCTCATATGGTTGTATTCCAATCAGCCTTCGTGTACAATACGTGTCCAGGGCGGTAGCACGCTCCTGCTACGACAGTCCGCCGCTGGGTATCGCGGCCGCTCGCCTTGCCGCGTCCAGCCGTAATAATCGCACCGAGCAGTGTCCTTATCTTGCGATCGGCCAGATTGATCACCTGTCCATCGCTTCACTTCATTCGTGCCGTACGACCGACCTAGCTAGTTGGTTGCGCGCGCCTCCGCAGGTTCTGTAAAGATCGTCCCCGAGTTCAGCGCGCCCTACATCGATCGAGTATTAGGCTGCCGCTGCGTCGCCCTATCAGGCCATAGCGTCGCCGCCCCGTGGTTCTCCCCCGCGACTGCACGACTCGCGCGTCGCCGCTACGTTGCCCCTACGGGCCGTAGTGCCGCGATACGCGGTCCCAGCCGCCGCCCCGAGGCCGTCCCCGCGGTTGCACCGACCCGCGCTCCGCCGCTGCACCGCCCCTTTGGGCCGTAGCGCCGTGGCACGTGGTGCCCGCCGTGACCCCGAGGTCTTCCTGCCGTCGCCCCGACATGTCCGCCACCGCTGCATCGCCCCTTCGGGTCGTAGTGCCGCGGCCCGCGGTCCACTCCGCTGTCACCGCGCGTCGACCTTCCGTGGTATGCACTGCGTCGTCTCCCTTGGCGCGGGAACGTCTCCGTCCACGCCGGTCTTCGTCATGTTGTCAGGGTTCTTCGCCTACTTCGAGCACCGCCTCCGCGCTCCTAACCTAGCCGCCACTGCCGCCGTCAGGCCGCTACCCCCCGTAGCCGCCCGTCCACCTCCTTCGCCTTCGTCCTGCACCAGCCCGCCGTCAGCGTTGCCATCATCTACCCCGACCACTTCGTCTACTCCGACCACCATTGGTGACATTGGCCCCGCGCCGATGGACGCTGCAATCATCGTCGAGTCCTTATCTGCTGGCCTCTCCGACTTCTTTTACATGGCGTACAGCTCATGCAGGTCCCAGTCTATGCATGCCCGGTGCTGGCAACACCGCTGCGTGCCTTCGTCCACGACGTGTCCCCGGGCCTGGCAAGCCTGGTGCGGCGCTTTGTCAACTTCGTCTTCGTCCGTCTACGCATGCCCGGTGCTGGCAACACCGACGTGTGCCTTCGTCTACGATGTGTCCCCGGGGTTGGCAACCCCAGCGCGATGCGTCGTCAACATCATCTACTTCCTGGCGCACCACTACTTCGACACCACTGCGCCCATGACTAACTCGACACCTCCTTGCGCCCGTGGCTCACCAGCTACCCCGACTCGGCAACGACCACGACATTCTTCGCACGGCTACCTCGACCATGGCTCCACCACCCACGCTCTCGGCTACATCGACAACGACACAAAAGGGCTACCGCCTTGCTTGAGCAACCTCGCCGGTTTCTACTCCAGCCACGACTCCGTGATGCATCGACCGTTTTGACTGTGGGGTGTGTGTCCGTCGGCTTGCCTTCGGATTCTTCTCCTGTCTCACCGTCTGCGTCGCTACGTTATGACTGCGGGGGGATGTTGAGTATATTGTTTAGTTAGGAAATATGAGATAAACTAGGATATTATCCGACTTGTCGTATACTCCACGTTGACCATGTACTCCTATATATATGCTCACGAGACTCAAGCGATAGAACCTCGATTCCATAAAATCCCTCTCTCCCTTCTAACACTTGTATCTCCCGTTTTTTGACTGTCTTACCAGCGGGACAGTAAGAGTCCATATACACATCAGCCATATAATCAGATCGGCGTTTTATCCTCTCTTCCACACACTTCAGGGTGTGCAAAACCAAACCAGAAAACATAAACCAGATTAAAAAAACCAAAACCAAATCAAAAAATTGGTTTTCTCAGGTTCTAGTTATGTTTTCAGTTTGCAAGATAGTGAACCAAATTCATTTCGTTCTTTTATTTTACTAGAACAATGTCCGTGCGTTGTAATGGGACATAAATATTCTAGTACATTAGCTTGTGATTTACCTGTCAATAATAATGTGATTGTGTAAATAAATGTTCATCAATTCTGCTTGTGAATTACCTTATATTTTGATTAGAATTTGGTAAGTAAATTAAAGTGGAATTGGTTCAGAAGCTAAGTAAATTAAGGTGATGGATTATCATATACATGGAAGGTTGACGAAATAGTGGTGGGAAGAAAGGTAAAATGGAAACCTTACGATCTTTTTAAGTAGTAGAGATAGAGAAAGCTGAATTAATTCGGTTAAACCAAACAAAACCGAAAAAGCCTAAAATAAATAAATATTTTCCCATTTAGTACGCGCCTTGCTTCGTGCCAAGGTTACTGTTTTCTATTAGCACAGGCCAAAGCTATGGTTTGCGTGGAGCTTTTTCAAATGAACTACCGATTGCATCTCTTAGCCAGTTTTATAGGAGGGCTCTATCTCAGATGGGCGTTTTGGCTCTCGGGTCCAGGTGATCCTGATATTTGGGTCATCCAGGTGAGCTTCGAGATCTGTTGAAATTCATATACATGACAAAATAAGTGTGGCACCCCGATTCAGAAAAACCGGAACGCCCCATATTCCAGCCCAGAGATCGAGGTGAAGTCTTCTGGAATACGACACTACTTAGCATAGAACAAATCAGCTCTCTATTACAACACGAATATAAATACAAAGTCTCTGATATTACAATGAATAACATTGGCACGGCGACGCTACGCCAACCACAGTTGCTCTATGCAAACAACATAAAAACTCGAGGCAACAGAACAACTACTGGCAACGGAACAACGAACAACGATGATGGACTCCAATCCGCAGGGACTCTGATTGGAACGTTTATCCTAACTCGCAAACACGGGAACCACACCAAACAAGCAAGAAATTCAGGCATGACTTGCAAACTGGCATGACACGCTAGGTCAGTACACTGAATGTACTTGCAAGCTCACAATAACCAAAAGCAGTCAAGACAAACAACAACATGACATTAGCAGGTTAAATCAATCATGAGCATGATGTCGTGGTTCTAAGCCTGACAGTAGAGTGGGGGGTAGGTATGGAGAGGCAAGGTCCTAGCTATGGAGAGGTTGTAAGCACAAAGGATGTACGAGTTCAGGCCCTTCTCGGAAGAAGTAACAGCCCTACGTCTCGGAGCCCGGAGGCGGTCGAGTGGATTATGAATGTGTGAATTACAAGGTGCCGAACCCTTCTGCCTGTGGAGGGGGGTGGCTTATATAGAGTGCGCCAGGACCCCAGCCAGCCCACGCAGGAGAGGGTTTAAGGTGAGTTAAGTCGGGGGCGTTACTGGTAACGCCCCACATAAAGGCCTTTACTATCATAAAGTCTACTTGATTACAGGCCGTTGCAGTGCAGAGTGCCTCTTGACCTCCTGGTGGTCGAGTGGGTCTTCGTGGTCGAGTCCTTCAGGCCAGTCGAGTGAATCCTCGTTGGTCGACTGGAAGGCGACCTCTTCTAAGGATGTCCTGGGGTAAGTTATTTGGATCAGGTCCATGACCCTACCCTAGGTACATAACCCCATCATTAGCCCCCGAATGGATTGAGGCTTCGAGTGAAGAAGGAGTTGATGTCGTTTCCGATTAACCTTTGTGCTCCGGTTGTGCGCTGTTCTGGACCAAAGAATCCCTTTGTCGACAGGAAACAACTTGCCTTCAGTCGACTTGATCCATTCTGTTTTTGCGTCGAGTGATCTTTCAGGCTTCGACGATTTCCGAGCGACGGATCGCCGGAAACACCGCGCCTGACAGACTGATTTGTTGCTCGCGGATTCCGCGGGATGCGAAATTTTGGGGTGCGCGCGAAGCGGGGCGGACCGCGGCGTTCGGATGGGACGGGGCATGGACGCCTCAATCTCCGCGCCGCCTTTTTCGCCACGTATCCCGTCTGCATAACTGTTCCAGATATGATTAGATCGACCGGGCCCACCTGTCATCCACTCGGAAGGGACCTTATAAATGTGCCCGGCGAGGATTTCTGTGCTGCGCCTTAGCATTCTCCCCCTCTCTCTGCTTCCTTCCTCCCTGCTTAGCGTGCTCGCTCTCGCCCCCGCACCACTTCCCTTTGCGCATCTCGCCGGCGACCATGGCCAAGGAGAAGACGGCGGCGCTGGAGCGCGCAAAGAAGGCGTCGGCATCGGAGAAGGCGAAAGGAAGATCCACCACCCGCGGAGGGTCCTCGTCCAGATCCCGCCTGCCGAAGGGCTGGGTCCAAGGAGACTGGATCCAGTCGACCATCACGAAGAATGACCTCCTCGACATGGCCAACGAGGGCTTGATCCCCCACGGAACTGCGAGGCTTCCGGGGAAGGAGTGGCAGCCCTAGCCAGAAGAGGGTGAGTGTGTGCTTTTGGCCACCCATGTTGATCGCGGGTTTTCCTTGCCACCGAGTGTTTTCTTTCGTGGCTTCTTGAATTTCTTCGGAGCGCAGCTCCACCATTTTACCCCAAACTCCATTGCCTATCTTGCTGCGTTCGTGTCCATGTGTGAGGGTTTCTTGGGCTGTCGACCGCACTGGGGTTTGTTCAAGCATATATTCACGTGTCGCTCTCAGACCGTGAAGAAGGCGAGTCCAGGCGACGAAAAGACCCGAGTCGTCCAAATGTGTGGGGGTTTGGGCATCCAGGTGAGGAATAAGAGCACCTTCCCGCCCATGACCTTTCCCGAGTCCGTTAGAGGCTGGCAGTCGACTTGGTTCTACTGCCAGGTCCAGTCGACGCCAGGGCAGTCGAGTGGACTCCCTCCGTTCACCATGGACCGAGTGAGCAAGCCTTCCCCTCTGAAGCTGATTCCGGAGGAGAGAGCCGACGTGAAGATGTTGATGGAGCGCGTGGTGCAGTTGGTTCGGGAGGGAGTGACAGGCATGGACCTCTTGGAGGTTTTCCTCAGGCGTCGCATCCAGCCTCTCCAGTTCCGGAGCCACTGCATGTGGTTGTACTGTGGGACTGAAGACGAGACTAGAGTCCATCCAGAAGCAGTCGACGATGTCACTCTGGAAAGATGGATGGCAGCCGTCACCGGAAACAAGGACAACCCACGCGGAGCCAGAAGGATTCCTCCACTCGACCACAACAGTGATCCAAATAAGGTACACTTGCCCTGCTCTCCACTGCATTCTTGTCGCATTCATCACTGTCCACTCTGCCGACTGGTCGACTGATCATTGTCTTGATATCTGCTAGGCCCTCACCGAGCTGTACTCGATGCCTAATGGGGCACAAACTCCGACTGAGGAGGGTGAGGCGAGTGGGGGCGAGAGCCAGGACGAGGAGGAATGGGACTCGGACGTTGCAGGGGACGACGACGACGATGATGATGACGACGGCGATGATGATGATGCCGAAGACGAGGAGGAAGAGGAGGAGGTCGTGCCACCGCGCTCGGAAAGGCGGTCGAAGCTCGTCCACGACCCTTCGACTGAACGTGGCAAGGGGGTTGCGACGCAGTCGACCAAGCGCCCTAGGACCACTTCTCCAGCGCCGACTGAAAAGGCGCCGAAGCAGCTTAGGGGGGCTCCGCCAAAGCCGACCAAGCTCCTGCCGAAGATGAAGGTGTCCATCCCCACCATATCAGGGTAATTGTGCTGCTCATATTTTCTTATTCTGTGCGAACTTTATCTCTGGTCGACACTGAAGTTAGTCGACCGATCCTTTGGAGTTGCAGTGCTGCTACTTCTGAGACCTCGGCCCGGGCTGACGACCACGAGATGGAGGATGCAGCAACTTCGAACCCAGGTACTGTATTCTTAACATCGTTCTTAGTCGACTGACTCGCGATCTCTGATCCTGATTCTTCTCCGCAGCTCCACCCAATACTGTTATCAATCTCCCTGATGACGACGAGGATGAAGAAACACTGGCACGCAGGAGGAGTCGGAAAGCGTCCGCCAGTAAAGTGCCTCAGGATGTGACAGCGCCTGAGATTCTGACTGTGGAAGAAGAGAACATCACTCGACACACGGTGTCCTTCGCAAATCCACTGACGAGTGCTCAGCAGCCCTCCCTCTTCACGACGCACCACGTCCCAGAGGACCAAGCTGGCGCAGCGAAGGAGGCAATACGCCAGGCGGGACTCATGATGGAGCAGCTGAAGACTATCCGGGACGCGAGCCAGGCAGCTTATGACGCCAGCTCTGCCCTCCAAATCAATGTCCAGGTCAGTCGACCGCTGTTTGTTCTGTTGGATATGCTACCAAAAACTTTTCTTTTCCGGAATTTATAGTAATCACCCACTGGGTGTGTCGAATAAACTCCGTGTTAGCGGGGGCACGCTGAGTGCACCCGCTGGGTGTAGTCCCCAAGGCTAAGGTCGACTGCTGGTAGTCGGCCTTAGGCTTTATGATGTCAATCTTTCTGTCAGTCGACTGGTCGACTGGATTTCACAAACCGGTGGGGGCACGCTGAGTGCACCCACTGGGTGTAGTCCCCAAGGCTAAGGTCGACTGCTGGCAGTCGGCCTTAGGCTTTATAATGTCAATCTTTCTGTCAGTCGACTGGTCGACTGGATTTCACAAACCGGTGGGGGCACGCTGAGTGCATCCACTGGGTGTAGTCCCCAAGGCTAAGGTCGACTGCCGGCAGTCGGCCTTAGGCTTTATGATGTCAATCTTTCTGCCAGTCGACTGGTCGACTGGATTTCACAAACCGGTGGGGGCACGCTGAGTGCACCCACTGGGTGTAGTCCCCGAGGCTGTGGTCGACTGCTTGCAGTTGATCACAGTCTTAGAGAATGCATCTCGCATACTTTTTTTTTTGAGGTCGACTGGTCGACTTTGTCTTCAACAGGGTTAGTGGGGGCACGCTGAGTGCACCCACTGGGTGTAGTCCCCGAGACTACGGTCGAATGCTTGTATTTGGCTGTAGTCTTAGAAACGTGTGTTTATCCCTTTTTCACTCGGAAGTGAATTATATTTGACATTTAGTCGATTGGTTCTTCACAGAACTCCTGTGATCTTGTGGCTCGCTACTCAGAGCTGGAACAAAAACATACTCAAGTCGAGCTGAGCTTGAGGCTGGTTCAGGAGAAGCTGATAAAGGCAAAGGAGGAGACCGAAGGTATGTTTGGTGAGACCCTGACGACTGCTTTTCCCCTTGCTTGTTTCAGCATCTGATCTTGCTGTAACTTGCAGGTAAGGTAAGGGAGGCCCAGCAGAAGAAAGACCTTGAGCTAGCTGAGAAGATCAAGCTTGCTGACGAGAAGTTAGCTTCAGTTACCAAGCTCGAACAAGACAATACCAATCTGAAAGCTGTTCTTGGGATTGCCAACAAGGAGGTCAGTCGACTGAAAACTGACAAAGCTGCCCTGACCGACCAAGTCAGCAAATTGACTGAGAAGAAAACTGAACTGGAGGCCTTCCTGAGTGGCCTTGCCAAAAAGTTGTTCCTTATGCTTGAAGGTAAATCTCCATGTTTGGCAAATATTTCCAATTGTGGCTTTTTCCATTCGACTATCTCATTGACTTAGTGATCACCCTTGCAGAATTTTGTCAAAACTTTGAAGAAGAAACCAGCCGACTGGAGCCAAACCTTGACCCCGTCAATTCTCCGGTGAACGACGAAGTTGCCATGGATGTTTTCCGATTGGAGTCTCGTGTTGCAGCTGTCGTGGACTATCTCGCAAGGCTGAAGGCCGCCACATCTCGCATCGACTCGACGCTCTGGCCTGAGGAGACACTTCAGAATGACCTTGAGTCGCTGATGGCCCGCTTGAACACGATCCCTGGTCGAGTGCAGGAGTGGAAGAAGTCCTCGGCTCGGTGTGGTGCAGATGTCGCTCTGTGTCTGGCCCGAGTCCACTGCAAAGATGCGCGAGAAGAGAAGCTGGCGGCCCTTCGGGTGGCCAATACCAAGAAGCACGACTTCAGATCCTTTATGGAAACTTTCCTTGCAGCTGCCACTCGGATCGCCGACGGGATTGACCTTGATGAATTTGTCGCACCTTCCAGCCCTCCACAGGAGGGGTAAAAAACTTCTTCTGGCTCGACGCTTTAAATTTGCCTCGGTATGCCGAGTGAAATTGTAACCGACAAACCTTA
>NC_041387.1:181641676-181642969 GCF_002162155.2 Triticum dicoccoides | reverse complement strand
GTCCAAATGTGTGGGGGTTTGGGCATCCAGGTGAGGAATAAGAGCACCTTCCCGCCCATGACCTTTCCCGAGTCCGTTAGAGGCTGGCAGTCGACTTGGTTCTACTGCCAGGTCCAGTCGACGCCAGGGCAGTCGAGTGGACTCCCTCCGTTCACCATGGACCGAGTGAGCAAGCCTTCCCCTCTGAAGCTGATTCCGGAGGAGAGAGCCGACGTGAAGATGTTGATGGAGCGCGTGGTGCAGTTGGTTCGGGAGGGAGTGACAGGCATGGACCTCTTGGAGGTTTTCCTCAGGCGTCGCATCCAGCCTCTCCAGTTCCGGAGCCACTGCATGTGGTTGTACTGTGGGACCGAAGACAAGACTAGAGTCCATCCAGAAGCAGTCGACGATGTCACTCTGGAAAGATGGATGGCAGCCGTCACCGGAAACAAGGACAACCCACGCGGAGCCAGAAGGATTCCTCCACTCGACCACAACAGTGATCCAAACAAGGTACACTTGCCCTGCTCTCCACTGCATTCTTGTCGCATTCATCTCTGTCCACTCTACCGACTGGTCGACTGATCATTGTCTTGATATCTGCTAGGCCCTCACCGAGCTGTACTCGATGCCCAATGGGGCACAAACTCCGACTGAGGAGGGTGAGGCGAGTGGGGGCGAGAGTCAGGACGAGGAGGAATGGGACTCGGACGTTGCAGGGGACGACGACGACGATGATGATGACGACGGCGATGATGATGATGCCGAAGACGAGGAGGAAGAGGAGGAGGTCGTGCCACCGCGCTCGGAAAGGCGGTCGAAGCTCGTCCACGACCCTTCGACTGAACGTGGCAAGGGGGTTGCAACGCAGTCGACCAAGCGCCCTAGGACCACTTCTCCAGCGCCGACTGAAAAGGCGCCGAAGCAGCTTAGGGGGGCTCCGCCAAAGCCGACCAAGCTCCTGCCGAAGATGAAGGTGTCCATCCCCACCATATCAGGGTAATTGTGCTGCTCATATTTTCTTATTCTGTGCGAACTTTATCTCTGGTCGACACTGAAGTTAGTCGACCGATCCTTTGGAGTTGCAGTGCTGCTACTTCTGAGACCTCGGCCCGGGCTGACGACCACGAGATGGAGGATGCAGCAACTTCGAACCCAGGTACTGTATTCTTAACATCGTTCTTAGTCGACTGACTCGCGATCTCTGATCCTGATTCTTCTCCGCAGCTCCACCCAATACTGTTATCAATCTCCCTGATGACGACGAGGATGAAGAAACACTGGCACGCAGGAGGAGTCGGAAAGCGTCCGCCA
>NC_041387.1:181640479-181641666 GCF_002162155.2 Triticum dicoccoides | reverse complement strand
ATAACTTAGGCGAGCACGAGGCTGCAGCTAAGCCTCCGAGTGGAAGGCTGGCTTACCACTCGGTAGGATTTTGATAACTTAGGCGAAACGGATTCGCAGCTAAGCCTCCGAGTGGGAGTCTGGCTCACCACTCGGTAGGATTTTGATAACTTAGGCGAAACGGATTCGCAGCTAAGCCTCCGAGTGGGAGTCTGGCTCACCACTCGGTAGGATTTTGATAACTTAGGCGAAACGGATTCGCGGCTAAGTCACCCACTGAGGGGAATTTCATTGGACAAAAAATAAAAAGTGACAGATATTATGGAGGAACTATGACACTTATTATTTTGAGGTCCATGAACTACAGAAGTACTTTATTGCAACTCATCCGAGTGATAAAGCTTAAGTGTAAAACGGGCGGAGTAGCTCCGCGTACCAAGCTCGGGGCTCGTCGATATTATGCTCGACGTTGTAAAGACGGTACGCCCCGTTGTGGAGAACCTTGGTGACGATGAAGGGGCCTTCCCAAGAAGGAGCAAGCTTGTGTGGTTTGTGCTGATCCACTCGGAGAACCAAATCCCCTTCCTGGAAGGCTCGACCTCTCACGTTTCGGGCGTGGAAACGCCGCAGATCTTGTTGGTAGATGGTCGACCGGATCAGAGCCATCTCCCTTTCTTCCTCTAAAAGGTCGACTGCGTCCTGCCGCGCTTGTTCAGCTTCTGCTTCGTTGTAAATTTCAACTCGCGGAGCATTGTGGAGAAGATCACTCGGCAAGACTGCTTCAGCTCCATAGACCAAGAAGAATGGAGTTCTTCCGGTCGACCGATTAGGCGTGGTCCGCAGTCCCCAGAGTACAGATGGAAGTTCGTCGACCCAAGCTCCAGCCGCGTGTTTGAGATCACGCATCAGTCGAGGCTTCAGTCCCTTGAGAATCAGTCCATTAGCTCGCTCTGCTTGTCCATTCGACTGCGGATGGGCGACTGATGCGTAGTCGACCCGTGTGCCCTGGGAGTCGCAGAAAGCTCTGAATTCCTCTGAGTCAAAGTTCGACCCATTATCCGTAATGATGCTGTGCGGGACTCCATATCTGAATATTAGTTCCCTGATGAAGCTAACAGCAGTACCGGTGTCAAGGCTCTTGATTGGTTTAGCCTCGATCCACTTGGTGAACTTGTCGACTGCCACCAGTAAATGCGTGAAGCCACTTC
>NC_041387.1:181517602-181640379 GCF_002162155.2 Triticum dicoccoides | reverse complement strand
CCCACACACACTTTTAGTCAGCGGGCCAGAGAGGCATCTCACCAAGATTGATCGTAAAACAGACCATGAATAATCCACATTGGTCGTACAACCTGTCGGTGTCAAAACCGGCGGATCTCGAGTAGGGGGTCCCGAACTGTGCGTCTAGGCGGATGGTAACAGGAGACAAGGGGCACGATGTTTTTACCCAAGTTCGGGCCCTCTCGATGGAGGTAAAACCCTACTCCTGCTTGATTAATATTGATGATATGGGTAGTACAAGAGTAGATCTACCATGAGATCAGAGAGGCTAAACCCTAGAAGCTAGCCTATGGTATGATTGTTGTTCGTCCTACAGACTAAAACCCTCCAGTTTATATAGGCACCGAAGAGGGTTAGGGTTACACAGAGTCGGTTACAATGGTAGGAGATCTACATATCCGTATCGCCAAGCTTGCCTTCCACGCCAAGGAAAGTCCCATCCGGACACGGGACGAAGTCTTCAATCTCATATCTTCATAGTCCAGGAGTCCGGCCAAAGGTCATAGTCCGGCCATCCGGACACCCCCTAATCTAGGACTCCCTCAGTAGCCCCTGAACCAGGCTTCAATGATGACGAGTCCGGCGCGCATGTTGTCTTCGGCATTGCAAGGCGGGTTCCTCCTCCGAATACTTCACAAAATATTTTGAACACAAGGATAGTGTCCGGCTCTGCAAAATAAGTTCCACATGCCACCGTAGAGAGAATAATATTTACACAAATTCAATCTGCTGACGCATTCCATGGCGTGACATCACACCACGGCCAAGCCTTTATTCGAATCGTTTTTACTGTCCCACCTCAGCGCGTTTAGCAAGGCGGTTTCCTTGGCACGTCTTGTCAAAGCAGAGATCATGTCCCCTTATTCCGGGATTCTCATCAATACGGGCGTGGGTAACTCAACCACGCCATTAATCACGGCGCTTCGGAGATAAGCGAGTTTTACTAGGCTGGTGGGGGTACATATCTTCATCCGCCCATATAAGGGGATAAGGATCCACTCTTTCCATTTATGCCTTCTTCCTCCTTTGCTTATCCATCTCCGCGCACTTGAGCTCCAGCGCCCAAGTCCGCACATCCCACCTCAACCTTCTCCAGCCATGTCCGGAGCGGGAGGCAAGTGGATGGCCTCCTCCGTCACGGAGGGGCACATCAAAAAGCTGCGGAAGGCCGGATACTTGTCCAACAACATCGCGCATCGGCTCCCCGACAAGGGGCAGCTCATCCCCACCCCCAGGCCCCATGAGAGGGTGGTGTTCCTCACCCACTTCCTCCGCGGACTAGGTTTTCCACTTCACCCATTTGTCCGGGGGCTCATGTTCTACTACGGCCTGGATTTCCACGATCTGGCCCCGAACTTCATCCTCAACATCTCGGCGTTTATCGTCGTGTGCGAGGCCTTCCTCCGCATTAAGCCCCACTTCGGCTTATGGCTAAAGACCTTCAATGTCAAGCCGAAGGTAGTGGGCGGCCGACAAGCAAAGTGCGGAGGCGCCATGGTGGGCAAAATGCCCAATGTCACATGGCTCAAGGGCTCCTTTGTGGAAACCATCAAGGCGTGGCAATCGGAGTGGTTCTACATCACCGAGCCGCGCGACCCTGAATGGGCAGCGGCCCCCGAATTCCGATCTGGCATCCCCACACGGCTCACCTCTTGGAAAGAGACGGGCCTGTCGTGGGGTAATTCGGAAGAGGTGACCGGACTCCAAACCTGCGTCCAAAACCTGATGGACAAGAAGGTTAAACTCGTCACTGTAGTCCAGGTCATGCTCTTCCGCCGCATCCTCCCGTGTCGACGACGGGCTTTTAACCTGTGGGAATTCGACCCGGCCCAGCACCAAACTTTGTCCAGGCTTTTTGATACAATGCACGAAGATGCCTGGAAGGTGCTATTCAAGGGCTCCGAGGTTCACCCTCCCACTACCGAGGATCGCGGATTCTGCGCGAAGCGCCAAGCCAGCGTGGTAAGTTTATTTTGCCCATCACAGGATATTTGTTTTTCATAGTTTGACTCTATGTGGGATCTAAGCTCCCATTCCTTTGACAGGACTGGCAGAATAAGTCCGGGCAGGTTAACTGTCCGGCTCCCTTGCCAGAAGACCCAGCGGACGCCCGATTGACGGGGCTGCTGGTTCCGGCACCTCACGTGGTGCCGGAGAAGAAGGCCAAGAAGAAGGCCATGGGAACTCGAAGGAGTTATCGGCGCCAGGTGTTGTCAGACTCATCGTCCGATGACTCCGAGGCGGACTCCTCCCACAAAGACGAGGAGGAGGAAAAAGAGGCCTCTCCCCAGCGGGGGGAGGAAGAAAAGGAAGGCCACCCCAACTGGGGAGGCCGGAGGGTCCAAGAAGGGAAGGACCCTCCCTCCGGACTACTCCACCAACACCGACGATGGCGAGGAGGAGTGGCCACCGAGGGCTAAGCCCCTGGCGAAATCGTAAGTGTCCGGATACCAGAATAACTCATGGCGTTTCATTTGTCGCACAGAATCTCCTAACGCCGAATATAACCCTACAGCCCGCCCAAAGGATGGGCTCGACGCTTCAACGAGCGGCTCCCTGGATTCGTCGGACGTGAATAGCAACTCACTTCCGGCTGCCTCCTCTCCTCGCGCTGCGGATGACGCCGAGGTGGGGTTGTTGGAAATATGCCCTAGAGGCAATAATAAAAGCATTATTATTATATTTCCTTGTTCATGATAATTGTCTTTTATTCATGCTATAATTGTATTATCCGGAAATCGTAATACACGTGTGAATACATAGACCACAATATGTCCCTAGTAAGCCTCTAGTTGACTAGCTCGTTGGTCAACAGATAGTCATGGTTTCCTGACTATGGACATTAGATGTCGTTGACAACGGGATCACATCATTAGGAGAATGATGTGATGGACAAGACCCAATCCTAAGCATAGCACAAGATCGTGTAGTTCGTTTTGCTAGAGCTTTTCCAATGTCAAGTATCTCTTCCTTAGACCATGAGATCGTGTAACTCCCAGATACCGTAGGAGTGCTTTGGGTGTACCAAACGTCACAATGTAACTGGGTGACTATAAAGGTGCACTACAGGTATCTCCGAAAGTGTCTGTTGGGTTGACACGTATCGAGACTGGGATTTGTCACTCCGTATGACGGAGAGGTATCTCTGGGCCCACTCGGTAATGCATCATCATAATGAGCTCAAAGTGACCAAGTGTTTGGTCACGGGATCATGCATTACGGTACGAGTAAAGTGACTTGCCGGTAACAAGACTGAATGAGGTATTGGGATACCGACGATCGAGTCTCGGGCTTGTAACGTACCGATTGACAAAGGGAATAGTATACGGGGTTGCTTGAATCCTCGACATCGTGGTTCATCCGATGACATCATCGAGGAGCATGTGGGAGCCAACATGGGTATCCAGATCCCGCTGTTGGTTATTGAACGAAGAGCCGTCTCGGTCATGTCTGCGTGTCTCCCGAACCCGTAGGGTCTACACACTTAAGGTTCGGTGACGCTAGGGTTATTAGGAAGACTTGTATGTGATTACCGAATGTTGTTCGGAGTCCCGGATGAGATCCCGGACGTCACGAGGAGTTCCAGAAGGGTCCAGAGGTAAAGATTTATATATGGGAAGTTGTCATGCGGACACCGGAAAGTTTCGGGGGCATATCGGTATTGTACCGGGGCCACTGGAGGGGTTCCGGGGGTCCACCGGGAGGGACCACCCCTCTTGGTGGGCCACATGGGCCACGTGGGGTAGGGCACCAGCCCCTGGAAGGCTGGGCGCCCCCCCTTGGGCCCATGCGCCTAGGGTTGGGGAGGGGGAACCCTAGAGGGGGCGCCCCCTTTGCTTGGGGGGCAAGTCCCCCCTCCCTGGCCGCCGCCCCCCTCTAGATCCCATCTAGAGGGGCCGGCCCCCCTTGCCCCTTCCCCTATAAATAGAGGGGTGAGGGGAGGGCTGCAACATACAACCCAAGGCGCAGCCCCGCCCCTCCCCAACACCTCTCCTCCTCGGTCACGAGCTTGGCGAAGCCCTGCCGGAGTGCTGCTTCTCCACCAACACCACGCCGTCGTGCTGCCGTTGGAGCTGTCTTCCTCAACCTCTCCTTCCTCCTTGCTAGATCAAGACGGAGGAGACGTCGTCCGCCCCATACGTGTGTTGAACGCGGAGGTGCTGTCCGTTCGGCACTTGGTCATCGGTGATCTGAATCACATCGAGTACGACTCCATCATCACCCTTCCCTTGAACGCTTCCGCACGCGATCTACAAGTGGTATGTAGATGCAAACTCACTCCCTTGACTCGTTGCTTAGATGAACTCATAGATGGATCTTGGTGAAACCGTAGGAAAATTTTTAATTTTCTGCAACGTTCCCCAACAGTGGTATCAGAGCCAGGTTTATGCGTAGTTCTCTATTGCACGAGTAGAACATAATTTTGTTGTGGGCGTAGATCTTGTCAACTTGCTTGCCGCTACTAGTCTTACCTTGCTTCAGCGGTATTGTGGGATGAAGCGGCCCGGACCAACCTTACACGTACGCTTACGTGAGACCGGTTCCACCGACTAACATGCACTAGTTGCATAAGGTGGCTGGCGGGTGTCTGTCTTTCCCACTTTAGTTGGAGCAGATTCGATGAAAAGGGTCCTTATGAAGGGTAAATAGAAGTTGACAACATCACGTTGTGGTTATTCGTAGGTAAGAAAACGTTCTTGCTAGAACCCAATTGCAGCCACGTAAAAGATGCAACAACAATTAGAGGACGTCTAACTTGTTTTTGCAGCAATTGTCATGTGATGTGATATGGCCAGAAGTTGTGATGAATGATGAATGATATATTGTGATGTATGAGATCATGTTCTTGTAATAGGAATCACGACTTGCATGTCAATGAGTATGACAACCGGCAGGAGCCATAGGAGTTGTCTTTATTTTTTGTATGACCTGCGTGTCATTGAAGAACGCCATGTAAATTACTTTACTTTATTGCTAAACGCGTTAGCCATAGAAGTAGAAGTAGTCGTTGGCGTGACAACTTCATGAAGACACAATGATGGAGATCACGATGATGGAGATCATGGTGTCATGCCGGTGACCAAGATGATCATGGAGCCCCGAAGATGGAGATCAAAGGAGCTATATGATATTGGCCATATCATATCACTACTATATATAATTGCATGTGATGTTTATTATGTTTTATGCATCTTGTTTACTTAGAACGGAGGTAGTAAATAAGATGATCCCTTATAATAATTTCAAGAAAGTGTTCCCCCTAACTGTGCACCGTTGCTAAAGTTCGCCGTTTCGAAGCACCACGTGATGATCGGGTGTGATAGATCCTTACGTTCACATACAACGGGTGTAAGACAGATTTACACATGCAGAACACTTAGGGTTAACTTGACGAGCCTAGCATGTACAGACATGGCCTCGGAACACAGAGACCGAAAGGTCGAACACGAGTCGTATGGAAGATACGATCAACATGGAGATGTTCACCGACGATGACTAGTCCGTCTCACGTGATGATCGGACACGGCCTAGTCGACTCGGATCGTGTAACACTTAGATGACTAGAGGGATTTTTAATCTGAGTGGGAGTTCATTATAATAATTTGATAAGATGAACTTAATTATCATGAACTTAGTCTAAAACCTTTGCAAATATGTCTTGTAGATCAAATGGCCGCCGCTCATGTCAACATGAACTTCAACGCGTTCCTAGAGAAAACCAAGCTGAAAGATGATGGCAGCAACTATACGGACTGGGTTCGGAACCTGAGGATCATCCTCATAGCTGCCAGGAAACAATATGTCCTAGAAGGACCGCTAGGTGACGCTCCCGTCCCAGAGAACCAAGACATTATGAATGCTTGGCAGTCTCGTGCTGATGATTACTCCCTCGTTCAGTGCGGCATGCTTTACAGCTTAGAACCGGGGCTCCAAAAGCGTTTTGAGCAATAGAGAGCATATGAGATGTTCGAGGAGCTGAAACTAGTTTTTCAAGCTCATGCCCGGGTCGAGAGATATGAAGTCTCCGACAAGTTCTATAGTTGTAAGATGGAGGAAAATAGTTCTGTCAGTGAGCATATACTCAAAATGTCTGGGTTGCACAACCGCCTGTCCCAGCTGGACATTAACCTCCCGGATGAGGCGGTCATTGACAGAATCCTTCAGTCGCTCCCACCAAGCTACAAGAGCTTTGTGATGAACTACAATATGCAGGGGATGGTGAAGACCATTCCTGAAGTATTTTCAATGCTAAAGACAGCATAGGTTGAAATCAAGAAAGAACATCAAGTGTTGATGGTCAATAAGACCACTAAGTTCAAGAAGGGCAAGGGTAAGAAGAACTTCAAGAAGGACGGCAAAGATGTTGCCGCGCCCGGTAAGCCAGTTGCCGGGAAGAAGTCAAAGAATGGACCCAAGCCTAAAACTGAGTGCTTTTATTGCAAGGGGAAGGGTCACTGGAAGCGGAACTGCCCCAAATACTTAGCAGACAAGAAGGCCGGCAACACTAAAGGTATATTTGATATACATGTAATTGATGTGTACCTTACCAGTACTCGTAGTAACTCCTGGGTATTTGATACCGGTGCCGTTGCTCACATTTGTAACTCACAGCAGGAGCTGCGGAATAAGCGGAGACTAGCGAAGGACGAGGTGACGATGCGCGTCGGGAATGGTTCCAAGGTCGATGTGATCGCCGTCGGCACGCTACCTCTACATTTACCTACGGGATTAGTTTTAAACCTCAATAATTGTTATTTAGTGCCAAGTTTGAGCATGAACATTGTATTTGGATCTCGTTTAATACGAGATGGCTACTCATTTAAATCTAAGAATAATGGTTGTTCTATTTATATGAGAGATATGTTTTATGGTCATGCCCCGATGGTCAATGGTTTATTCTTAATGAATCTCGAACGTAATGTTACACATATTCATAGCGTGAATACCAAAAGATGTAAAGTTGATAATGATAGTCCCACATACTTGTGGCATTGCCGCCTTGGTCACATTGGTGTCAAGCGCATGAAGAAGCTCCATGCTGATGGACTTTTAGAGTCTCTCGATTATGAATCATTTGACACATGCGAACCATGCCTCATGGGCAAAATGACCAAGACCCCGTTCTCCGGAACAATGGAGCGAGCAACCAACTTGTTGGAAATCATACATACCAATGTGTGCGGTCCAATGAGCGTTGAGGCTCGCGGAGGATATCGTTATGTTCTCACTCTCACTGATGACTTGAGTAGATATGGGTATGTCTACTTGATGAAACACAAGTCTGAGACCTTTGAAAAGTTCAAAGAATTTCAGAATGAAGTAGAGAATCAACGTGACCGAAAGATAAAATTCTTACGATCGGATCGTGGAGGAGAATATTTAAGTCACGAATTTGGTACACACTTCAGAAAATGTGGAATCGTTTCACAACTCACGCCGCCTGGAACACCTCAGCATAACGGTGTGTCCGAACGTCGTAATCGCACTCTATTGGATATGGTGCGATCTATGATGTCTCTTACCGATTTATCGCTATCATTTTGGGGATACGCTCTAGAGACAGCTACATTCACTTTAAATAGGGCACCGTCTAAATCCGTTGAGATGACACCGTATGAATTATGGTTTGGGAAGAAACCTAAGCTGTCGTTTCTAAAAGTTTGGGGATGCGATGCTTATGTCAAGAAACTTCAACCTGAAAAGCTCGAACCCAAGTCGGAAAAATGTGTCTTCATAGGATAACCTAAAGAAACCATTGGGTATACCTTCTACTTAAGATCCGAGGGCAAGATCTTTGTTGCCAAGAACGGATCCTTTCTGGAAAAAGAGTTTCTCTCGAAAGAAGTAAGTGGGAGGAAAGTAGAACTCGATGAAGTACTACCTCTTGAATGGGATAGTAGTGCAGCTCAGGAAAATGTTCCTGTGATGCCTACACCAACTGAAGAGGAAAATAATGATGATGATCAAGGTACTTCGGATCAAGTTGCTACTGAACTTCGTAGGTCCACAAGGACACATTCCGCACCAGAGTGGTACGGCAACCCTGTCCTGGAAATCATGTTGATGGACAACGGTGAACCTTCAAACTATGAAGAAGCAATGGCGGGCCCAGATTCCAACAAATGGCTAGAAGCCATGAAATCCGAGATAGAATCCATGTATGAAAACAAAGTATGGACTTTGACTGACTTGCCCGATGATCGGCGAGCGATAGAAAACAAATGGATCTTTAAGAAGAAGACGGACGCGGATGGAAATATCACCATCTATAAAGCTCGACTTGTCGCTAAGGGTTATCGGCAAGTTCAAGGGATTGACTACGATGAGACTTTCTCTCCCGTAGCGAAGCTTAAGTCCGTCCGAATCATGTTAGCAATTGCCGCATACTATGATTATGATATATGGAAGATGGACGTCAAAACGGCATTCCTTAACGGGCATCTTAAGGAAGAACTGTATATGATGCAGCCGGAGGGTTTTGTCGATCCTAAGAATGCTAACAAAGTATGCAAGCTCCAGCGATCCATTTATGGGCTGGTGCAAGCATCTCGGAGTTGGAACATTCGCTTTGATGAGATGATCAAAGCGTTTGGGTTTATGCAGACTTATGGAGAAGCCTGCGTTTACAAGAAAGTGAGTGGGAGCTCTGTAGCATTTCTCATATTATATGTAGATGACATACTTTTGATGGGAAATGATATAGAACTTTTGGACATCATTAAGGCCTACTTGAATAAGTGTTTTTCAATGAAGGACCTTGGAGAAGCTGCTTATATATTAGGCATCAAGATCTATAGAGATAGATCGAGACGCCTCATAGGTCTTTCACAAAGCACATACCTTGATAAGATTTTGAAGAAGTTCAAAATGGATCAGTCCAAGAAGGGGTTCTTGCCTGTATTGCAAGGTGTGAGATTGAGCTCGGCTCAATGCCCGACCACGGCAAAAGATAAAGAAGAGATGAGTGTCATCCCCTATGCTTCAGCCATAGGATCTATTATGTATGCCATGCTGTGTACCAGGCCTGATGTAAACCTTGCCGTAAGTTTGGTAGGAATATACCAAAGTAATCCCGGCAAGGAACACTGGACAGCGGTCAAGAATATCCTGAAGTACCTGAAAAGGACAAAGGACATGTTTCTCGTTTATGGAGGTGACGAAGAGCTCGCCATAAAGGGTTACATCGACGCTAGCTTCGACACAGATCTGGATGACTCTAAGTCACAAACTGGATACGTGTATATGTTGAATGGTGGAGCAGTAAGCTGGTGCAACTGCAAGCAGAGCGTCATGGCGGGATCTACATGTGAAGCGGAGTACATGGCAGCCTCGGAGGCAGCGCATGAAGCTATTTGGGTGAAGGAGTTCATCACCGACCTAGGAGTCATACCCAATGCGCCGGGGCCGATCAAACTCTTCTGTGACAACACTGGAGCTATTGCCCTTGCCAAGGAGCCTAGGTTTCACAAGAAGACCAGGCACATCAAGCGTTGTTTCAACTCCATCCGTGAAAATGTTCAAGATGGAGACATAGATATTTGCAAAGTACATACGGATCTAAATGTAGCAGATCCGCTGACTAAACCTCTCTCGCGAGCAAAACATGATTAACACCAGAACTCTATGGGTGTTCGATTCATCACAATGTAACTAGATTATTGACTCTAGTGCAAGTGGGAGACTGTTGGAAATATGCCCTAGAGGCAATAATAAAAGCATTATTATTATATTTCCTTGTTCATGATAATTGTCTTTTATTCATGCTATAATTGTATTATCCGGAAATCGTAATACACGTGTGAATACATAGACCACAATACGTCCCTAGTAAGCCTCTAGTTGACTAGCTCGTTGGTCAACAGATAGTCATGGTTTCCTGACTATGGACATTAGATGTCGTTGACAACGGGATCACATCATTAGGAGAATGATGTGATGGACAAGACCCAATCCTAAGCATAGCACAAGATCGTGTAGTTCGTTTTGCTAGAGCTTTTCCAATGTCAAGTATCTCTTGCTTAGACCATGCGATCGTGTAACTCCCGGATACCGTAGGAGTGCTTTGGGTGTACCAAACGTCACAACGTAACTGGGTGACTATAAAGGTGCACTACAGGTATCTCCGAAAGTGTCTGTTGGGTTGACACGGATCGAGACTGGGATTTGTCACTCCGTATGACGGAGAGGTATCTCTGGGCCCACTCGGTAATGCATAATCATAATGAGCTCAAAGTGACCAAGTGTTTGGTCACGGGATCATGCATTATGGTACGAGTAAAGTGACTTGCCGGTAACGAGACTGAACAAGGTATTGGGATACTGACGATCGAGTCTCGGGCTTGTAACGTACCGATTGACAAAGGGAATAGTATACGGGGTTGCTTGAATCCTCGACATCATGGTTCATCTGATGACATCATCGAGGAGCATGTGGGAGCCAACATGGGTATCCAGATCCCGCTATTGGTTATTGACCGGAGAGCCGTCTCGGTCATGTCTGCGTGTCTCCCGAACCCGTAGGGTCTACACACTTAAGGTTCGGTGACGCTAGGGTTATTAGGAAGACTTGTATGTGATTACTGAATGTTGTTCGGAGTCCCGGATAAGATCCCGGACGTCACGAGGAGTTCCGGAAGGGTCTGGAGGTAAAGATTTATATATGGGAAGTTGTCATGCGGACACCGGAAAGTTTCGGGGGCATATCGGTATTGTACCGGGGCCACCGGAGGGGTTCCGGGGGTCCACCGGGAGGGGCCACCCCTCTTGGTGGGCCACATGGGCCGCGTGGGGTAGGGCACCAGGCCCTGGAGGGCTGGGCGCGCCCTCCCCCTTGGGCCCATGCGCCTAGGGTTGGGGGGGGAACCCTAGAGGGGGCGCCCCCTTTGCTTGGGGGGCAAGTCCCCCCTCCCTGGCCACCGCGCCCCCTCTAGATCCCATCTAGAGGGGCCGCCCCCCTTGCCCCTTCCCCTATAAATAGAGGGGTGAGGGGAGGGCTGCAACACACAACCCAAGGCGCAGCCCCTCCCCTCCCCAACACCTCTCCTCCTCCGTCACGAGCTTGGCGAAGCCCTGCCAGAGTGCTGCTTCTCCACCAACACCACGCCGTCGTGCTGCCGTTGGAGCTGTCTTCCTCAACCTCTCCTTCCTCCTTGCTGGATCAAGACGGAGGAGACGTTGTCCATCCCATACGTGTGTTGAATGCGGAGGTGCTGTCCGTTCGACACTTGGTCATCGGTGATCTGAATCACGTCGAGTACGACTCCATCATCACCCTTCCCTTGAACGCTTCCGCACGTGATCTACAAGTGGTATGTAGATGCAAACTCACTCCCTTGACTCGTTGCTTAGATGAACTCATAGATGGATCTTGGTGAAACCATAGGAAAAATTTTAATTTTCTGAAACGTTCCCCAACAGGGGTCCCAAAAGGGGCCCAGCCAGGAGGAGGTGGTCCAAGAGGTGCCACAAGGCAACCTCCCGGACTCCAGGTGCAAGGGGGATAAAACCCCAAAGGGCTCTAAGTCCGGCCCTGGGCCGGACTCCGCACCGGAACCTTTAGTGGTTCCAGAGTCTGACAGGCGGCCCCTTCGTAAGAAGGGCAAGACTGCGACACCGGTGACCTCCGTACAACTGGAGGCACCGGATAATTTGCTGGAGGCGGTTAACGGGGCCTCCATCGATGAGGAGCACCGCACTATTATGAGTGTGGTGATCCAGAAAGTTCAGTCCGCCAAAAGTGGGCTGACTGAAGCCTGTGCCGGCCTTCTAACATGCTTTGAGGTAAGTATTTAAGATATGTAAAAATGTTACCACATAGACAGTAGCCCCTGATGCTCAGTTTGGTGTTCGGAAAGAAAAGCCGAACTGAGGATCTAAAAGATGTACGCAGGAGTCTAACATAGGTATGTCAATATGGGAATGCAGGCCGCGCTGCTGACCTATGCCGCACTGACTGCGGAGGTCAATGCATTGAAGCAGAGCCTCGAGCGGTCCGAGAACAAGCTCAGCCTTGCCAAAAAGCAGCTCGAGGATAGGGAAGGTAAGTAATACCTTATGGAAGTATATAAAAGATGTGGTTGCCAAAAATGACAGGAATAACATGAGTATTGTAGGGGCCACGAACAAGGTGGCGACCCTGAAGGAAGCGGTGTCCAAGGCCGAAAGCAATGCAGCCTCGGAGCGCACCGAGCGAGAGAAGCAGGAGGCGCAGGTGGCGGAGGTGCGGCAAGAGCTCTAGGCTCTCGTGAAAAAACACGAGAGTTTGGAGCGTGACTCAAAGACTCGAGAGTCCGAGCTCGCCTCGGCCCTTGAGAGCGCCAAAGCCGCTAAGGCCAAAGCCCAAAAAGCCCTCCAGGAAATTGAGGCATTGAAGAAGATAGCGGCGGGTAAGGCATTCTTTATGCAAAGCAAGCACGTGAAAGTGAATTATCTGTTACTTACCCGAATCCGGAGCTCTCCAGGAGCATTCGCAGATCTGCCCTGCAGTGTGTCCAATGCTGCCGCATTCTACCGAGCCGAGGAGGGGAGTTCGACGGAGAAGGTGTTCTGGTCTCAGTATGCTGAGGCCGGTCACCCGGTGCCCTTGAGCGACCAGCTGAAGCAGCTGGTCGAGCTCCATAAGGTGGCCGAACAGGCCATGAAGGGCCTCATAGTTTGGTTGTGGCCTAAGGAAGCCATGCCTGGGAGCTACTTCGGGCTGGTGAGGCGGCTAGTGGACGCCTGTCCATGGATTGAAGTCGTCAAGCGCTCTGTCTGCATCGAAGGTGCCCGTAGGGCCCTTGCCCGTGCTAAAGTGCACTGGGGCAAGATGGACGCTGAGAAGCTTGTGACGGACAGACCATCACCGGGCAAGGAGTATCGCAAGCCCGAGATGTATTATGAGGGCGTCCTGAAGGGTGCCCGCCTTATAGCGGGTGAATGCTCCAAAGATGTAATTTTTGAGTAAACTCGCATTTGTTATCCTGTACGCTAAAAACTTGTTCGTATGTGCTAAGCAACGCTTGTGAATTTAAAATATTACCTTCTGTGCGGCCGTTTATTAAATTTGAGAGATGGCGAGTCGTCGGCTTCTGCCCCCATGCCACGAGTGCTGGGGTGTTCGGGATGAACTTGAGCGCTCTTTTTCCCATTCTTGGGTCCTTCGAGGGAGGCGCTCAATGCAACGAACGAGGCAACCGGACTATAATGCTTGAACACTCTCACTTAGCCATAGAATTCTATAATTTTAAATTTCGGCGAAGCCCCTGGTATTCGGAAGACCGAGTTCGTGGCGCTATCCACGCCCGGGCCGGACAAAGCCGACTCCTCGCTCTAAGCGGCATAAGTCTTTAGGGACTCAAAAACCTCTCGAACAGCGACCGGCTCTCGCCCTATCATGACGGTCAGTTTTAGCTTTCTCCACTGAGGTGCTTAACCCAGCTCAACCGGGGCACAATCGCAGTGGTTCTCCCAGCGCTACCTTAGCCGATATAACGGAACGTAAGGTACCAAAACATGGGAGCCGGGCAAACCCAACTATTGACCCAAGACATGATTCGGAGCCGATGCATACAATGCTATAAGTTCGGGGTGCCGAACTTGTGAAAGTGTTCGGACTTATCACACCATATTTTGGGGTACTTAAGCCCCTGGTGTATTTGGCCGTACCAAAGTGTACGGGTGCAACATGTCATAAGTGAACATATATAGATAAAAAAAGGAATGCAATAATAAGCAGAAGCTATGCATTGTTTATTTAAAAAGGCTACGGTAAAAGCAGAACGATACAAATAGTGCGATAAGCAATGGACGGGACTATTTGACATGTCCCCCTCCAGGGGCGAGCTGCGGGATGATATGTGGAACAAGTATATTGCTCGTTATAGAGACCACCTGGACACTCGACGTAGCTTTCTGCTTCCCTGGCTGTTGCATCGTGTGTTCGGCGATTCTACTGCCGGACAGGGCTTCTTGAGAAAGGAGTCCTGAAAGTAAGAGAAAAAAGAATGACACAATCGGCAGCCCCTGGTGCTGTTGAGCCGCATTCTGGGCCTGCCGTGGTCGTGCCCCTCCCCCTATGCCCATGGTATTTCCAGAGCGTAATTATGTACGCGTAGTACTGGTTTCACAATTTCGCGAGGGCTGGGGTTGGGGCGGCATTGCTACATGTGCTCAGGACGTGCCAGGCGGTCTTGTTGTAGGTTACTCCGGGCGCACTTGACAGTGTCCAGACGTTTAATAGCCGGACTCGAGGATTGCCTTGAGAGGCTGCTTTGTACTTCCGCCGCGAGGGCCGCCGTATGCTCCTCCGTTCGGAGAGAGCATTCGGTGTTTTCGTTGACTGTAATGATTCCTCGAGGGCCTGGCATCTTGAGCTTGAGGTATGCGTTGTGCGGCACCACATTGAACTTTGCAAATGCGGTTCGTCCGAGCAGTGCGTGATAGCCGCTGCGGAACGGGACTATGTCGAAGATTAACTCCTCGCTTCAGAAGTTATCCGGGGATCCGAAGACCACTTCAAGTGTAACTGAGCCCGTACAGTTGGCCTCTACACCTGGTATGACGCCTTTAAAGGTCGTCTTTGTGGGTTTAATCCTTGAGGTGTCTATGCCCATTTTGCGCACTGTATCCTGATAAAGCAGGTTCAGGCTATTGGCGCCGTCCATCAGGACTCTAGTGAGGTGAAATCCGTCAACGATTGGGTCTAGAACCAATGCGGCGAATTCGCCATGTCGGATGCTAGTGGGGTGGTCCCTTCGATCAAAAGTGATCGGGCAGGAGGACTACGGATTGAACTTTGGGGCGACTGGCTCCATCGCATACACGTCCCTTAGTGCACGCTTCCGCTCCCTTTTGGGTATGTGGGTTGCGTATATCATGTTCACCGTCCGCACTTGTAGGGGGAAGCCCTTCTGTCCTCTATTGTTCGGCGGTTGGGGCTCCTCCTTGTCGTCGCTATGTAGCCCCTTGTCATTGTTTTCGGCATTTAACATGCCTGCCTGCTTGAACACCCAACAATCCCTGTTGGTGTGGTTGGCTGGTTTTTCGGGGGTGTCGTGTATCTGGCACGAGCGATCGAGTATTCGGTCCAAATTGGATGGGCCCGGAGTATTTCTTTTGAATGGCTTTTTCCGCTGACCGGGTTTAGAGCCTTTGAATCCGGCACTGACTGTCGTATCCTCAGCATTATCGCCGTTAATGTGGCGCTTGTGCTTGTTGCGACGCGACCTGCCATTGCTGTCCTTGGTATCCGAATTACCAGGGCTCTTAGTCATGTTGTTACTACGAGCTAGCCAGCTGTCCTCTCCCGTGCAAAAGCGGGTCATGAGTGTTGTGAGGGCTGCCATGGATTTCGGCTTTTCCTATCCTAGGTGCCGGGCAAGCCACTCGTCGCGGATGTTATGTTTGAAGGCTGCAAGGGCCTATGCATCCGGACAATCGACGATTTGATTTTTCTTGGTTAGGAACCGTGTACAGAATTGTCTGGCCGATTCCTCTGGCTGCTGAATTATGTGGCTTAGGTCATCGGCATCTGGTGGTCGCACATAGGTGCCCTGGAAGTTGTCGAGGAATGCAGCTTCCAGGTCTTCCCAACAACCAATTGACTCTGCTGGCAAGCTGTTAAGCCGATGCCGAGCTGGTCCTTTAAGCTTGAGTGGGAGGTATTTGATGGCGTGTAGATCATCACCGCGGGCCATGTGGATATGAAGGAGGTAGTCCTCGATCCATACCGCATGATCTGTTGTGCCATCGTATGATTCGATGTTTACGGGTTTGAAACCCTCGGGGATTTGATGATCCATTACTTCATCTGTGAAGCATAGTGGGTGTGCGGTGCCCCTGTACTGGGCTATATCACGATGTAGCTCAAATGAGCTTTGTCTGCTGTGTTCGGCTCGGCCGGATTTGCTGTATCCGGCATGACGGTTATCATCACGTGTAGTGAGGCGCCCACGCGATCCGTAGATTGATCTTGTTTGCGTTGCCTTGTCCTCCAATATATCTCGCAGGTTTGGCGCATTTCCCCGTGCCTTGGTACTTTTTGAGCGACGCCGGGGTGCGGCTTGAGTGGAGGGCCGAGAGGCCTCTCTGTCGCGGCCACGAGGTGGCCGGTCGGCCGCATCATGCACTGGTGATGTAGGTTTGGGTGCTTCCTCCTCTAATCGGGGTAGCAGCCTGCGTTTTGGGTAGCTCTTGGAGGGGCGTTCGAGTTCATACTCTTCGGCCGCAAGGACTTCAGCCCATCTGTCAGCTAGCAAGTCTTGGTCAGCTCTAAGCTGTTGCTGCTTTTTCTTGAGGCTGCTTGCCGTGGCCATAAGCCTGCGTTTGAAACGCTCCTGTTCGATGGGATCCTCAGGCACGACAATTTCTTCGTCGTTGAGGCTTGCCTCGTCTTCGGAGGGAGGCATGTAATTATCGTCCTCTACCTCTCTGTCTGCCGCTCTCTCATGAGGGCTGGCTTCTCCATCCTCCCGCGCTGAATCCTGCTGGAGGGGGTTGTCTTCGGCACTTTCCGGGGTGTTATTGTCTCTCGTGCCGGAATCACCGTTTTTGCTGTGGCGGGTTTAGAGCGGCGCCGCTGACACCGACGCTTAGGCTGTTTCTTGGAGGGGTCATCCTCCGTTGTTCCATTGCCATTCCCATCTTTTGTGATGTCCACCATGTATATGTCATATGATGAGGTGGCCTTCCAGTGCCCTATAGGCGCTCGTTCTTGGTCGTCTCCTGCATCGTCGTCCATACCGTCGATGTCTTCGGAGTCGAAGTCGAGCATGTCGGTTAAATCATCGACAGTGGCTAGGAAGTGGGTGGTGGGTGGGCTTTGAATTTCTTCGTCGTCCGCATCCCAACCTTCCTAACCATAATCCGGCCAGGGCTCTCCTGATAAAGAGAGAGACTTTAGCGAATTCAGGATGTCGCCAAAGGGCGAGTGCTGAAAGATGTCCGCGGCAGTGAACTCCATGATCGGCGCCCAATCGGATTCGATAGGCAGGGGCGTGGAAGGTTCAGAGTCCGGAGAGGAGTCCGGCACCTTGGAGTCACGAGCTTCGCAAAGGACAGGGTTGGTGTTCGGCTCAATCGCCGTAGAGATAGCAGCCCTCGAGGCAGTGTCCAGCCACCCGTCCTCGATCGGCGCAGTCGGCTCCGAGCTAAGGGTCGGAGCGGACACTTGTGCGGCCTCCAGTGCACTGTCCGGCGGCAGAGCTAGATCATGCCCATCGTGACAGTGCGGCATGCTTGGCTGTGGCTCGAACCCGTCGAAGATCAAGTCTCCGCGGACATCAGCCGTATAGTTCAAACTTTCAAATCTGACTTGATGGCCAGGGGCGTAGCTTTCAATCTGCTCCAGATGGCCAAGCGAATTGGCCCGCAGTGCAAAGCCGCCGAATACGAAGATCTGTCCGGGGAGAAAAGTCTCACCCTGGACCGCATCATTGTTGATGATCGGAGGAGCCATCGGGCCTAAAGATGACGACACAGAGGAACTCTCAATGAAAGCACCAATGTCGGTGTCAAAACCGGCGGATCTCGGGTAGGGGGTCCCGAACTATGCGTCTAGGCAGATGGTAACAGGAGACAAGGGGCACGATGTTTTTACCCAGGTTCGGGCCCTCTCGATGGAGGTAAAATCCTACTCCTGCTTGATTAATATTGATGATATGGGTAGTACAAGAGTAGATCTACCACGAGATCAGAGAGGCTAAACCCTAGAAGCTAGCCTATGGTATGATTGTTGTTCGTCCTACGGACTAAAACCCTCCGGTTTATATAGGCACCGAAGAGGGTTAGGGTTACACAGAGTCGGTTACAATGGTAGGAGATCTACATATCCGTATCGCCAAGCTTGCCTTCCACGCCAAGGAAAGTCCCATCCGGACACAGGACGAAGTCTTCAATCTCGTATCTTCATAGTCCAGGAGTCCGGCCAAAGGTCATAGTCCGGCCATTCGGACACCCCCTAATCCAGGACTTCCTCACAACCTCTCGCTTGTTGTTGGTCAAAGTGATGGTCGTCCATGCGACCCCGGAGATACGCTAGCTCGCCAATAATCACGCAAGTAGCTAGTCCCTGAAGACAACCACTACATGTGTGTGGCCCAAACATATGTATGGAGAGGTGTGTTATGAGTACACAATGGAACAACTTTGATGTGGCACCGTGATTTTGAACTAGAAATCCCCACACTGAGTGAGGGTTAGGTTGACGATGCATATGTATGTTACACCATGCTTCAAGCCAACGACGGGGATTCATGCGTGCATGCGTGCATAGTATATGCGCTCAAATTTAATTAGGTCTGAATCTCACCATGACCTATACTACGATAACACGAACCAAATGAAGAATCCACCATGGCAACCTATCTTGTTGTCGGTCAAGGTGATCATGGATGTCCACATGGGCCCACGAATATATACGCTTGTCACCGATAACCAAGCGAGGGAGTGTACAATTCAAATACAACCGCTACATGCATATGTATGGAGGTGATGCGTGCATGCATGTTTGAATACCTTTTCACAACATTGATGTGGCGTGTGCGTCGAAAATCGTACACTCCCCACATAGAGCGAGATCAGTTTATGACGTGTCGTTGTAGTAGCCACTTCGACTCGATGGGAGGGATTCATGCATACACATGCGTGTGTGTGTGCTCAAACTGTATCATGCATGTCATCCCAGAGCATGACCTATATATATATACCGTATAACAAGCAAAACAAATGATCCCCTCCTAAGTCAAATTAACCTCTCTCATTGTCAGGCAAAAAATAGTGATGGACCAAGCGGGCCCACAGATGGAAAGCATCGATATCGCTGATAACCGCTTAAGTGGGTGCGAGGGGACAACCACCCTCGCTTTGCATGTGGGCCAAACATATGTTGAATACCCAAAATGCACAACTTTGATGTGCCACATGCCTCAAAAAACGTAAACCATGCACCCACACAGAGCGAGGCTCATGAAGCATACTACATATGATGGTCCCCTTCCCCCTCTTTGATGCATACTATATGCTCCTACCGTAATACAACCTAAAAAGAATCCTCATCGATGGTGAAATTAATTAACCTCTCCGATGTAGGTCAAAGTGATGCATGCATCGATGATGGCCTCATGGGCCCACAGATGGAAGCGTCACATGTGAGTGTCCTGGCTAGGATAACCACCGCCTGTATGCATGTGGCCCAAAGAGGTGTTGTGTGATGTTTGAATAGCCAATTTCACAATTTTGATGTGGCACATGCCTCGGAAACCGAAAAGTCCCGACACTGAGTGAGGTGTACTTGCTCACGGACGCGTACATATAGTATATATGCTAGTCCCATCTCACCTCTTCGACCCGTACTATATACCACCATAACACAAATAAAAAAGATTCTACATTGCTGGTCAAATTAACCTCATCGACGGCTGTTCGTCAAAGTGATGGACGACGACCTCACGGGCCCACAGAAAGTGTCAAACGCGAGTATCGAGTGTCGTGTAGGACAACCATCGACTACATGTGGCCAAAACATGTATGTATGGAAGGGTTGTGTAATGTTTTAAATAACGAATTCACGACTCTGATGTGGCACCGGCCTGCCTAACAAAACGGCCAACCCACACGGTGGCTCACAACTCGTAGTGTACTGCGAGCCACCCGCCACCCCCCCAGACGCCCACACCCACACACACACCACGTATCCACCGCAACTACGGTGCATGTTAAATTAATTATCCCGCGGTGAACATATGTTACCAAAGGAGGGACGTTTTAATTTAAAAAAAAATAGATATCATTAAGATGTTTTAGTACATTAATTGATTGATTTTCTACGGGTATAATGTGCAAAAATCAAATTTGAGCTACATGCACACGTGACAGTGTACCTAAATGGGTTGCAAAAACACATGTGTCTCACTGGGTGCATGTTTACTCCCCGTGCAACAAATTTCAAACATTGAGAATCTTGATTTTTAAATTCTAGTACATCCAAAACTTATTTGAAGTTCATGAAACTTATCGTGTTGTCATATGGACACCAATACAAAGTTGCATTGTACTTTTTTTGTCAAATTTGAGACCAGTTTTGATGTAATCTTTATCTAATTACAAACGGGAGATTATTAATAATTGGGAACCAATATCCCAAACGGATTATTTATTCAAACCGTGAGCGTTAGACCAACAATGGATACGTGCCATGCTTCGGTTAAGCAATAAAGCGACATCATTAATCATCCAAATAGAAAAAACAATATACGTGCCGCCACGTGACCTATGTGTCGTGCGAGCAGGCGTGAGTTGACGGGACGCATGTGAGAAGTCCGCCACGCAGGCAGACCGGGAGGCGTGCGAGTAGGTGTGTGAATTGACGGAGGCGTGCTCGCTGCGCAGTGTCATGGGGAGGTGTGCGAGTAGCTATGTGAAACAACGGTAGGCATGCCAGCAGTCCGGTGCGCTGGCTCACCGGGAGGCGAGCCATCAATTTGACCACCACCCGCCTCTCTCCCACCACTCCCACTACTCCATATTAATGGTGCGCCCGAGCGTCCGCACCCCCATCCTCGCCACACACACAATCCTCTCTCTCTGCTTGCATCCTCGACGCCGCTCTCAGTCCTCAAAACCGTCAGTGCATGAGGATGTCGTCGAAGCGCCCCATCGGAGGGCGTGGCAACGCCAATGCTACTAAAGCATCGGAGCACGATGTGGAGATGGCGACAGAGGTTGCTGTCACCGTTGGTGAGTTATCGCTGCACCCTGACATCGTCGACGGTGTCGAGCTTCCACAGCCGGAGGCGGAGTTCCACACCGACTCTGGTGACGACCCCGACGACGACTTTGACGACCACTCCGGTGACGACTCCGACGACCACTCCGGTGACGACTCCGATGACGAGGACAACTGGTTAGTCGTCTATACCCATTTATGTGTCAAATAGATCCTAGGGTTTCTCTGGTTACTCCTGCCTCCCGCTTTTTGAAATAGAAATCCTATGGTTATGTTCTCCCAATCCATGAAATCTGAGTAAGTTTCATTAGATACATGTAGTGTATTGATTGTTTGAATGGTGCAAATGATAAGTGATTAGTTGTTTCATCTATGGAAATGATTTCTGCTAGTAATCCGACTAGGGTTAGTGTTCGTGCTAATAATTCCTAGCCAAGGCTTGACAATTGATTTTGAATGACCTACATAAGTTTGTGCCATTATTTTCTTCAAGATTGGTCTGTACATAGACAAATGTGTTTAAAATTCAAACCATTATCTCTGGATATGTATAAATAAATAGCGATAAATTCCTAATCCTAGTTCACAGCATGTAATCGTTGATTTGATGCCAATTTTTGGCAACTGCCAAATGTTCGCTAGAGATTAGTTTGTAACCATTAATTTGACGCCACATTTTTTTTACTATTTGTATAGGTGTTGTCTGACGATGTGGACAGCGAGGATGAAGATGTCCATAGGAGGTACAAGAGTCAAATCCCGAGGGAGCTTTATGTGGGAATGCATAACAGGCGTATTAGGACCTGGAACGGTGGCTATCGATGCCCATTCTACAACCACAAGCTTCATGACGCGTATAAAAGTGTTCTGGCGCATGCAAGAGGATGGGCTATTGTCTCCTTCAAGCAGAAGTATTCTAGCAAGGTGGCACATGGTGCATACGCCGAGTACCGTGAGAAGCTTCGGGATCGTGCCGACATGTGAGATGAGATGTGGGATCGAACTATGTACGCTTGAACATGCTTAATGACGGCTGAACTATGCTTGTGTACGTGTACGATTATTATCTATGTCTGAGTATGTTTAATCTATGTTTACTTATGTCTAACTGTGGGATATGGATGCAATCAGTTCGGTTGATGGAATCTACCTCCATCCTCGTTTATTGGTCCCCTTTGTAATTTGTGTTAAATGTTGACCAAAAATTTAACTAACAAAATGTTAGTGCAGGTCAGCAAAAATCATATTGTTGGATGTGTATTTGAACATAGTGTTCAATGATATAATTTTTGGTGACATGCATAAACATTTCTTAGTTAAATATTTGGTCAAAATTTGGTACAAATTACAAAGGAGACCAATAAACCAGGACGGATGTAGTACGTCAATCACACATAGTTACCAAAATTGGAACCACGTGCAATGACTTTCATTTTTCTTGTTGCTTCAATCAGACATGGTTCCCAAAATTGGACCCATGTGCAATGACTTTCGTTTTGCCTGTTGTGTCAATCACACACGATTGGCTCTAGCAAACCGTTGCCTTCGAAATTCTTTGTGGGACAAAAAACCCTCACCACCCAATTCAAAAAAGAAAAAAGAAAACCCTCACCATCCCCACGTCACAAAACCCTCACCCCCCCGCCACCCCCTCCGGTCCCCATTCACACATGCACAAGCTCCTCCATGTCTATGCATGGCACCGCCTATCGCACGGTAACCACTTTGCTCAATGCATGTCACCGCCGCCAGGCTACCGGCAAACCCCACCGCATTTCGCCACTTCTGCTTGCCGCTGCCTATCGCCATCGACTTTCTTGATGCTGCTCGCGGTCGACCCAGCTCCGCTCGGTTGGGGAATCTGCTGTACTAAGGTTTCTTTCTCATGGACAACAAGGTAACTAATTTAATGAGATATTATCTCATCTCTTATCCCAGTTCATCTGCCTCTTTTAATCACCCGGTGGTAATCGCAGAATTCATTTTTATTCGAGCTGATTTGAGGGTTTTCTTTCATTCATAGAGTGTACAGTGCGCCGACACATCACGACTTTGCGGCCTCCGCCAGAGATTCCATCTCACCGTACCAGATGACTTGAGGATGCGCGCGATATGTTCAACCCCATACTAAATCAGTTGGCATGGCCTACTTTCCTGAACATATTCTAGATATTGCTAAATTTGGATAAAAGGTGCCACGTGCACCATACACGTCAAAGGGGAATTTTCCCCTCTTCTTTCTGTTAATGATGTATTGTTCTTTCGATTACTCTCATATTTCCATGACATCTTGTTTACCTATATGTTTAATTACAGTTTTTTGTCCTTCGATTTCAACTGTTGTTTAGTTCTTTCAATTTGGGCCCATATTTGCATGTTACCTTATTTTATTTAACAATTTTACCATTTTCTGCAGCGCGTCCCTTGCTATGCAACATAATAGTAGTGCACAATATTTCCCTTTACATAAATCATGACTGCAGGGATGTCATATTGCACACAAACCATGGATTTACAATCGTTGCTACTATAAGACTTGATGAACGTGGTGACTCCTATTTTGGCACTGCTTTTGGAAAGAAATTTCTAAGTTTTACGTACTGAAAGCTGGCACTAAAATTGCACTGCACATAAAAGGGCCTGGTCATGAGATATATGCTAACTTTCCCGACAATATCATCCATCTAGACTTTGTTCGAAGTAAGTTTCTTTTCAACTATCTGCATGTTGACTTACCCAGCAATGTCAAATGAATTGTGTAGTATTTAAGCAACCAATTGTTATTCCCTTTTCTTACTATATTCCTACCTAATAACTTCTAGTTACCAATACACTTTTCTTATGCCCTGTTTTAACTAAATATTCCATGTACTCCCATTCTATCAGAAAGCGCTGCTGACAAGGAGACTCCGGAGGTGGAGAACGGGGCTGCCAACAAGTGGAGGCGGGGGGAGTTAGAACTGCAAGAGACTCCAGCAGGCCTAGACTTCATCAGCAGCCTCCCCAATGATATGTTGACAGTCATCATCTCCCTCCTCCCAATCAAATACGGGGTGCGGACAACCGTCCTTTCCCGACGGTGGCGCCCCCTATGGAACTCCACCCCTCTCGACCTCATCAACACCCATGAGCTCTGCCATGGCTATCGTAAAAGCTTGGATGCGTTCTCCAAGATCCTTGGTAGTCACCTTGGCCCTAACCAGAGGCCTTAGAATGGGCAAGTTCCGTTACAACGGCAAGGACTGAGCCAAGCTTGACGACTGGTTCTGATCCTCCGCCCTAGATTAGCTCGAGGAGCTCACTTTTGATGATGGGCATATGCGCTCGCTGCCAATGTCCGTGCTCCGCCTCGCCCCCACGCTGCACGTCGCCAAGTTCAGGGACTGCTGTCGTGGTTCTAAGCCTGACAGTAGAGTGGGGGGTAGGTATGGAGAGGCAAGGTCCTAGCTATGGAGAGGTTGTAAGCACCAAGGATGTACGAGTTCAGGCCCTTCTCGGAAGAAGTAACAGCCTTACGTCTCGGAGCCCGGAGGCGGTCGAGTGGATTATGAATGTGTGAATTACAAGGTGCCGAACCCTTCTGCCTGTGGAGGGGGGTGGCTTATATAGAGTGCGCCAGGACCCCAGCCAGCCCACGCAGGAGAGGGTTTAAGGTGAGTTAAGTCGGGGGCGTTACTGGTAACGCCCCACATAAAGGCCTTTACTATCATAAAGTCTACTTGATTACAGGCCGTTGCAGTGCAGAGTGCCTCTTGACCTCCTGGTGGTTGAGTGGGTCTTCGTGGTCGAGTCCTTCAGGCCAGTCGAGTGAATCCTCGTTGGTCGACTGGAAGGCGACCTCTTCTAAGGATGTCCTGGGGTAAGTTATTTGGATCAGGTCCATGACCCTACCCTAGGTACATAACCCCATCATTAGCCCCCGAATGGATTGAGGCTTCGAGTGAAGAAGGAGTTGATGTCGTTTCCGATTAACCTTTGTGCTCCGGTTGTGCGCTGTTCTGGACCAAAGAATCCCTTTGTCGACAGGAAACAACTTGCCTTCAGTCGACTTGATCCATTCTGTTTTTGCGTCGAGTGATCTTTCAGGCTTCGATGATCTCCGAGCGACGGATCGCCGGAAACACCGCGCCTGACAGACTGATTTGTTGCTCGCGGATTCCGCGGGATGCGAAATTTTGGGGTGCGCGCGAAGCGGGGCGGACCGCGGCGTTCGGATGGGACGGGGCATGGACGCCTCGATCTCCGCGCCGCCTTTTTCGCCACGTATCCCGTCTGCATAACTGTTCCAGATATGATTAGATCGACCGGGCCCACCTGTCATCCACTCGGAAGGGACCTTATAAATGTGCCCGGCGAGGATTTCTGTGCTGCGCCTTAGCATTCTCCCCCTCTCTCTGCTTCCTTCCTCCCTGCTTAGCGTGCTCGCTCTCGCCCCCGCACCACTTCCCTTTGCGCATCTCGCCGGCGACCATGGCCAAGGAGAAGACGGCGGCGCTGGAGCGCGCAAAGAAGGCGTCGGCATCGGAGAAGGCGAAAGGAAGATCCACCACCCGCGGAGGGTCCTCGTCCAGATCCCGCCTGCCGAAGGGCTGGGTCCAAGGAGACTGGATCCAGTCGACCATCACGGAGAATGACCTCCTCGACATGGCCAACGAGGGCTTGATCCCCCAAGGAGCTGCGAGGCTTCCGGGGAAGGAGTGGCAGCCCCAGCCAGAAGAGGGTGAGTGTGTGCTTTTGGCCACCCATGTTTGATCGCGGGTTTTCCTTGCCACCGAGTGTTTTCTTTCGTGGCTTCTTGAATTTCTTCGGAGCGCAGCTCCACCATTTTACCCCAAACTCCATTGCCTATCTTGCTGCGTTCGTGTCCATGTGTGAGGGTTTCTTGGGCTGTCGACCGCACTGGGGTTTGTTCAAGCATATATTCACGTGTCGCTCTCAGACCGTGAAGAAGGCGAGTCCAGGCGACGAAAAGACCCGAGTCGTCCAAATGTGTGGGGGTTTGGGCATCCAGGTGAGGAATAAGAGCACCTTCCCGCCCATGACCTTTCCCGAGTCCGTTAGAGGCTGGCAGTCGACTTGGTTCTACTGCCAGGTCCAGTCGACGCCAGGGCAGTCGAGTGGACTCCCTCCGTTCACCATGGACCGAGTGAGCAAGCCTTCCCCTCTGAAGCTGATTCCGGAGGAGAGAGCCGACGTGAAGATGTTGATGGAGCGCGTGGTGCAGTTGGTTCGGGAGGGAGTGACAGGCATGGACCTCTTGGAGGTTTTCCTCAGGCGTCGCATCCAGCCTCTCCAGTTCCGGAGCCACTGCATGTGGTTGTACTGTGGGACTGAAGACGAGACTAGAGTCCATCCAGAAGCAGTCGACGATGTCACTCTGGAAAGATGGATGGCAGCCGTCACCGGAAACAAGGACAACCCACGCGGAGCCAGAAGGATTCCTCCACTCGACCACAACAGTGATCCAAATAAGGTACACTTGCCCTGCTCTCCACTGCATTCTTGTCGCATTCATCACTGTCCACTCTGCCGACTGGTCGACTGATCATTGTCTTGATATCTGCTAGGCCCTCACCGAGCTGTACTCGATGCCTAATGGGGCACAAACTCCGACTGAGGAGGGTGAGGCGAGTGGGGGCGAGAGCCAGGACGAGGAGGAATGGGACTCGGACGTTGCAGGGGACGACGACGACGATGATGATGACGACGGCGATGATGATGATGCCGAAGACGAGGAGGAAGAGGAGGAGGTCGTGCCACCGCGCTCGGAAAGGCGGTCGAAGCTCGTCCACGACCCTTCGACTGAACGTGGCAAGGGGGTTGCGACGCAGTCGACCAAGCGCCCTAGGACCACTTCTCCAGCGCCGACTGAAAAGGCGCCGAAGCAGCTTAGGGGGGCTCCGCCAAAGCCGACCAAGCTCCTGCCGAAGATGAAGGTGTCCATCCCCACCATATCAGGGTAATTGTGCTGCTCATATTTTCTTATTCTGTGCGAACTTTATCTCTGGTCGACACTGAAGTTAGTCGACCGATCCTTTGGAGTTGCAGTGCTGCTACTTCTGAGACCTCGGCCCGGGCTGACGACCACGAGATGGAGGATGCAGCAACTTCGAACCCAGGTACTGTATTCTTAACATCGTTCTTAGTCGACTGACTCGCGATCTCTGATCCTGATTCTTCTCCGCAGCTCCACCCAATACTGTTATCAATCTCCCTGATGACGACGAGGATGAAGAAACACTGGCACGCAGGAGGAGTCGGAAAGCGTCCGCCAGTAAAGTGCCTCAGGATGTGACAGCGCCTGAGATTCTGACTGTGGAAGAAGAGAACATCACTCGACACACGGTGTCCTTCGCAAATCCACTGACGAGTGCTCAGCAGCCCTCCCTCTTCACGACGCACCACGTCCCAGAGGACCAAGCTGGCGCAGCGAAGGAGGCAATACGCCAGGCGGGACTCATGATGGAGCAGCTGAAGACTATCCGGGACGCGAGCCAGGCAGCTTATGACGCCAGCTCTGCCCTCCAAATCAATGTCCAGGTCAGTCGACCGCTGTTTGTTCTGTTGGATATGCTACCAAAAACTTTTCTTTTCCGGAATTTATAGTAATCACCCACTGGGGGTGTCGAATAAACTCCGTGTTAGCGGGGGCACGCTGAGTGCACCCGCTGGGTGTAGTCCCCAAGGCTAAGGTCGACTGCTGGCAGTCGTCCTTAGGCTTTATAATGTCAATCTTTCGGTCAGTCGACTGGTCGACTGGATTTCACAAACCGGTGGGGGCACGCTGAGTGCACCCACTGGGTGTAGTCCCCAAGGCTAAGGTCGACTGTTGGCAGTCGGCCTTAGGCTTTATAATGTCAATCTTTCTGTCAGTCGACTGGTCGACTGGATTTCACAAACCGGTGGGGGCACGCTGAGTGCACCCACTGGGTGTAGTCCCCGAGACTGTGGTCGACTGCTTGCAGTTGATCACAGTCTTAGAGAATGCATCTCGCACATTTTTTTTTTGAGGTCGACTGGTCGACTTTGTCTTTAACAGGATTAGTGGGGGCACGCTGAGTGCACCCACTGGGTGTAGTCCCCGAGACTACGGTCGAATGCTTGTATTTGGCTGTAGTCTTAGAAACGTGTGTTTATCTCTTTTTCACTCGGAAGTGAATTATATTTGACATTTAGTCGATTGGTTCTTCACAGAACTCCTGTGATCTTGTGGCTCGCTACTCAGAGCTGGAACAAAAACATACTCAAGTCGAGCTGAGCTTGAGGCTGGTTCAGGAGAAGCTGACAAAGGCAAAGGAGGAGACCGAAGGTATGTTTGGTGAGACCCTGACGACTGCTTTTCCCCTTGCTTGTTTCAGCATCTGATCTTGCTGTAACTTGCAGGTAAGGTAAGGGAGGCCCAGCAGAAGAAAGACCTTGAGCTAGCTGAGAAGATCAAGCTTGCTGACGAGAAGTTAGCTTCAGTTACCAAGCTCGTACAAGACAATACCAATCTGAAAGCTGCTCTTGGGATTGCCAACAAGGAGGTCAGTCGACTGAAAACTGACAAAGCTGCCCTGACCGACCAAGTCAGCAAATTGACTGAGAAGAAAACTGAACTGGAGGCCTTCCTGAGTGGCCTTGCCAAAAAGTTGTTCCTTATGCTTGAAGGTAGACCTCCATGTTTGGCAAATATCTCCAATTGTGGCTTTTTCCATTCGACTATCTCCTTGACTTAGTGATCATCCTTGCAGAATTTTGTCAAAACTTTGAAGAAGAAACCAGCCGACTGGAGCCAAACCTTGACCCCGTCAATTCTCCGGTGAACGACGAAGTTGCCATGGATGTTTTCCGACTGGAGTCTCGTGTTGCAGCTGTCGTGGACTATCTCGCAAGGCTGAAGGCCGCCACATCCCGCATCGACTCGATGCTCTGGCCTGAGGAGACACTTCAGAATGACCTTGAGTCGCTGATGGCCCGCTTGAACACGATCCCTGGTCGAGTGCAGGAGTGGAAGAAGTCCTCGGCTCGGTGTGGTGCAGATGTCGCTCTGTGTCTGGCCCGAGTCCACTGCAAAGATGCGCGAGAAGAGAAGCTGGCGGCCCTTCGGGTGGCCAATACCAAGAAGCACGACTTCAGATCCTTTATGGAAACTTTCCTTGCAGCTGCCACTCGGATCGCCGACGGGATTGACCTTGATGAATTTGTTGCACCTTCCAGCCCTCCACAGGAGGGGTAAAAAACTTCTTCTGGCTCGACGCTTTAAATTTGCCTCGGTATGCCGAGTGAAATTGTAACCGACAAACCTTAACAGGCTTGACGCCTGAGCACTTTCGGTTCCTTTAGATGTCGATTCAAACTTGGATTTGGTGCTTGAATACGATTGCCTTCGGCTCGGAATGTCTTTTGCAGGTTCAAAGCAAGGTGCCTGTGCTGCAATCGATTTATTCTTTAGTCCACTTAGACGAGCACTGGGCTGCAGCTAAGCCCCCGAGTGAGAGGGTTGCTCTCCACTCAGTAGGATTTTTGTAACTTAGGCGAGCACAGGGCTGCAGCTAAGCCCCCGAGTGAGAGGGTTTCTCTTCACTCGGTAGGATTTTCACAACTTAGGCGAGTGCTTGGACTGCAGCTAAGCCCCCGAGTGAGAGGGTTGCTCTTCACTCGGTAGGATTTTTATAACTTAGGCGAGCACGAGGCTGCAGCTAAGCCTCCGAGTGGAAGGCTGGCTTACCACTCGGTAGGATTTTCACGACTTAGGCGAGTGCTTGGACTGCAGCTAAGCCCCCGAGTGAGAGGGTTGCTCTTCACTCGGTAGGATTTTTATAACTTAGGCAAGCACTGGGCTGCAACTAAGCCTCCGAGTGGGAGGTTTGGTCTCCACTCGGTAGGATTTTTAAACACTTAGGCGAGCACTGGGCTGCAGCTAAGCCTCCGAGTGGAAGGCTGGCTTACCACTCGGTAGGATTTTCATAACTTAGGCGAGTGCTTGGACTGCAGCTAAGCCCCCGAGTGAGAGGGTTGCTCTTCACTCGGTAGGATTTTTATAACTTAGGCGAGTGCTTGGACTGCAGCTAAGCCTCCGAGTGGAAGGCTGGCTTACCACTCGGTAGGATTTTCATAACTTAGGCGAGCACGAGGCTGCAGCTAAGCCTCCGAGTGGAAGGCTGGCTTACCACTCGGTAGGATTTTCACAACTTAGGCGAGCACGAGGCTGCAGCTAAGCCTCCGAGTGGAAGGCTGGCTTACCACTCGGTAGGATTTTCACAACTTAGGCGAGTGCTTGGACTGCAGCTAAGCCTCCGAGTGAGAGGGTTGCTCTTCACTCGGTAGGATTTTTATAACTTAGGCGAGCACGAGGCTGCAGCTAAGCCTCCGAGTGGAAGGCTGGCTTACCACTCGGTAGGATTTTGATAACTTAGGCGAGCACGAGGCTGCAGCTAAGCCTCCGAGTGGAAGGCTGGCTTACCACTCGGTAGGATTTTGATAACTTAGGCGAAACGGATTCGCAGCTAAGCCTCCGAGTGGGAGTCTGGCTCACCACTCGGTAGGATTTTGATAACTTAGGCGAAACGGATTCGCAGCTAAGCCTCCGAGTGGGAGTCTGGCTCACCACTCGGTAGGATTTTGATAACTTAGGCGAAACGGATTCGCGGCTAAGTCACCCACTGAGGGGAATTTCATTGGACAAAAAATAAAAAGTGACAGATATTATGGAGGAACTATGACACTTATTATTTTGAGGTCCATGAACTACAGAAGTACTTTATTGCAACTCATCCGAGTGATAAAGCTTAAGTGTAAAACGGGCGGAGTAGCTCCGCGTTCCAAGCTCGGGGCTCGTCGATATTATGCTCGACGTTGTAAAGACGGTACGCCCCGTTGTGGAGAACCTTGGTGACGATGAAGGGGCCTTCCCAAGAAGGAGCAAGCTTGTGTGGTTTGTGCTGATCCACTCGGAGAACCAAATCCCCTTCCTGGAAGGCTCGACCTCTCACGTTTCGGGTGTGGAAACGCCGCAGATCTTGTTGGTAGATGGTCGACCGGATCAGAGCCATCTCCCTTTCTTCCTCTAAAAGGTCGACTGCGTCCTGCCGCGCTTGTTCAGCTTCTGCTTCGTTGTAGATTTCAACTCGAGGAGCATTGTGGAGAAGATCACTCGGCAAGACTGCTTCAGCTCCATAGACCAAGAAGAATGGAGTTCTTCCGGTCGACCGATTAGGCGTGGTCCGCAGTCCCCAGAGTACAGATGGAAGTTCGTCGACCCAAGCTCCAGCCGCGTGTTTGAGATCATGCATCAGTCGAGGCTTCAGTCCCTTGAGAATCAGTCCATTAGCTCGCTCTGCTTGTCCATTCGACTGCGGATGGGCGACTGATGCGTAGTCGACCCGTGTGCCCTGGGAGTCGCAGAAAGCTCTGAATTCCTCTGAGTCAAAGTTCGACCCATTATCCGTAATGATGCTGTGCGGGACTCCATATCTGAATATTAGTTCCCTGATGAAGCTAACAGCAGTACCGGTGTCAAGGCTCTTGATTGGTTTAGCCTCGATCCACTTGGTGAACTTGTCGACTGCCACCAGTAAATGCGTGAAGCCACTTCGTCCTGTTCTCAAAGGACCGATCATGTCCAGCCCCCAAACTGCAAAAGGCCAGACGAGCGGGATGGTCTTCAAAGCTGACGCAGGCTTGTGCGACATATTCGAGTAGAACTGACATCCCTCGCACTTATCTACTATCTCTTTTGCCATCTCATTCGCCTTGGGCCAGTAAAATCCGGCTCGGTATGCTTTGGCCATGATGGTCCGAGAGGACGCGTGATGACCACAGGTCCCCGAGTGAATATCATTGAGGATGAGTCGACCTTCTTCTGGTGTTATGCACTTCTGACCGACTCCAGTCGCGCTTTCTCTGTATAATTGTCCTTTGATTATGGTAAAGGCCTTAGATCGACGGACGATCTGTCGAGCCTCTTCCTCATCCTCCGGAAGTTCTTTCCTCAAGATATATGCGACATACGGAATCGTCCAGTCGGGAATGACCACCAAAACCTCCATGATCAAGTCGACCACCGCTGGGATTTCAACTTCAGTCGGATCTGTGGCGCCCTTGGGCTGCGGAGTTTCTTCTGTGAAAGGATCTTCTTTGACTGATGGAGTGTGTATATGCTCCAAGAACACACCACTCGGAATGGCTTCTCTCTTGGAACCTATCTTTGCTAGATCATCAGCTGCTTGATTTTTCAGTCGGGGTATATGATGGAGCTCCAACCCCTCGAACTTCTTCTCCAGCTTCCTCACTGCACTGCAGTATCCAGTCATGGCTGGGCTTCTCACGTCCCACTCTTTCATCACCTGATTGACCACTAAATCCGAGTCGCCATAGACCATTAGGCGACGGACGCCGAGTGAAATGGCCATGCGCAACCCATATAGGAGGGCCTCATATTCTGCCTCATTGTTGGAGGAATCAAAGTGAATCTGGAGCACATATCTGAGCTTATCTCCTCTGGGGGAAACCAGGACAACCCCAGCACCGGAACCATTCAACATCTTAGAGCCATCGAAAAACATGGTCCAATGCTCCGATTGAACTTCAGTCGGCTGCTGTTGTTCAATCCACTCGGCGAGGAAATCTGCTATCGCCTGGGACTTAATGGCTTTCTTTGCCTCAAACTTGATATTAAGGGGAAGAAGTTTAATCGCCCATTTGGCCACTCGACCAGTTGCGTCTCTGTTGTGCAAAATCTCTGATAGTGGAGCGTCGCTGACGACTGTGATGGAATGGTCAGAGAAATAATGAGCAACCTTCTTTGTGGTCATGTATATTCCATACACAAGCTTCTGATAATGAGGATATCTCTGCTTGGATGGAGTCAAGACTTCAGACAAATAATACACTGGGCGCTGAACTTTGAGAGCTTTTCCTTCTTCTTCCCGCTCGACCGTTAGCACAGTACTGACAACTTGTCCTGTGGCTGCGATGTAGAGCAACAGAGGCTCTTTGCTGATTGGAGCAGCAAGCACCGGCTGGGTGGAGAGCAGAGCTTTTAGCTCGGCAAACGCTGCATCAGCTTCTGGAGTCCACTCGAACTTGTCAGCCTTCTTCATCAGTCGGTAAAGAGGCAGTGCCTTTTCACCGAGTCGTGAGATGAATCGACTTAATGCGGCCAAGCATCCAGTAAGTTTCTGGACATCGTGCACTCGCACAGGGCGTTTCATTCAGAGAATAGTGCCAATCTTCTCTGGGTTAGCGTCGATTCCCCGTTCGGAAACGAGAAAACCGAGTAACTTGCCACCAGGAACTCCAAATGTGCACTTTGATGGATTGAGCTTGATATCATACCTTCTGAGGTTGGCAAATGTTTCGGCGAGGTCAGCGAGCAGGTCGGAACCTTTTCGTGACTTGACAACAATATCATCCATATAAGCTTCCACATTCCGACTGATTTGGGTGAGTAGACACTTCTGAATCATTCGCATAAATGTGGCTCCGGCATTCTTGAGGCCGAATGGCATGGTGATATAGCAGAAGCACCCGAATGGAGTGATGAAAGCTGTTTTTACCTCATCGGGCCCGTACAGACGGATCTGGTGGTACCCGGAGTAAGCATCTAAAAAAGACAACCTCTCGCATCCCGCGGTCGAGTCAACAATTTGATCTATGCGAGGGAGAGGAAAGTGATCTTTCGGGCAGGCCCAGTTGATGTGCTTGAAATCAATGCACATTCGGAGCGACTTGTCCTTCTTAGGAACCATGACGACATTAGCGAGCCACTCGGAGTGGTAGATCTCTCGGATAAATCTTGCCGCCAACAGTGGAGCCACTTCTTCACCGATGGCCTTTCTCTTCTGGACGGCGGACCGCCGAAGATGCTCTTTGACTGGTTTTGCAGACGAGTCGACTCTTAGGCGATGCTCAGCCAGTCCCCTGGGAACACCTGGCATGTCAGCGGGCTTCCATGCAAAAATGTCCCAGTTCTCACGGAGGAACTGGATGAGCGCTTCTTCCTATTTTGGGTCGAGTGTTGTGGAGATGCGGGTCGGAGCTGCTTCGGGGTCGGTCGGGTGAATGTGAACAGGCTTCGTCTCACCGGACGACTGGAATGCAGACTCTGTGGCGGGCTTCTTGGATCGCAGCAAGTCACTCGGATCTGCGTTTTGCTTGTATTCTTCGAACTCGACCGCTGTCACTTGGGAATCGGCAATCTTGGAGCCCTTCTGAAAGCACTCCTCTGCCTTTTTCCTATCACCGGTGACAGTGATCACACCTTTGGGACCGGGCATCTTCAGTTTGAGGTACACGTAACATGGTCGAGCCATGAACCGTGCATAGGCTGGTCTCCCCAAAATGGCATGATATGCACTTTGAAAATCCACGACCTCAAACGTCAGCTTTTCTTTGCGAAAATGCTTCGAATCACCAAACACTACGTCCAAAGCTATCTGGCCGAGTGACTCGGCCTTCTTCCCTGGTATAACTCCATGGAAGCTCATGTTACTAGTGCTCAGTCGGGACATCGGAATGCCCATACCTTTCAATGTGTCTGCATATAATAAGTTCAGCCCACTTCCACCATCCATCAGCACCTTTGTTAGTCGAGTGCCTTCGACAACTGGATCGACCACCAAAGCTTGCCTCCCGGGGGTGGCAATATGAGTCGGGTGATCTGATTGGTCGAATGTGATGGGTGTTTGAGACCACTTCAGATAATTTGCCTTTGCTAGGGCAACCATGTTCACCTCTCGGTTAATCACTTTCAGTCGACTTCTGCTTTCCACATCTGCAAAGATCATCAGAGTGGAGTTGATATGCGGATATCCTCCCTCACTGTCCTCTTTGTCTTCGGCCTTGTCCGACTCCTTCTCCTTGTCCTTAGACTGTTTTCCCTGAAACTGCTGGATCAGGAGTCGACATTGGCGAGTGGTGTGCTTTGGGTAAATGATATTCCCCTCTTCATCTTTCTTCGTGTGAATGTGACATGGCATATCCATCACGTCATTCCCTTCTTTATCCTTTACCTTCTTGGGGTTCCAGGATCCTTTTGGTTTCCCCTTAAACTTTCCTTGAGTCACAGCCAGAGCCTCTCCAGGAGCTGCCGGTTCAGCCTTCCGCTTCTGTTTCCGACTGGTGTTTCCTTTTTCCGACTGACTCGGCTTGTGCTTGCCGCTTCGGAGTCGGTCTTCTTCTTCGCCGTTGGCGTACTTGGTAGCAATCTCCATCATCCGACTCAAGGTCATGTCACCGGTTCGACCAAATTTCAAACTCAGTTCTCTGTTCTTGACACCATCTTTGAAGGCGCATACTGCCTGATGGTCAGAGACATTTTCCACAGTGTGGTGCAAAGTGATCCACCTCTGAATATACTCTCTGAGAGTCTCATTGGTTTTCTGCACGCAGACTTGCAACTCTGTCAATCCCGCTGGTCGCTTGCAAGTCCCTTCGAACGTTCTGACGAACACTCGGGACAGATCTTCCCAAGTGTAAATGCTGCTAGGAGGCAATTGGGTCAACCATGCCCTGGCAGAACCTTCCAACATGAGGGGCAAATGCTTCATGGCCACCTCGTCGTTCCCACCACCGATCTGAACTGCCACTCGGTAGTCTTCAAGCCAAGTTTCAGGCTTAGACTCACCAGTGAACTTGCTGACTCCTGTTGCCAACCTGAAATTGGGGGGGATAACTGCGGCTCTGATAGCTCTGCTGAAACATTCAGGACCAGAAACATGTACTCGACTGCTCGTGGGTACACCTCTGTCGAGTGCGCCTCGATGGGCTCTGTTCCGGTCGACCAACCCTTGCACGATAATGGATCGCGCGTCGAAGCCTGGCTCTCTGGGGTCAACTGGAACCCTACGCCCTGTACTGTACTGACGCCTATCATCTGGCTGCCGAGGAGCGTAAGACCCACCCCTCGGAGGGGAATAGGGCACTCGACGCCTATCATCTCGGTCGAGTCTGTCGCCATATTGATCTCGCCGATTCTCACGCCCTTCGCGCCGTGGAGGCGATCTGGGGCTGTGAGCCGACTGAACCGTATTCACAGTGACAGATCGACTGTGAATTCTGTTGCGCGACTGAGACACGGCTGAATTCTGATCTCCTGCTGCCCGGAGCAGATCCCTGATCTGCAGCAAACCTCTGCCAGCTTCCGACTGCGAAGGCTGAATGGACTCTGCTATACGGGTCGCAGCTGCTAAATTCTGAATTGGGGTTCGATATACCTGAGTCGGCGGGAAGAGTTGACGTCGACTGGTGTCGGGAACTCGTTGCCGCGCGCGCTCGTCGAGTGCTCGCTGAAGGTTCTCCAGTCGAGTGTGCTCGGCCAAATTGGCCAAACGCGCCTCCTCCAAGGCACGAGCCTCGGGGGTTTCTCCTGCGATGGGAATACGCAGGGGATCCTCGTTCCTGCGGCGAAGCTCTTCTCTTTGCAGAGAGTCGAGTGGCTCGGGCTGGTACTCTTCGTAGTCTCGTGCAGGGTCGCCGCCGTCACCTGCTCCACCACCACGGGCGAAGCCAGGAGTGCTGTGGGGCCCGTCGACCATCAAGATTTCCGCCGCTGGATCACTGCTTCCGCATTCGGATGCAGTCTCTCCGGAGCCAGTCGACTGATCGAACAAGCCGTAGAGAGATTCGTTGGGCTCGATTGCCGCAACTTGTGTAGTGGCCGATTGGCGAGCCACCGCGTGACTCACCCATCGCTGAAGCCTCGACCGGCCCGAGCGCTTGCGCTGGCGGGAGACCGGGAGGGTGGACGATGGAGGAGCCGACCGATACTGGGTCGACGGTTGCCGTAGCAGAACGCCGCGGACACATGCGCGAAAATGCGTCGCACCGCGGACGGGGAGCGCGTCTACGTCGAGTGGAGCCTCCTGGAGCCATGCGGAGTCGTCGGCGATGAAGGTGAGGGTGCCGAGACGGATCTCTTGACCCTTGACCAAAACTCCAGCAGACACCATGATGAGAGTACTCGGAAGAATCGCAACTTCTCCACAGAATCGCTAAAACACCTGCCCCACGGTGGGCGCCAACTGTCGTGGTTCTAAGCCTGACAGTAGAGTGGGGGGTAAGTATGGAGAGGCAAGGTCCTAGCTATGGAGATGTTGTAAGCACAAAGGATGTACGAGTTCAGGCCCTTCTCGGAAGAAGTAACAACCCTACGTCTCGGAGCCCGGAGGCGGTCGAGTGGATTATGAATGTGTGAATTACAAGGTGCCGAACCCTTCTGCCTGTGGAGGGGGGTGGCTTATATAGAGTGCGCCAGGACCCCAGCCAGCCCACACAGGAGAGGGTTTAAGGTGAGTTAAGTCGGGGGCGTTACTGGTAACGCCCCACATAAAGGCCTTTACTATCATAAAGTCTACTTGATTACAGGCCGTTGCAGTGCAGAGTGCCTCTTGACCTCCTGGTGGTCGAGTGGGTCTTCGTGGTCGAGTCCTTCAGGCCAGTCGAGTGAATCCTCGTTGGTCGACTGGAAGGCGACCTCTTCTAAGGATGTCCTGGGGTAAGTTATTTGGATCAGGTCCATGACCCTACCCTAGGTACATAACCCCATCACATGATACTATCAGGATAACATGGCATGCACTAGATGAACATGATACGACTAGAACAACATTAGCATGAAATGAGCATATGAACATGATGATACTACTGTTGGGAAACATAGCATGCAATTTCAAAAAAATTCCTATGCTCACGCAAGATCTATCTAGGAGATGCATAGCAACAAGAGGGGGAGAGTGTGTCCATGTACCCTCGTAGACCAAAAGTGGAAGCGTTTACTTAACGCGGTTGATGTAGTCGAACGTCTTCTCGTTCTGACCGATCAAGTACCGAACGTACAACACCTCCGAGTTCTGCACACGTTCTGCGCGATGACGTCCCTCGGGCTCTTGATCCAGCAGAGGGTCGGAGGAGTAGATGAGTTCCATCAGCACGACAGCATGGTGACGATGATGGTGATGTGATCCGCGCAGGGCTTCGCCTAAGCACCACGAGAATATGACCGGAGGCGTAAACTGTGGAGGGGGGCACCACACATGGCTTCGAACAATTGGTGTTATGTGTTCTAGCGGTGCTCTGCCCTCATATATATATAGGTGGGAGGGAGAGGGAGCAGCTAAGGGGGCGCCCAGGTAGGAGAAATCCTACTTGGGGCCCTAATCCTATTTGGCTCCCCCTTTCCATATCTTTCGAAGGGGGAAGGAAGGAGGAGGGAGGAGGGGAGGAAGGGGGAGGTCGAATCCCTCCCCTTCCTTCTCTCTTCCCCTCTCCTAATTCGGCATACATGGGGTGCACTAGCATGGAACCCACGTCCGAAAAGGCGGTGGTGGACATGGAGAACCTGCTTCCTCATGAGGTCATCGAGCGGGAGTTGGAGATGCAGGAGGCGGCGGAGATGGAGGAGCGCCGGGAGGAGGAGTTGCGCGTGGCCCAGGTCGAGGTAGAGAAGAGTCTGTCCGTCAAGGAATCGGCGGTGGAGTACCAACGCGAGCTCTGGCGTAGCCACTACTACGAGTACTACAACCTTGAGGGCGGCGCCGAGGATGAGGACGAGGACAAGGACGTGGTCGACTTCAGCAGGGGGGACGCAGACTCCACCAACAGCGGCATGTCGCCAGGATAAGTCATCGACGTCTCATCTCACATCAGCGATGCATAGGCCGGCGCGGCAGCATATTTGTTAAACTTATTCGTACTTAGGCTTTATTTTTAATGCTGGTATTTTTTTAGAGCAAAGTTTAGGTCAACTGGCTCTGTTTAATTACTAAAATTTCTTGATTCAGTAAGTCTGGTCTGTGTGTTGTACGCTCTTTTGTGTGCCCAAATTAGCAAGCGATGTTAAATTATGCAATGACGTACCCGGGGAAATTTCCACCAAAATTTGAATTATCAAACTCATCCCATGTGCGTTAAGCAGAAGAATCATTTGCGATGCACACTATCGTTCAAAGTGAATGGTGTCCAGCGGCACCGCGCGCAAAGTTTCCCTCCACATTTCAATTCTTTTGGCCTACCACCGAAATATCTATCCTCCCCCCTTCCCCATCCCCTTTTCTCCCCGATCACAAGTAACATTTCCCCTATTTCCCCCTGATACGTCTCCAACGTATCTATAATTTTTGATTGCTCCATGCTACTTTATCTACTGTTTTGGACTATATTGGGCTTTATTTTCCACTTTTATATTAGTTTTGGGACTAACCTCTTAACCGGAGGCCCAGCCCAGAATTGCTGTTTTTTTGCCTTTTTCAGTATTCCGAAGAAACAGAATATCAAACGGAGTCCAAATGGAATGAAACCTTCGAGATCGTGATTTTCCAACCGAACGTGATCCAGGAGACTTGGACCCTACTCCAAGAAGCGCCAGAGGCGGTCACGAGGGTGGAGGGCGCGCCCCCCTGGGCGTGCCCCCCTACCTCGTGGCCCCCTCGGAGCTCCACCGACAAACTCCTTCCTCCTATATATACCTATGTATCCCCGAACGACCAGAACAGGAGCCAAAAACCTAATTCCACCACCTCAACTTTTTGTATCCACGAGATCCCATCTTGGGACCTGTTCCGGAGCTCCGCCGGAGGGGGCATCTACCACGGAGGGCTTGTACATCATCACCATAGCCCCTCCGATGAAGTGTGAGTAGTTTACTTCAGACCTTAAGGTCCATAGCTAGTAGCTAGATGGCTTCTTCTCTCTTTTTGGATCTCAATACAATGTTCTCCCCCTCTCTCGTGGAGATCTATTCGATGTAAACTTATTTTTGCGGTGTGTTTGTTGAGACCGATGAATTGTGGGTTTATGATCCATTATTATCTATGGAAAATATTTGCTTCTTTTCTGAATTCTTTTATGTATGATTGAGTTATCTTTGCAAGTCTCTTCGAATTATCTTTTTGGTTTGGCCAACTAGATTGGTAGTTCGTGCAATGGGAGAAGTGCTTAGCTTTGGGTTCAATCTTGCGGTGTCCTTACTCAGTGACAGAAAGAGTTGCAAGGCACGTATTGTATTGTTGCCATCGAGGATAACAAGATGAGGTTTTTATCATATTGCATGAATTTATCCCTCTACATCATGTCATCTTGCTTACGACGTTACTCTGTTTTTACTTAATACTCTAGATGCATGCTGGATAGCGGTCGATGAGTGGAGTAATAGTAGTATATGCAGAATTGTTTCGATCTACTTGTTTTGGACGTGATGCCTATATACATGATCATTGCCTAGATATAATCATAACTATGCTTAATTCTGTTAATTGCTCAATAGTAATTTGTTCACCCACCGTAGAATACTTATGCTCTCGAGAGAAGCCACTAGTGAAACCTATGGCCCCCGGGTATATTCTCATCATATCAATCTATATCACTTTATTTACTTTCTTTGTTTTTACTTTGCCTTTACTTTTTACTTTGCATCTATCTATCAAAAATACCAAAAATATTATCTCTATCAGATCTCACTTTCATAAGCGACTGTGAAGGGATTGACAACCCCTAAGCGTTGGTTGCGAGTTGCTATCGTTTTGTGTAGGTACGAGGGACTTGTGCGTGGTCTCCTACTGGATTGATACCTTGGTTCTCAAAAACTGAGGGAAATACTTACGCTACTTTACTGCATCATCCTCTCCTCTTCAGGGAAATCCAACGCAGTGCTCAAGAGGTAGCAAGAAGAATTTCTGGCGCCGTTGCCGGGGAGGCTCACTCAAGCAAGTCAACCATACCAAGTACCCATCGCAATCCCTATCTCTCGAATTACATTATTTGCCATTTGCCTCTCGTTTTCCTCTCCCCCACTTCACCCTTGACGTTTTATTCGCCCTCTTTTCCCAATCTCCTCCTCTCTTTCCCGTTTGCTTTTTTTCTTGTTGCCTTTCTATTTGCTTGTGTGCTAGCTCGTTTGTTTGCTTGTCGTCATGACTAGTTTCTTATCTTCTCCGTTATCTCCCGAGAATGAAGTTCTAAATTTTAAGCAAACGGAGGGAGAAAATCTAAAAGATGCTTGGTATAGAATTTGCAATGCTCAAAATAGATCTACCAGGAAGCAATCTACTTTAGTTCTTCTTCGCAATTTTTACGTAGGTGCTAATCCTTGGTTTAGATATATCCTTGATACTATTACCGGAGGGAATTTTTTGGGTAGCTATACTTTTGATTCTTATAATACTTTAATAGATATATTTGGCTCACCACCCCTTTTGATTAATGGAACTACGTTAACTTTGGAGCATGTTATGCAAAGGCTTGAAGCTATTGAAAATAAAGTTGCTACCGTTGAATCAATTGAAAATCTTGATAAAAAGATCCACAATCAAATTACCCAATATGGATCTAAGGTAGTAATGACTTTGAAAAATATCAAAGAAAAATAACCCATAGTTAATGAAAAAATAAATCTAGACTCTACAAGAATCGATAAACTTGAGGGTATCATCACCAACTTGGGAACCGCTTTTTCTTCCGTTCAAAACACTCCAAGTTCTTATACTAAAAATACTAATCTTATGTATGTTCCTAAGAATAAGGGTGAATCATCTAGTACGGAAACCGCGGATCTTAAATCCATAAGTGTTCATCCCAATCTTTTTACCATCATTAAGGAACCATTTGCTATAGATGATTTTTTCGATCTTTTGCCTGAAAATTTGACAATTACTAGGAAGAAAGAAAATTCTAAAGGAGGTAGATGCCTCATTGAAGAATTGCCTACCAAAGATGGCAATACCTAGATCTATCCTTGCTTTTATGCCTAGCTAGGGGCGTTAAACGATAGCGCTTGTTGGGAGGCAACCCAATTTTATTTTGTGTTTTTTGTTTTTGCTTCTGTTTAGGAATAAATAATCCATATACCTTCTGTTTGGATGTGGTTTTATGTTTTAATTAGTGTTTGTGCCAAGTAGGACCTATAGGATAACCTACGATGATAGTTGATTTGATTCTGCTGAAAAACAGAAACTTTTCTCGCACGAATATAATTATGATAAATCACAGGAACGTGATTTTGCGTTGATTCTTTTTGCTGCTGATCAATAAATTTTTTTTCCAGGACTTCCTATTTTGGTAGGATTTTTAGAGTTCCAGAAGTTTGCGTTAGTTACAGATTGCTACATACTGTTCTGTTTTTGACAGATTCTGTTTTTCGCGTGTTGTTTGCTTATTTTGATGAATCTATGGCTAGTAAATTAGTTTATAAACCATAGAGAAGTTGGAATACAGTAGGTTTAACACCAATATAAATAAAGAATGAGTTCATTACAGTACCTTGAAGTAGTCTTTTGTTTTCTTTCTCTAACGGAGCTCACGAGATTTCTGTTGAGTTTTGTGTTGTGAAGTTTTCAAGTTTTGGGTGAATTCTTTTGATGGATTATGGAACAAGGAGTGACAAGAGCCTAATCTTGGGGATGCGCATGGCACCCCCAAGATAATCGAAGGACACCAAAAATTCAAAGCTTGGGGATGCCCCGGAAGGCATCCCCTCTTTCGTCCACTTCCATCGGTAATTTACTTGGAGCTATATTTTTATTCACCAACATGATATGTGTTTTGCTTGGAGCGTCTTGTATTATTTGTGTCTTTGCTTGTTAGTTTACCACAATCATCCTTGATGTACACATCTTTTGAGAGAGCCATACATGAATTGGAATTTGTTAAAATACTCTATGTGCTTCGCTTATATCTTTTGAGCTTGATAGTTTTGCTCATAGTGCTTCACTTATATCTTTTGAGCGTGATAATTTTTGCTCTAGTACTTCACTTAGATCTTTTAGAGCATGGTGGTGGATTTGTTTTAAAGAAACTATTTGATCTCTCATGCTTCACTTAGATTATTTTGAGAGTTTTTAATAGCATGGTAATTTGCTTAATGTTAATATACTTGGTGTTTAAGATATGTGAAACTTTCTTTTGAGTGAAATGAATACTAAGATAAGTTTGATACTTGATAATTGTTTTGAGATATGGAGGTGATAATATCATAGTCGTGCTAGTTGGGTGATTATGAATTTGAGAAATACTTGTGTTGAAGTTTGCAAATCCCGTAGCATGCACGTATGGTTAAAGTTATGTAACAAATTTGAAACATGAAGTGTACCTGGCTTGTGCATCCTTATGAGTGGCAGTCGGGGATGAGCGATGGTCTTTTCCTACCAATCTATCCCCCTAGGTGCATGCGCGCAGTACTTGAATTTTTGATGACTTCTAAATTTTTGCAATAAGTATATGAGTTCTTTTGATTAATGTTGAGTCCATGGATTATACGCACTCTCACCTTTCTGCCATTGCTGGCCTCTTCGGTGCCGTGCATTGCCCTTTCTCACCTTGAGAGTTGGTGCAAACTTCGCTGGTGCATCCAAACCCCGTGATACGATATGCTCTATCACACATAAACCTCCTTATATCTTCCTCAAAACAGCCACCATACCTACCTATTATGGCATTTCCATAGCCATTCCGAGATATATTGCCATGCAACTTCCATCATCATATTCATGACATACATTACTTTTGTCATATTGCCATTGCATGATCTTGTAGTTGACATCGTATTTGTGGCAAAGCCACCATGCATTATTTTTCATACATGTCACTCTTGATTTGTTGCACCATCCCGGTACACCGCCGGAGGCATTCATATAGAGTCATATCTTGTTCTAAGTTTCAAGTTGTAATCCTTGTGTTGTAATCAATAGAAGTGTGATGATCATCATTATTAGAGCATTGCCCAAAAAAAAAGAGAAAGGCCAAAAAGAAAAAAAGAAAGGCCCAAAAAAATATATATAAAAAGGGAAATGCTACTATCTTTTTTTTTCCACACTTGTGCTTCAAAGTAGCACCTTGTTCTTCATGTAGTCTCATATATTGTGCTTCAAAGTAGCACCTTGTTCTTCATGTAGTGAGTCTCATATATTTTGCTTCAAAGTAGCACCTTGTTTTTCATGTAGTGAGTCTCATAAGTTGTCTTTTTATACTAGTGGGAATTTTTTTCATTATAGAACTTGGCTTGTATATTCCTACGATGGGCTTCCTCAAATGCCCTAGGTCTTCGTGAGCAAGCAAGTTGGATGCACACCCACTAGTTTTCTTTTGTTGAGCATTCATAGCTCTAGTGCATCCGTTGCATGGCAATCCCTACTCCTCATGTTGACATCAATTGATGGGCATATCCATAGCCCGTTGATTATCCTCGTCAATGTGAGACTTTCTCTTTTTTGTCTTCTCCACACAATCCCCATCATCATATTCTATTCCACCCATAGTGCTATATACATGGCTCACGCTCATGTATTGCGTGAAGGTTGAAAAAGTTTGAGATTATTTAAGTATGAAACAATTGCTTGGCTTGTCATCGGGGGTATAGAAGTTGGGAACATCTTTGTGTGACAAAAATGAAGCATAGCCTAACTATATGATTTTGTAGGGATGAACTTTCTTTTGCCATGTTATTTTGAGAAGACATGATTGCTTTGATTAGTATGCTTGAAGTATTATTATTTTTGTGTCAATATGAACTTTTGTCTTGAATCTTTCGGATCTGAATATTCATATCACAATTAAGAAGATTTACATTGAAATTATGCCAAAGTATCACTCCACATCAAGAATTCTTTTTTATTATTTACCTACTCGAGGACGAGCATGAATTAAGCTTGGGGATGCCTGATACGTCTCCAACGTATCTATAATTTTTGATTGCTCCATGCTACTTTATCTACTGTGTTGGACTATATTGGGCTTTATTTTCCACTTTTATATTACTTTTGGGACTAACCTATTAATCGGAGGCCCAGCCCAGAATTGCTGTTTTTTGCCTTTTTAAGTATTTCAAAGAAACAGAATATCAAACGGAGTCCAAACGGAATGAAACCTCCGGGATCGTGATTTTCCAACCGAACGTGATCTAGGAGACTTGGACCCTACTCCAAGAAGCGCCAGAGGCGGTCACGAGGGTGGAGGGCACGCCCCTACCCCGTGGGCCCCTCAGAGCTCCACCGACGTACTCCTTCCTCCTATATATACCTACGTATCCCCGAACGACCAGAACAGGAGCCAAAAACCTAATTCCACCACCACAACTTTCTCTATCCACGAGATCCCATCTTGGGGCCTGTTCTGGAGCTCCGTCGGAGGGGGTGTCTACCACGGAGGGCTTCTACATCATCACCATAGCCCCTCCGATGAAGTGTGAGTAGTTTACTTCAGACCTTCGGGTCCATAGCTAGTAGCTAGATGGCTTCTTCTCTCCTTTTGGATCTCAATACAACGTTCTCCCCCTCTCTCGTGGAGATCTATTCGATGTAATCTTCTTTTTGCGGTGTGTTTGTTGAGACCGATGAATTGTGGGTTTATGATCCAGTATATCTATGGAAAATATTTGATTCTTTTCTGAATTCTTTTATGTATGATTGAGTTATATTTGCAAGTATCTTCTAATTATCTTTTTGGTTTGGCCAACTAGATTGGTAGTTCTTGCAATGGGAGAAGTTCTTAGCTTTGGGTTCAATCTTGCGGTGTCCTTACTCAATGACAGAAAGAGTTGCAAGGCACGTATTGTATTGTTGCCATCGAGGATAACAAGATGGGGTTTTTATCATATTGCATGAATTTATCCCTCTACATCACGTCATCTTACTTACGGCGTTACTCTGTTTTTACTTAATACTCTAGATGCATGCTGGATAGCGGTCGATGAGTGGAGTAATAGTAGTAGATGCAGAATCGTTTCAATCTACTTGTTTTGGACGTGATGCCTATATACATGATCATCGCCTAGATATACTCATAACTATGCTCAATTCTGTCAATTGCTCAACAGTAATTTGTTCACCCACCGTAGAATACTTATGCTCTCGAGAGAAGCCACTAGTGAAACCTATGGCCCCCGGGTCTATTCTCATCAAATCAATCTATATCACTTTATTTACTTGCTTTGTTTTTACTTTGCCTTTACTTTTTACTTTGCATCTATCTATCAAAAATACCAAAAATATTATCTCTATCAGATCTCACTCTCGTAAGTGACCGTGAAGGGATTGACAACCCCTAAGCGTTGGTTGCGAGTTGCTACCATTTTGTGTAGGTACGAGGGACTTGTGCGTGGTCTCCTACTGGATTGATACCTTGGTTCTCAAAAACTGAGGGAAATATTTACGCTACTTTACTGCATCATCCTCTCCTCTTCGGGAAATCCAACGCAGTGCTCAAGAGGTAGCACCCCCTTCCTTCCTTCCTTTCTAAGCTATAGCCGCTTCCTCGCTCTCGCCGTCTCGCAGCCTACCGCCGGGGTCGCCATGGTCTTCTTAAAAGATCTCTCCAACGGTTCCTGCTCCTCCGACGACTCCTTCACCGCCCAGGTATGCCTCTCTTCTCTCTCTCGGGCTATGACTTGGAATGAAGGATTTTTACCCAACGGTCGATTTGAGTCATTTCTTCCTATTGTAGTTCCCTAGGACCATCACTTGCAACGAATGGAGCGGGGTGGCTGCAGATCTGTCTGCTCGTTGTCACCATCAATCTCCATGCGTGAAGCTAGTTGCGTTTGAATCTGTGGACAGCGGGAGGATGTTTCTGGCATGTGCAGACAAGGTTAGACCCTCTTTAGTTGTTACAAATCATTTGTTAGATGTGATTCAGACAATGTCATGGCCCCAACCCATTCATACCACACCTTCAACCAAACGCATCCTAAGGCAGTGTCACAGTTTGTACCTAGTATCTAAAAATGTTGCCATCTCATCAGCGGTGCCATTAGAAAATTATTTGGCACCGCTTCAGAAGTTTGTGGAGCCAACTTGTCCACACATCCGAGCAGCCAAGTAGTAAAATACTAAATCTTTATGGCATGAAGGAATTGGGCGTCGGAGCAACTAGGTGCTCTGTAGTTTGGTTCCTTGATTTTTTTCCGCTGCATCGGCTCGCTAGTGCAGGGCACCGTTGCGAGATGTAGCAACAGTTGTCTTTACACCGGTTTTGGCATACATAGTGGATGGCCTTAGTGATATTAGTTCTATGTTAATAAATTTGTGCATGTACACACCTGTTAGTATCAATTTGCTGTCATCCAAACAATGTCACTATGTTGTTGCAGTTATATTTACCTTCCTCTTAAAATGTTCAATTTGTTATTTATAGTACATGAGTAAGAACTTGTAGCTTTTTGTAGTTAATTATAGGTTCTGATGTTTCAGTATTTGGTTGTTGTCTCAGTAGCAATTAATTCATTTGCACATTGATCTTTTTGAGAAGATATGTCACAATTAACCTATTTCTTCAGTTTTTCAAAATAAGTATTGGTGATTTTTTATGTTGCTATAAACCCACTTTCCCTACAATTGTTACTGTTCTAGTTTTAAATATTATAGGATGAAAGGAAGTGTTCTTACTTGGAGTGGGTTGATCAAGAGTGGCCACAGTCTTTGAAGAGGTGCCTAGCAAAGCTCTGGAGCATGTATCATGAAGAGAAACAGAGGTAGGCTTAGAGAAAGTGTTGTCAATGCTGAAGAATATTTTAAGATGCAGAAAAAATAGGGAGGTGGAGAATGAGCTCGGATTTTTAAACCAGACTTTGCTAAGATGGTGTTGGCGAAGGAGGAGGCACTTTCCCAGCTGGCCAGTGCAAAACAAGTTCTTAATGAACTGAAAGCAGAGGTGGATAAGGCGATCCTGGATGATCTCGATTAGGGAAATGAATATATTATTCTAATATTGTTCTTATGAAGTTGAACTATCTATATGCTATACTGTGCTGTTTTCCGGTAGCTATCGTACCGTGATGTTAAAATATATCTATGTGCCTGATATGAAATTGGCAAACATCCGTTCGATATGAAATGTGAATTTGCGTAATACTGGAATTATTAATTGTAAACTAATAAGCCTGTTAAATGGGTCAGGGAACTTTGCAAACGGTTCTAGAAGTAAAAGCACCTGTGATGGATAGCCCAATGCCACACAGTTTTCTTTAACAAATCGTGTGTGATGTAGTTGATAAAAGCAAACGATTAATCAAGGCAGAGCATGTGTGATAGTTACACCTATCACACACGAGCCTATACATAAACATGTGTGGGATGTACATACGAATGGAAACGTTTTCCCTGGATTGACTGTGTGGGATGTACATATGAATGGAAACGTTTTCCCTGGATTGATTGTGTGGGAAGTACATACGAACGGAAATGTTTTCCTTGGATTGACTATGTGGGCTATACATAAGAACAGAAATGTACTCCTTGGATTGACTGTGTGTGATATACATACGAATGGAAATGTTTTTCTGGGATTCACCGTGTGGGATGTACATACGAATGGAAACAATTGGGTTTTGATGCCTCGCCCGATCGCACACGAGCTCATTTTGCCCCAGCCTGTGTGCTAGGAGGGCCTATCCCCGACGGTTTCTGGGTCATGTGGGAAGGACCCCCAATCGCCCAAACTCACTTGGCGATGGTTCCAAATGTCGTTGCGGAAAGGGGTTAAAAACCGTTTGTATAGCACCGACGCGTACCAATGACCATTGCTTAATAAGGTACTCTTCCCAAATATTCTATCAGCATTCTAAAAGGAAAAACAAGTAGACACATAACATGTTTAGCATGTAGTATATGAAACTCGTTTCGGTGAACCAGTTCAGTAGTAAGGTGGACAAGATTAAACTACCAAGTCTTCCATTGCCAAGTAGTACATAATAAAAGCATCAAACAAACATATATGTATGCCCTATGGTCACTGCATTATCTTTCCAAATCAAATTAGATACACAGTTCAAATCATAACAGTTCAAGACAAAGCATCATTGAGAAAAACACAAGTGTGGGAAACTACATGGCACAACAGGATTTCAGATGGGTAACACGGGTATAGATGCACAACAACACTATTGGCTCTGTTGTGATGCTAGTAATGTGCATGATATGAGAAGTCAACTGTGTACACAATTGAAATTGAAATCAACAGAGCAATATAGAAGAGAAAACTTGTTAAAGAAACATGTTCAAACATACCTGTTGTGCCATAGGAGTTTCGATTGGATCCTTCAATTTAAAAATAAGTTTGTATGAGTAAATACAATGATACAAGAGCAAAGCAGTATGCACCATAGCAATGGAATCTTAAATGAGAACAGTTCTTCTTCAGGTTTAAGCACTTATTCTACACGAACAGAGTACAGTAAGACGCAGACATATAGTACTTCAAAATTAAAAAAATGAGCTCATAGACCTTACCACATTCTTGGTTCGGGGCCAATACAGAACAAGGCGTTCCCAGTCATCGTCCCGTAAATGTGTCTCAGGAGAAAGTAAGGGAATTTGATGAGTTTATTTGCCAGTGAAGTACGTTTTTCTCATGTAATTCCGATACTGCCACCAAGCATTCTTGAAGATAACATAGGTATTAGCACGAGTTAACTCATGCTGAGTTTCCAAATTGGTCCTTCTCTATAGAGAAAAATGGAAAAATTTGCAATATTATAACGAGCATGGAGGTAAAATGTATGGGACAAAGCAAAGTATTTGACATGAATAACATTACTTACACATAACTCCAGGACGAACACCTGCAACTGGCTTTTTCCTTCATCTTCAGTATAATATTTCCATGATGGGAATATTACACACATAGGATTTAACAACATCAAATGCGATAGATGCTAAACTAAGAATGGCTGGTTGTGCTTCATCCACAGGAATAGGTGTACTAAATGGTGGAGTTGGGGTTCGCCGTGGTAGTACTGGCGCTTTGGGCACTGGAGCTGCCATACTAACTGCTTTTTTTGGGAGCTGATGTAGGGCAAAACCCTAAGTGGTCGATCTTTCACGTTTGGAGGGATCCTACGGGAGAATCACGAAGAACACACGGAAGCACAAAGGGGAAATCACGGGGAGAACGAGAGAGAATCACGAAACCGACAGAGAATCAATCACACGAGTGCTAGATCACCGATCACAAAGAGATACATATGATCCACAATCAACAAAGGTAAGGATACAAAGGACAGTTCTTCTCCTCACGGAGGTCTTGATGGTCTTCCCTAGAAAGGGGTCTTGAATCCGCTTGGGGGATCTTCTCCAAAGAGGTCCTGAACTCCGAGGAGAAGTATCCAAGTGGATGAGCAAAGGCTCTCACACAAATATGAGCTAATCCAATGCTAACCCTAAAACGTACGAGATGAAGGAGTATATATAGTCTACGGGGCGAAAGGGTACACGGGCCTCGGCCCAAGTGGCTGCGCGCAGGCAGGGCTGGAAGTTCCGTGCCAGGCCGGAAGTTCCGGGCGCCGGAGGTTTCGGGCAGGGTCCGGCCTAAGCCGAGAGTTGGCACAAGTGAGGCAGGGCTGGCTTCCGGGGGCCGGAAGTTCCGGGCCAGGCCGGAGGTTCCGGGGGCCGTAAGTTCCGGGCCAGGTTCCGGGCAGGTTCTGAGCTAAGCAGAAAGTTGGCATGCTCAGGGTCGTCGATGTCGAAGGAGGCCGGAAGTTCCGGGCAGGCCGGAAGTTCCGGGGGCCGGAAGTTCCGGGCAGGTTCTGGGCTGAGTAGAGAGTTGACGCCTGTCGCTTCTTCTTCAGCGATGTACCTGATCACACACAGAGTTTTCGTCTGAGGTAGCAGCCATGTCTCTTGAGTAGAAAGAGGGATTTCGGAGAGGAGTGAGTTCACCTTATCTTCGATAGCCTTAGAGCGGGCTCGAGTCATGGGTCCACGGGGTGTTGAAGGAGATGTAGCTGCGTCCATGGGGATGATGGAAGGATGCTCCGCATCATCTCCCATCCCTTGGAAAAGATCCATCCTCGGATCAAAATCTTCATCACCATGGAAAGGCGAGAGGTCTTTAACGTTGAAGGTGTCGCTCACGATGTACTTGTCTCGTGGGAGTTCAATCTTGTAGGTGTTGTCGTTGTAGCGTGCTAGCACCTTGAAGGGTCCGTCGGATCGAGGGAGAAGCTTGGACTTGCGTTCGTTGGGGAAGCGGTCCTTGCGAAGGTGTAGCCACACGAGGTCTCCAATGTTGAATGTCTTGGGTTGCTTGTTGATGTTGAGCTTGTATGCGAGTCGTTGTACTTGGCGCTCGATGGTGTGTCTTGTATCCTCATGCATCTTCTTGATGTAGCTTGCCCATGCACTCGCATCCATGTTGGTGCGCTCTTGTAGAGGAATAGGTAGAATGTCCAATGGTGACAACGGGTTGAAGCCGTAGACGACCTCAAAGGGGGACTTGCCGGTTGTCGAATGTCTTGCACGGTTGTAGGCGTACTCGGCGATGGGTAGACACGCCTCCCACTCCTTGATGTTCTTCTTGATCAACACGCGAAGTAGAGTGGATAGTGTCCGGTTCGTCACCTCCGTTTGGCCGTCGGTTTGAGGATGGTATGTGGATGAGAACAAGAGCTTGATTATGAGCTTGGCGCATAGCGTCTTCCAAAAGTAACTCAAGAACTTGACGTCACGATCGGAGACGATCGTCTTTGGCAATCCATGAAGTCGCAAGATTTCCCTACAAAAAATATTTGCAATATGTGAAGCATCGTCTATCTTGTTGCAAGGAATGAAATGTGCCATCTTAGAAAATCTGTCCACAACAACAAAGACGGAATCCTTGCCATTTTGAGTTCTAGGCAAACCAAGTACAAAATCCATGCTAATGTCTTCCCAAGGTTGGTAAGGAATGGGAAGGGGCATGTAAAGACCATGGGATTGAGCTTTAGACTTAGCTTTGCGACATGTGGAGCAACGGTTGGTGAAGCGTGAGACATCACGAAACATCTTGGGCCAAAAGTAGTTCTTGGAGAGCGTGGCGAAAGTCTTGTCACGTCCAAAGTGTCCCATAAGTCCGCCTCCATGAGCCTCTTGCAAAAGGAGCAAACAAAGAGAAGACTCGGGAATGCAAAGTTTGTTAGCTCTCATAAGATAATCATCCTTTATGTAGTATCGTTCCCAAGACGTGTGTGTCAAACACTTAGCGTAAGGAGTAGCAAAAGAAGGATCATGCTCATACAAGTCTTTTATATGCTCAAAACCAATGACATTCAACTCAAGTTTAGTCACAAGTGTGCATATGCATGAAAGTGCATCCGCAACTACACTTTATTTACCCTTAATGTACTTGATCACATAAGGAAAAGATTCAATGAATTCACTCCATTTGGCATGACGCTTGTTCAATTCAGTTTGACCTTTTAGGTACTTAAGTGTTTCATGATCGGTATGGATGACAAACTCACGAGGTCTAAGATAATGTTCCCAAACATGTAGCACACACACTAAAGCATACAATTCTTTGTCATAGATGGGATAATTAAGTTGAGCACCGGAGAGTTTTTCACTAAAATAAGCAATGGCTCGTTTTTCTTGCATCAAAGCTCCGCCAATTCCGGTACCACTTGCATCACAATGAACCTCAAAAGTTTTGTCAAAGTTAGGTAAAGCAAGAATCAGAGCATGAGTAAGCAAAGACTTGAGCTCATCAAAAGCAGTGGATTGCAAAGATCCCCAAACAAAAGGAGCATTCTTCTTACTCAAAGCATGTAAAGGAGCGGCAATTGTGCTAAAGTTTTTCACAAAGCGGCGATAAAATCCTGCCAGACCAAGAAAACTTCTCACTTGTTGCAAATTGGTGGGTTGGGGCCAAGTTTTAATCGCTTGAATCTTAGTTTCATCAACATGGACACCCTTGGAAGAGACAACAAAACCCAAGAAAATCACTTTGTCAACGCCAAAAGTGCATTTTTTTCAAGTTTGCATAAAGACGTTCCTTGCGAAGAGTTTGCAACACAGATTTAACATGATTAATATGCTCTTTCATGGTTTTGCTAAACACAAGGATATCATCAAAGTAAACCACAACGAAGACTCCAATGTAAGGTCTAAGCACATGATGCATAAGATGCACGAAAGTTCCGGGTGCTTCCGACAAACCCATAGGCATCACTAACCACTCATATAAGCCAAATTTAGTTTTGAAAGCGGTTTTCCATTCATCACCTTCTTGAATGCGAATTTGATAATAGCCACTTTTAAGGTCAATTTTGGAGAAAAAGTTGGCTCCGCTAAGTTCATCAAGCATATCATCTAAACGAGGAATGGGGTGCCTATAACGTACGGTGATGACGTTTATGGGTCTACAATCGGAACACAAGCGAAAACTGCCATCGGGTTTAGGTACAAGTATAACGGGAACGACACATGGGCTTAAGCTTTCACGTACCTGACCGTTGTCGATGAGTTGTTGTACTTGTCGTTGAATCTCCTTGGTTTCTTCGGGATTGACACGGTATGGGGCTTTGTTTGGAAGTGGGGCTCCGGGGATGAGGTCGATTCGATGCTCAATGCCTCGTAGTGGAGGTAGACCCGGAGGTAGCTCATCGGGGAAGACATCCTTGAATTCCTGCAAAAGAGACTGAAACACTAAAGGTAACTCGTGAGATGTGTTAGTTGTTGGCTCTCCATCTTTGCACACGAGGACGAAGTGCATCACACTCGATGGGTTCTCACACACTTCTCTTATCTCACTTTTGGTGGCAAATAGGATGAGGTTTTTCTCTCTAGGCGAAGAGGCGCTCATATTTGGCTTGTGGCTCTCACTCACTTTTGGGTGGGTCACTTTCTCACTCTTCTCTCCATAGTGGGTAGCTTGCTTGTCAGCTATCACTTGACTAGGAGACATAGGTCGTAGCACATACTCCTTCCCTTTCATCTTGAAGCTATAGTGATTGGTGCGCCCATTGTGGATGACACCACGGTTGAATTGCCATGGTCGACCAAGAAGGAGGTGGCAAACGGTCATTGGGACCACATCACACTCCAAAGTGTCTTCATATGCACCGATTTTGAAGGAGACTTGGACCGTATCTCGACTCGTATAGTGCCGGAGTCACTTAGCCATTGGACCTTGTAGGGGTGCGGGTGCTTCTTCTTGACCAATTGAAGTTTTGAACATAGTTCTTCACTTGCCAAGTTGTGGCAACTACCTCCATCGATGATGACCTTGACGGACCTTCCATTGATGCCGGCCTTAGTGTGGAAGATGTGGCATCGTTGGTCTTCTTCTTGTTGATGTTGAAGTGTCAAGACTTTGGAGACAACGAGAGCAGGGCTCGAATCCTCATCACAAAAGACTTGATCATCTTCATCCTCGTTCACGCGCTGGTGCATGGCCACTTGCTCAATGGCTTCCATTTCATCTTCACTCATTGATTCGTAGGTGCCATCGTCGTTGAGGATCATAGTGCGCTTGTTGGTGCATTGGAAGGCTTTGTGGCCTCGGCCGCCACAAGTGAAACATTTGAAGGAGCTTGTCTTGACGGTCTCATCGGTTGGAGTAGATGATGAAGCACGCGGCTTGAAGTTGCTTGTCGTAGGAGGAAGGCGACTTGAACTTGCCGAAATTTTCTTGTAACTTGACTTGTCATCGTTGCTTGGAGAAGGTTTGGTTGATGTAGATGTTGAAGGAGTCGTTAAAGCTTGGATGTTGGAGAAACCGTAGGTCTTGGATGAGTACTTGGCGTACTTGAAGTCATCTTGCACTTGACGTTCTGCCTTGGTTGCATGATGTACGAGCTCAATGAGGTTGGAATAGGGTTGGAAGTCGGTGATCTTCTTGATGGGATGATTGAGTCCATTTAAGAATCGTGCCATTGTTTGCTCATCATCTTCCTTGACATTGGCTCGAATCATGGCTATCTCCATTTCCTTGTAGTATTCTTCAACACTCTTTGTTCCTTGCTTGAGGAGTTGTAGCTTCTTGAAGAGATCGCGGTTGTAGTAAGTTGGTACAAAGCGTGCCCGCATGACATCCTTCATTTGAGCCCAAGTGGTGATTGGAGGTTCACCTCTTGCTTCGCGGCGTTCAAGGACTTGTTCCCACCATATGAGCACATAGTCTTGGAACTCAAGTGATTCCATAGCGATCTTCTTCTCTTCCTCAAAGATGTGCAAACGAAAGATTTTGTTGACCTTCAATGCCCATGAGAGGTACTCTTCCGGATCATTGCTTCCATTGAACTTGGGCATTGTGAACTTGAGCTTCCCATAGCGTTGCTCTTCATTGTGTTGTTGGCGATGGTGATGATGACGTCCTTGACATGGAGGATAGTCATCCTCATGGTGCTCTTGGCGCAGAGGAAGTCCATGATCAACTTGCTCTTGTTGAACTTGAGGTTGGCGAGGAGCTTGACGAGCTTCTGGAGGGGCTTGTGGAGCTTGACGTTGCACACGCGGTTGGTAGTTCCTCTCTTGGATTTCTTCTCGAAGAGCTTCCTCTTGATTGCGCCGTTCGCGATTGCGGTTTGCGATGGCTCGACTTGATTCTTGAAGGACACGTTGCGCCTCAAGAGCTTGCGCTTCTCGTTGTTGTTGTTGAAGACGTTGAGCCTCGGCGTCTTGTTCTTCTTGGTGTAGACGCGCTCGTTCTTCTTCTTGGCGCCATAGTCATTGCCGTTCTTGAGCTTGAGCAAAAGCCACTTGGTTTGATTGAGGACGAGGGACTTGCTCATCGACTTGCTCTTGTGAATGCTTGTCTTGTAGTGGGTTCCGAGATGCATGACGGTCTTGATGCGCGGCTCATCGAAGAATGGTCGAAGACGGTGTACTTGAGCCGGAGAAGGTGTCATCGGAGTGTTGACTCAAGCGGCTCCGTCTTGAGGAGGAAGAAGTGGAATGATGCCGGTTCCTCATCAAGGCGCGGATCTCGTCCATTCTTGCATCATTTTCTTGTTGTGAGAGTTGAACTTGTCATCGAAGTAGTCTCTTGTACGTTGCTCGGATAGTCGCAAGTCGGTGGCGAGGTTGTCGATGCGGTCGCTCATAGCTTGTTGCTCTTGGTGTAACACCCTTTGAGCACCAAAGAGGTGGCTCTTTGTGACGAATGAGGACATGTCGTCGCCGTTCTCGATGAGAGGTGGATTTGTAGAAGAACTTGGCCTATCCATTGTACCAAGCAAAATGTAAGTGGTAGAAGGAAAAGAATGTGTACCAAATGTACCTTGACCGATGTTGAAGATGAATCAAATTCACTCAAATGCGGACAATGAAATAGCACTGTTGGTACCAATTCTTGTTGGTTCTCACACCTACACAAGTAAAAGCTTATGGTGGAGCTTGGTTAGGATGGTGGCATAAAATTTGATGCAATAGTAAGTGAGCTTCAATAATGTTGGAAAAGGTTCACAAATTTGCAAATGCAACAAGTAGACCAAGCAAGTATGGGTACACGGAAACACACACGTAAATAGATAAGTGGGATTGTGCAATCCAAAAGTGAGCCAAAATGTGGAAACCACGAAAATGCTCTTGTTGCACAATACTAGAGAGACGCTAGCACGATTGCACAATAGGCGGATACGCAAACTTGTGCACAACCTACTAGGCAAAATTGCAACTATCTCCATCCCAAGTATGCTATATGTATGGTATTTCGGTGCAATGATCCAAGATGATCAAATATGACAATCTTAATGTAGTATGATGCTATGGTTCTTGCTCATAAGCTCTTTGCTTATCTTTCCTCTTTGCTTAAAAGCTTGGGTGGCTCTTTCACTCTTTGAGCTCTTTTCTCATGCAATACTTCACGAACCAAGATAGCAATTGTGTTTGCTATGACAACTTTGTGACACACAAATGGATCCCAAGATATGCACCACTATGGTATGGTATGTATGCTTATGGAGTATGATCCCTAATGTGCACAAGTCATGTTGCCTGCAATACTCAATGGCTAGTCTCGACGGGTAAGCTACGCGAAATGAGGCAATGTGGGTTATCAATGCAATTGCGAGGTATGACAAAGATGTCGTCGATGTTACCGTCCTTGCTTCGGTTGAGGGTTGAAACGGATGCGAAAGTCGATGGGGACGCAGTGCACGGTCTTCAGTACATTGGCGAAGATGCCGCTGCACCGTGATCGAAGTTTCCGAAGTAGCAAAAGTGTCGAAGGAGTGCAACCTTTCTGTGCTGGCCGGAAGTTCCGGGCCAGACGGAAGTTCCGGGGACCGGAAGTTCCGGGGATGGCCGGAAGGTCTGGGAGCCGGAAGTTCCGGGCAAGGCCGGAAGTTCCAGGGGTCGGGAATCTACCAAGAACAGAGACTTCGAGATCGCGAATTTGGGTGGAGAAACTTGGGGAAAAACCCAAATTCGAGGGGAAAAAGTAGAAATTAGAAGGAAGGAAGGGCAGGGAAGCTAGATCCACTCGAAACAAAGCAAATCCATGGATCAAATCCAACAAAATCTCAACTCACCAACAAATCACAAAAATTTTTGGGGCTATTTTTGGTGGGGAATTTTCGGAATTAGGACGAAAACAACAAAATCAAGCTAGAAAAAGAGGGGTAGGGGCTCCAAAAACGTGATCAACGTGGCTCATGATACCATATGATGTAGGGCAAAACCCCAAGTGGTCGATCTTTCACGTTTGGAGGGATCCTACGGGAGAATCATGAAGAACACACGGAAGCACAAAGGGGAAATCACGGAGAGAACGAGAGAGAATCACGAAACCGACAGAGAATCAATCACACGAGTGCTAGATCATCGATCACAAAGAGATACATATGATCCACAATCAACAAAGGTAAGGATACAAAGGACAGTTCTTCTCCTCACAGAGGTCTTGATGGTCTTCCCTAGAAAGGGGTCTTGAATCCGCTTGGGGGATCTTCTCCGAAGAGGTCCTGAACTCCGAGGAGAAGTATCCAAGTGGATGAGCAAAGGCTCTCACACAAATATGAGCTAATCTAATGCTAACCCTAAAACGTATGGGATGAAGGAGTATATATAGTCTACAGGGCGAAAGGGTACACGGGCCTCGGCCCAAGTGGCTGCGCGCAGGTAGGGCCGGAAGTTCCGGGCCAGGCCGGAAGTTCCGGGCGCCGGAGGTTCCGGGCAGGGTCCGGCCTAAGCCGAGAGTTGGCACAGGTGAGGCAGGGCTGGCTTCCGGGGGCCGGAAGTTCCGGGCCAGGTTCCGGGCAGGTTCCGGGCTAAGCAGAAAGTTGGCATGCTCGGGGTCGTCGATGTCGAAGGAGGACGGAAGTTCCGGGCAGGCCGGAAGTTCCGGGGTCCGGAAGTTCCGGGCAGGTTCCGGGCTGAGCAGAGAGTTGACGCCTGTTGCTTCTTCCTTAGCGATGTACCTGATCACACACAGAGTTTCCGTCTGAGGTAGCAGCCATGTCTCTTGAGTAGAAAGAGGGATTTCGGAGAGGAGCGAGTTCACCTTATCTTCGATAGCCTTAGAGCGGGCTCGAGTCATGGGTCCACGGGGTGTTGAAGGAGATGTAGCTGCGTCCATGGGGATGATGGAAGCATGCTCCGCATCAGGAGCTTTATGCTAGAGATGGTGCTGTGTCAACTGGAACTAGGTTACTATCTGTTGGGGTTGGGGTTAGATTGGGTGACACTGGTTCTCTGTCCATCGGAGTAGGGGTACAATTTTCAAGAGTCTGGGTTATGTGTGGTAGGGCTGGTTCTCGTGCATGTACGACCGAGGTCCTATCTCCACCTAGAGGTAGCCCTATTTTATTTGAAGACCGTGTTTTTACTCCGCAAGATACTGTCATCACCCTCCAATTCAAATGCCCGATAAATAAGAAAATTAGTTGAATGTACAGACCTTGTATGAGAGACAGATGCAATAGAAAGTGTGGAAAAAATAGGGCATGAAATAGTTCACATGAATATTGTTTAACTAAAAAGGATAGCATGACATAATTTCATATATATGATGTCTATCTAAACTGGATAGCATAGCATGACATAGTTCAAAGATATGATTACTAACTAAACAGGATGGCATGAGATAATTATATGATGTCTTTAGTAAATAGGTTTGCATGACATAATTCACATACATGTTATCGAAGTAATCAGGATCGCATGATATAATTCACACGTGTGATTTAGATACTAAGCAGAGGGCATTCACATATATGATGTCTGAACTAAGAACATGGTGTTGAATATTGTGCATATGGTGTCTAAACTAGGCAATGCAAGACACCTAATGCATGATATGAGCAGTATAACCGTGCCAAGTCAGAGAATACACCTCGGTGGGGGAGTAGGACTGGTCATCTATCTCTGAAACCATCTCTGAGGAGCTATCGGGACCCAGCAAGAGATCTGCTTCGACGGGTAGCATTTTCTGCTCTGAAGACCTTGTTTTCGCTCCAGATTTTTTCCATCACCCACTCAAATGGCTGATTCACAGGAAGAGTAGTTGTATTTACAAACATTGTCGACAAATGGAAATGTAATGAAGAAAAGGATTGGCAAGATATAATTCAAATATATGATGCCTGGTTAAACAGGATGGCATTGCATATTTCACATATATTATGGCTGGCTAAAAGAGATGAGATTGCATGATTCACATGTATGATATATAAACTAAACATGTGGCACTACAGAACATGTCTAAACTAAGCATATGACATATATGATGTCAAAAGTAGGCACTACAAGGCAACATATGCATGATATGACCAACATCATCATGCCAAGTTAGAGCAAACACCTCGGGGGGTAAATAGGAGTAGTCAACTCCGTCTGGATCCGCCTCAGAATAGATATCTTCCTCTGGATTACAATCTGGCGGGGGGGGGGGAGGATTTGCCATTGCACCCACCATGGAGCCATGTCTGCATGACATTGTATTGTCGTGCAAAACTCTTCTCTTTTTCTCTAAATGTTTAGCATGTCTGTGTACAATATCTGACATGCATACAAAAAAAATATAGTAAGATTATATAAGGAGAGCATGCAAAAATCTAGAGTGATGGTAACAACTAGTAGATAGATCCAAAAATAATGATAGCATGCTGATGATAGCTTTACTTTAATAAAAAGACAGATGATGATTGTCGGTGTCAAAACCGGCGGATCTCGGGTAGGGGGTCCCGATCTGTGCGTCAAGGCTGATGGTAACAGGAAGCAAGGGACGCAGATGTTTACCCAGGTTCAGGCCCTCTCGATGGAGGTGAAACCCTACTTCCTGCTTGATTAATATTGATGATATGGGTAGTACAAGAGTAGATCTACCATGAGATCATAGAGGCTAAACCCTAAGAGCTAGCCTATGATGGTATGATTGTAATTGTGATCGGCCTTCTAAGGACCAACCTCTCTGGTTTATATAGACATCGGAGAGGGCTAGGGTTTACATGGAGTCGGTTACAAGAAAGGAAATATAATATCCGGATCGCCAAGCTTGCCTTCCACGCAAAGGAGAGTCCCATCCGGACACGGGCCGAAGTCTTGAGTCTTGTATCTTCACGCTTCAATAGTCCGGACATTGTACACAGTCCGGCTATCCGGATACCCCCTAATCCAGGACTCCCTCAATAGCCCCTGAACCAGGCTTCAATGACGATGAGTCCGGCGCGCAGTATTGTCTTCGGCATTGCAAGGCGGGTTCCTTCTCTGAATACTCCAAAGTAATTATCGAACACTTGAATCGTGTCCGGATCCACAAAATGACCATCATATGCCACCATAGAGAGAATGATATTTCACAACCAATCTACTGACAATTTTTCCTGATGACGTGACATGTTATTACGGTCAGAGCATCATTCGAACCGTTTTCCCACAACCAGCTACAGTGCATATTACGAGGCGGTTTCTTTGACACGTCTTGTAAAAGCAGAGATCGTGTCCCCTTATCACGGGATTCTCATCAATGCAGGTATGAGTAATCCCACCACGCCATCAATCGTGGTGCTTAGGGAGCAAGCGATTCCCAACGGGCAAGTGGGGAGGCGCACCGCTTTCGGCGCCTCTATAAAGGGATAATATTTCCTCATTTTTACCCACGCCTTCTTCCTCCTTTCCCCACTCTTGCCCCCTCGAGCTCCAGCGCCCAAGCCCAAGTCTCCTAGGCATAGCTAAACATGTACGGAGCAGGAGGCAAGTGGGTGGCTTCCACCGTCAAGGAGAAGCACATCACAAATCTTCGGGCGGTCGAATACTTGGCCGCGGACATAGCGCACCGGCTACCGGACGCCGGGAAGGTCATTCCGACCCCAGGACCCCATGAGAGGGTCGTATTCGTCGCCCACTTCGTCCGTGGACTGGGATTTCCACTCCATCCCTTCGCCCGCGGGCTCATGTTCTACTACGGGCTAGATTTCCACGATCTAGCCCCGAATTTCGTCCTCAACATCTCGGCATTCATCGTCGTTTGCGAGGCCTTCCGCCACATCCGGCCTCATTTCGGCCTATGGCTGCAAACCTTCTGCGTGAAGCCGAAGGTTGTTAGCGGCCAGCAAGCGGAGTGCAGAGGAGCCATGGCGGGCAACATGCCTAACATCACCTGGCTGGACGGTTCCTTCGCAGAGACCGTAAAAGGATGGCAATCGGGGTAGTTCTACATCACCGAGCCACGCGGCGCCAACTGGGCAGTGGCCCCCGAGTTCCGATCCGGAGCCCCCATGCGGCTCACTCCTGGGAAAAGAAGGGCCTGTCCTGGGGCAATTCCATGGAGCTGGCCAGACTCCAGACGTGCATCAAAAGCATGATGGACAAGAACATCAATCTTGTTAATGTGATCCAGGTCATGCTCGTTCGCCGGATCCTGCCCTACCAGAGGCGGGCAGTCAATCTGTGGGAGTTCGTCTCGACCGAACATCAGACGCTTCGGAAGCTCTATGACATGACGCATAAAGGCGCATGTAAGGTGCTGTTCAAGGCCTCTGAAGTACCTCCTCCCACATTCGAGGACCGCAGGCTTCACGCCGTGCGGGCTCCTAGTCAGGTGAGTTCTCAGACTGCCACCGGACCCAGTTCTTCCCAATATATTCATGGGAGTGCCTTAAGTAGTTGTGCATATTTGCTTCAGGACTATGTGGAGACAACAGAGCAGGTCTACTGTCCGGCTCCGCTGCCAGAAGGCCCAGCGGATGCTCTCCTGATGGAGATACTGGTCCCGGCACTGTACAGGGTGCCGGAGAAGAAGGTCGAGAAGAAGGCCCCGGGGACCCGAAAGGGTCTCCGTCGTAAGGTTGTGCCAGAAGCCTCATCCGAAGACGACGAGGCGCACTCCTCGCACGAAGGGGAGGAAGATGAAGAAGACGCCCCATCCGGAAAGGATGAGGGGCCCGGGGAGGCGGACCAGGGGGCCGGAAAAGGCCCTCGGCGCAAGGCCATCATACCCCTGTCGTCTGATGACGACGAGATAGATTCCTCCCGTGGAGGCGGGGGGAATCAAGAAGAAATTCCACCTCCCCGCACTGGGGGGGGGGGAGAAGAAGAGAAAAACTGCCCCGCAGGGGGAGGCTGGGGCGTCCAAGAAGGAGAAGGTGTCCCTTCCGGACTATTCCGCCACGGCCGCTCATAGTGAGGAGGGGTGGCTTCCCAGGGGGAAGCCCCCAGTGCGATCGTAAGTGTCCGCACTCCATCATAACTTCACTTTATAGCTTTTGTCTAACGCCGGACATATATGCAGTCCGGCCAGGGATCACCCCAAAGTGTCTTCCTCCGGGTCCCTGAGTGATTCGGAGATCAATTCGCTTCCTACAAGCACTACTCCTCAATCCGCGGATGACACAGAGGTGTTGTCCCGAAGGCTCCCAGAGCGAGGGGAGGTGACTCTGGAGACGCCCCGAGGTGGGGTCCCAGACGCCAGACACGCGGGGTTCAAGATCCCCGTGGATCGTGTCGATGAGAGCCACAATAGGCCAGGCTCTCAGCCGAACACGGTCCCGGAACCTTCAATGGTTCCGAACTCAGGCGGACAGCCCCTTGTTAGGGAGGGCGAGCCGTCTACATTGAGGACTTCCGGTGCGCATGAGGCACCAGATTTCCTGCTAGAAGCGCTTCGCGGCGCTTCCATAGATGAGGAGCACCGTACTCTTATGAGTTTGGTGATTCGGAAGGTTTCGTCTGCCAAGAGCGGACTAACCGAAGCTTGCACCAGCCTCTTGACAGGCTTTGAGGTAAGTAATAAATATGTGTAAAATCACCACCCGATAGGTAGTAGCCCCTGATACTCTGTTTGGTGTTCGAAAAGAAAAACCAAAGGGAGGGTCAATTATAATCCGCAAGAGTCTAACAATAAATATTCGTGTACATAAGCAGGTTGTGCTGCTTGCTGCGGCTGCCCATACTGCCGAGGTTGCCGAACTGAAGCGGGACCTGGAGCAGGCGCAGGGAGAGCTCGGCCTCATGAAGAGGCAGTTCGAGGAGAATAATGGTAAGCGATTCCCCGCTCGCATGTATTTAAAGATAGGCAAAATTGGCTAGTCTAATGCCAACGCGTCGTGACTGTGTAACAGGGGCCACCACCGAAGTGGCGTCCCTGAAGAAAGCGCTGTCCGAGGCCGAAGACAAAGCGGCCTTGAAATGCAAGGAGCGCAAAAAGCAAAGTGCTAGATTGGGCGAGGTACATCGAGAGCTCCAGGACCTCGGCAAGAAGTGCGAGTCCGTGGAGCATGATCTGAAGATGAAAGAGGCCGAGCTTGTAAAGGCCCTTGTAAATTTGAAAGACGCCAAGGCCGAAGCCGAGAAAGCACAGTAGGAGATCCAGGAGGCCAAAAAGATAGCAGCAGGTAAGAAGTTCTTTATGCAAAGCAAACATGTGGAGGAGGCATTTCTTTTACTTACTCGAATTCGGAGCTCTCCAGGGGCATTCGCAGATCTGCCACGCAGCGTATCAGACGCTGCGGAGTTCTACCATGCACAGGAGGGGAGCTCAATGGAGAAGCTGTTCTGGTCCCAGTATGCTGGGGCCGAACATCCAATGCCTCTGAGCGACCAACTGAAGTAGTTGGTCGAACTCCACAAGGCGGCCGAACTTGCTATGAAAGGCTTCATAGTCAGGATGTGGCCTGGTGAGCTCCTGCCCAGTAGCTACTTTGGTTTGATCAAGCGGATGGTGGATGCCTGCCCGCGGCTTGAAGTGATCAAGCGATCCGTTTGCATCAAGGGTGCCCACCGGGCCTTTGCCCGCGTCAAGGTGCATTGGGGCAAGCTAGATGCTGAGAAGGTGGTCAAGGACGGGCCACCGGAGGGCAAGGCACATCGCCATCCCGAGATGTACTATGATGGTGTGATGAAGGGTGCTCGTCTCGTTGCCGATGAGTGTACCAAGGACGCCATTTTAGGATGAATTCACTTCTGTCATGCTTGTAAATTAAAGACGAAGTTACTTGCGCTATGTAGCGCTTTTGTTATTTAAAATATTACCTTCTATGCGGCTGTTTATAAAATTCTGAAAGTAGGCCAGTCGTCGGCTTCCTCCCCCATGTAACTAGTACTGGGGTGTTCGTGGAAAACCCGGACACTCTTTATCCAAATGTTTGGTCCCTTAAGGAGGTGTCCAGCGCAGCAAACAAGGCAATCGGACTATGCGGCTTTATAACTTTCACTTAGCCATAGAAGTCTACAATTTTAAATTTCGGCGAAGCCCCTAGAATCCGGAAGGCCGAATCGGGGCGCTATACACGCCTAGATCGGACGAAGCCGATTTATCGCCTAAGGCCGAAAATCTTTAAGGATTTTAATACCTCTCGAACAGCGACCAGCTCTCGCCACATCATGCCGGTCAGTTTTCGGCTTTCTCTACCGAGGTGCTCGTCCGGAAGAACCGGGACACAATCGCAGTAGTTCTCCCTGTTCTACCTTAGCTGATATAACGGAACATAAGGCACCAAAACAAGGGAGCCAGGCTATCCCAACTATAGACCTAAGACATGATTCGGAGCTGATGCATATAGTGCTATAAGTTCGGGGTGCCGCACTGTCGAAAGTGTTCGGAATTTATTTGCCATATTACGGGGCGCCATGAGAAGCCCCTGGCAAACTGACTGTACCAAGGTGTACGGATGCAATTATCAAATGAACATTTATAAGAGAAGGAAATACTCAAATAAGGATAATAAGCTGACGCTATATATAATCTCCCATTGACGAAAAATGTGTTTAAGCGTATGTTTACAATGGATGCATTAAGCAGAGATAAAATAGGACTATTTGACATGTCCTATCCAGGGGCAGGCTGTGTATAGATAGATAAAGCATGTATAATGATCATAAATAGATTCCACCTGGGTATTTCCTTGTGTGCACAACGACTGTTGCCTCCTTGGATGTCTCTCCCATATAAGTCTGGCAATTCGGCTCTTCTGAGGATGCTGCACTAGCGCGGTGTCCTGAAAGGTAAGAGGGAAAGAGTATGAAGGTATTTGGCGGTTACCCGCACTATTGACAGAGTCGTTGATGTGCCTCCGCCTATGCCCATGGTATCTTGAGTGCGTAATTGTGTGCGCGTGGCACGAATGCTTCTTTGAAGGGGCTTGAGCGGAGGTCGGACTGCTAATCACGCTCTTGGCGTTCCTGATGATCCTGTTGCGGGGTGCTCCGGACTCGCTTGACTGTGCTCGAAGTTGTCGTCGGATTGGTTCGTCGGAGTAGGCCCCATTGTACTTCTGCCGTGAGGGCTACCGTATGCTCTTCTGTTCGAAGGGAGCGGTCCATATTTCCATTGACAGTGATGACCCCGCGCGGTCCTGGCATCTTGAGCTTGAGGTATGCATAATGTGGTACCGCATTGAATCTAGCGAATGCGGTTCGTCCGAGCAGTGCATGGTAACCATTGAAGAAAGGGACGATATCAAAGATTAACTCTTCGCTCCGGAAGTTATCCGGGGATCCGAAGACCACTTCCAGTGTTATAGAGCCCGTACAACGGGCCTCTACTCCAGGAATTACACCTTTAAAGGTGGTTTTAGTGGGTTTGATCCTTGAAGCGTCAATGCCCATTTTGTGTACTGTGTCCTGATAAAGCAGGTTCAGGCTGCTGCCGCCGTCCATAAGGACTCGCGTGAGGTGGAATCCATTGATGATTGGGTCTAAGACTAATGCGGCTGAGCCGCCATGACGGATGCTGGTAGGATGATCCCTTCTATCAAAGGTGATCGGACAAGCTGACCATGGGTTGAATTTGGGGGCGACTGGCTCCATCGCATAGACGTCCTGTAGTGCTCGCTTCCGTTCCCGCTTGAGGATGTGAGTGGCGTAGATCATATTGACCGTTTTCACCTGGGGGGGGATTTCTTTTGCCCCCCCCGTATTCGGACGCCGGGGCTCTTCGTCGCCGTCGCTGTGCAGCCCATTGTCCTTGTTTTCGGCGTTTATCTTACCGGCCTATTTGAACACCCAGCAGTCTCTATTGGTTTGGTTGGCTGGCTTGTCCAAGGTGCCATGAATTTGGCACGAGCGCTCCAGTATGCGGTCCAGGCTGGACGGTCCCTGATTATTTCTTTTGAATGGCTTTTTCCGCTGACCGGATTTAGATCCGCTGAATCCGGCGTTGACCGCCGTGTCTTCAGTACTGTCGCCGTTGTTCCGTCTCTTATGTCTGTTACGCTGTGGCTTGCCTTTAGCATCACGGCCGTCCGAAGTGCCAGAATGTGGCGTGGTACCGTTGCGAGCCAACCAGCTATCCTCACCCGCACAAAAGCGGGTCATTAGGGTTGTGAGAGCTGCCATAGACTTGGGTTTTTCCTGGCCGAGGTGTCGAGCGAGCCACTCGTCACGGATATTATGCGTAAAAGCCGCCAGGGCTTCGGCATCCGGACAGTCGACTATTTGGTTCTTTTTAGTAAGGAACCGAGTCCAGAATTTCCGGGCTGACTCTCTAGGCTGTTGAGTAATGTGGCTCGGGTCATTGGCGTCTGGTGAGCGCACATATGTGCCCTGGTAGTTATCGAGGAATGCGTCTTCCAGGTTTTCCCAACTGCCAATGGAATTTGCTGGCAGGCTGTTTAACCAGTGCTGGGCTGGTCCTTTGAGCTTAAGGGGAAGATACTTGATGGCGTGTAGATCATCTCCGCGGGCCATGTGAATGTGGAGAAGGAAATCTTCGATCCATACTGCGGGGTCTGTTGTGCCATCGTACAATTCGATGTTTACGGGTTTGAACCCTTCTGGGAATTCATGATCCATCACTTCGTCAGTGAAGCAGAGGGGGTGTGCGGCGCCTCTGTGCCGGGCTATGTGGCTACGCAGCTCGAATTGGTCTGGGTTGCTGTGTTCGGCCCGGCCGGACTTGTTGACGATGTATCAGGCGCGACGATCAACATCGCACGCTGGGGCGCGCCCCTGCGATCCGTAGATCGATCTTGGCTGTCCTGCTTTGTTTTCCAGAATATCTTGCAGGTCTTGCATGTTGCCCTGAGCCGTAGTGTATCGGCGTGGGGGTGCGGGCTGGTATCCGGGCTGATATCCCATTTTATCCCGGCCACGGGGTGGCCGGTCAGCTGTTTGGCGTTCGAGTCCATATTCCTCGGCTGCCAGGACTTCAGTCCATCTATCTGTGAGCAGATCTTGATCAGCTTGGAGTTGCTGGTGCTTCTTCTTCAGGCTCCTCGCAGTGGCTATAAGCCTACGCTTGAAGCGCTCCTGCTCCGCGGGGTCCTCAGGCACACCGAATTTGTCATCACCGAGGCTAATCTCGTCCTCGGAGGGGGCATGTAGTTGTCCTCCTCCGGGTATGCATCCGTCGCCTGTTCTTCTGGGCTGACCTGCTCATTCTCCTGTTCGGCCTGCTCGAAGGCGGGCTGATCAGGGTCATATTCTTCTTCGGCGCCCTCCGAATTATTTTCATCTCTGGGGCTTGTATTGCTGTGGCGGGGCTTGGAGCGACGCCGACGACGCCCATGCTTTGTTTTTCTTCCCGAGGGGTTATCCTCGGTTGCCTCATCGCCATTGGTTTCCTTCGGAGTGTCCACCAAATATATATCATATTTGGAGGTGGCCGTCCACCGCCCTGTGAGCGGTGGCTCCTGTAATTCTCCTACATCGTCTTCCATGTCGTTGATGTCTTCGGAGTCGAAGTCAAGCACGTCAGTTAGATCATTGATCGTGGCAATGAAGTGGGTGGTGGGTGGGCAACGAATTCCATCGTTGTCTGCTTCCCAGTCAAGCCAGCCATAGTTCGGCCCAGAGTCTCCTGATAAAGAGAGAGACTTCAATAAGTTCAGCATGTCGCCAAAGGGCGAGTGCTGAAAGACGTCCGCCGCGGTGAACTCCATCACCGAAGCCCAACCAGGCTCGGCGGACTCGGGGACGCGCGGACTGGAACCTACATCCGGATATGAATCCGGGGGTTCGGAGTCACAGGCTCCCTCAGAAGTGAGGCCTGTGTTCGGCTCCATCGCCGATGAGGGTACGACCTGCGGGGCGGGGTCCAGCCCTCCGTCCTTAGGCAACGCAACCTGCCCCGGATTTAGATCCGAGGCTTCTACCGGGGTGATATCCCGAGCATCGTCTGACAGCAGGTCTAAGCCATGCTCATCGCGACTGTTCGGCGCTTCTGACGCTGGCCCAAATCCATCGAAGATCAAGTCCCCACGAATATCCGCTGTGTATTTCAAGTTTCCGAACCTGACCTGGTAGCCGGGGGCATAGCTATCGATCTGCTCCAGGTGGCCAAGCGAATTGGCCCGCAGTGCGAAGCCGCCGAACACGAAGATCTGTCCGGGGAGGAAAGTGTCGCCCTGGACAGCGTCGTTGATGATGATTGAAGGATCCATCGAGCCTGACAGTGACGACACAGAGGAACTCTCAATGAAAGCACCAATGTCGGTGTCAAAACCGGCGGATCTCGGGTAGGGGGTCCAGATCTGTGCATCAAGGTTGATGGTAACAGGAAGCAAGGGACACAGATGTTTACCCAGGTTCGGGCCCTCTCGATGGAGGTAAAACCCTACTTCCTGCTTGATTAATATTGATGATATGGGTACTACAAGAGTAGATCTACCACGAGATCGTAGAGGCTAAACCCTAAGAGCTAGCCTATGATGGTATGATTGTAATTGTGATCGGTCTTCTAAGGACCAACCTCTCCGGTTTATATAGACACCGGAGAGGGCTAGGGTTTACATGGAGTCGGTTACAAGAAAGGAAATATAATATCCGGATCACCAAGCTTGCTGATACGTCTCCAACGTATCTATAATTTATGAAGCATTCATGCTATATTACTATGTGTTTTGAATGATTATGGGCTTTATTATACTCTTTTATATTACTTTTGGGACTAACCTATTAACCGGAGGCCCAGCCCATATTGCTGTTTTATTGCCTGTTTCAGTATTTTGAAGAAAAGGAATATCAAACGGAGTCCAAACGGAATGAAACCTTCGGCAACGTGATTTTTTGGAAGATTATCATCCAGGAGGCTTGGAGATCAAGTTAGAAGATCCTCGAGGTGCCTAGGAGATAGGGGGGCGCCCCCCCTACAGGGCGCAGCCCCTGTCTTGTGGACCCCTCGAGCACCTCCCGACCGACTTCTTTTGCCTATATATACCTACGTACCCTAAAACCATCAGAAATCAAGATAGATCGGGAGTTCCGGCACCCTGCTAGAGGGGGAATCCATCACCGGTGGCCATCTCCATCATCCCAGCGCTCTCCATGATGAGGAGGGAGTAGTTCACCCTCGGGGCTGAGGGTATGTACCAATAGCTATGTGTTTGATCTCTCTCTCTCTCTCTCTCTCTCTCGTGTTTTCTCTATGGCACGATCTTGATGTATCGCGAGTTTTGTTATTATAGTTGGATTTTATGATGTTTCTCCCCCTCTACTCTCTTGTGATGAATTGAGTTTCCCTCTTGAAGTTATCTTATCGGATTGAGTCTTTGATTTGAGAACACTTGATGTATGTCTTGCCGTGTTTATCTGTGGTGACAATGGGATATCACGTGCCACTTGATGTATGTTTTGGTGACCAACTTGCAGGTTCCGCCCATGACCCTATGCATAGGGGTTTGCACACGTTTTCTTGACTCTCCGGTAGAAACTTTGGGGCACTCTCTAAAGTACTTTGTGTTGGTTGAATAGATGAATCTGAGATTGTGTGATGCATATCGTATAATCATGCCCACGGATACTTGAGGTGACAATGGAGTATCTAGGTGACATTAGGGTTTTGGTTGATTTGTGTCTTAAGGTGTTATTCTAGTACGAACTCTTGAATAGATCAATCCGAAAGAATAACTTTGAGGTGGTTTCGTACCCTACCATAATCTTTTCGTTTGTTCTCCGCTATTTGTGGCTTTGGAGTGACTCTTTGTTGCATGTTGAGGGATTGTTATATGATCTATCTATGTTATTATTGTTGAGAGAACTTGCGCTAGTGAAAGTATGAACCCTAGGCCTTGTTTCCTATCATTGCAATACCGTTTACGCTCACTTTTATCATTAGTTACCTTGCTGTTTTTATATTTTCAGATTACAAAAACCTATATCTACTATCCATATTGCACTTGTATCACCATCTCTTTACCGAACTAGTGCACCTATACAATTTACCATTGTATTGGGTGTGTTGGGGACACAAGAGACTCTTTGTTATTTGGTTGCAGGGTTGTTTGAGAGAGACCATCTTCATCCTACGCCTCCCACGGATTGATAAACCTTAGGTCATCCACTTGAGGGAAATTTGCTACTATCCTACAAACCTGTGCACTTGCAGGCCCAACAAACGTCTACAAGAAGAAGGTTGTGTAGTAGACATCAAGCTCTTTTCTGGCGCCGTTGCCGGGGAGGTGAGTGCTTGAAGGTATATCTTTAGATCTTGCAATCGAGTATTTTAGTTTCTTGTTTAGTTTATAAAAGAAAACTACAAAAAAATGGAGTTAAGTTTGTCTCATACGCTTCGTCTTTTTAATATCTTTCGTGAGTTTGATGGTAAGGAAAATTGTGCTCAATTGCTAGAAGAAGAATGCATTAAAATGCTTGGTACTAAATATTTGAATGACGAGCATGATTGCAATGTTGTTAGTATGAACTCTTTGAATATCCATAGTACTAATGATGATTGCACTAGTTATGATGAAAATGCCTCCTATAAGCATGTTGATTTTTATGGAGTAGATTGGATTTGCATGGACACACCAAATAGAGAAAATAGATATTGCAAGAGCCATAAGTATTTAAAAACTAAAGGTTTGCAAGAAAGTCTTGATGAGTGTGCTAGAAGATTCAATATTTTTCGCGCTCCTTATGAACTTTGCAATAAACATGGTCATTTAAGTCTCCAATGCAAATTGTTTTATGATCGAATTGTGCCCAAAAATTGTGATAGCTTGATTACCCTTGGGCATCATAAAGAGCTTAGCCTTCTTTTGGGGTATGAAGAAATGAAACGTATAACTGAGGGTATTCCAAAATTTAATCTTGATAGATTTCTTGATTTTGATCTAGAGGATATTTATATATTTTGTGTGGAGAGTTGCATTGAAAATCCTTATATTGCCAATTACATAAAGAAAAGAAAGCAAATAGAAGATGATGAGAATACTAGTGAAAGGGAAGAGACTTCCCAATATCCTCCTATTATTTCTCATGATGAATCAGGTAACGAGGGGGAGCTTTCTATTCAACCAATCTCATCAATAAGGAGCTCAAAGAGGAAAGTTGAACCCACACATAATGTGAAGAAGAAAAAGAAAAGAAGGAGAAACAAACGTAGAGAGGTATCCCTCCCAAATGATGTTGCTTCTACTACTCATTGTGATGATGATAATTGCTATACTATTGGTGCTATCAATATTTTTAATGATGAGAGTGATTATGCTTATGATATGAAAGGGCCCAAGCTTGGGGAAGCTATGTTTGATGAGGATGAAATATTTGAGAATATATTTGCTGGAATTAATGTTTGTCCCAAGCTTGGGGATGCTATGTTTAATGAAGATGATATTTTTAGCGTCCCAGGTTTTGATATGCAAAGTTGTTATGATGATAGCATGCCTCCTACTTATGATGATTATATTGATGAAAGTGGGTTTGGAAGAGTGTCAAATTTAGGAAGTAGTGATCCCACTATTTTGGAGGATGTTGAATTTTATTGTGATGAATATGAAAGTGTATTTGGAAGAGTGTCAACTTTATTTAGTGATTCCACTATCTTGGGAGAGGTTTCAATCGATTATGATGAGAATGAAGTTGCTAGTTATGATGATTATTGTGATGAAACTTATTCTATAAAAAGTAGTGATGATTATATCTACAAATCTTGTCATGATTATGATTACCCTTTTTCTGAACACTACTCTTTTAATGTGGAAACAATTTTTAGTGTTCAAGTCTCTTATGATACTCCCACTATTCCGGATGAGAAGAATTTTGCTTATGTGGAGAGTAGTAAATTTTCTATGCTTGTAGATCATGAAAAGAATGCTTCAGGTGCTGGTTATATTGTCGAATTCATTCATGATGCTACTGAAAATTATTATGTGGGAGGAATATATGCTTGCAGGAATTGCAATAATGTCTAGTTTCCCCTCTATGTGCTCAAAATCTTGAAGCTATGCTTGTTTTACTTCCCTATGCTAGTTGATTATTTTTCTCATAAGTTGTTTGATCACAAAATCCCTATGCATAGGAAGTGGGTTAGACTTCAATGTGCTAGTGATATACTTCATGATGCTCCCGTTATGTTTCAATTCTTATCTTTTACGTGAGCATCATTGTCATCATCATGCCTAGCTAGAAAGGCATTAAAGAAAAGCGCTTGTTGGGATATAACCCAATATTTATCCTTACTGTTTTTGTGTGTCCACATGATTATTCTGCTGTAGTAATCATGTTTTATAGCTTTTGTTTCAATAAAGTGCCAAGTAAGACCTTTAGGATAGCTTACGGTGATAGTTGTGTTGATCCTGCTGAAAATCAGAAACTTTTTCACCCAGTAAATTAGTTCTGTTAATTCACAGAAACGTGATTCTGATATGATTCCTTTTGATCTGGATTGGTATACAAATTGCTTAGTACTTCCTAATTTGGTAGCATTTTTGGAGTTCCATAAGTATACGTTTGATACAGATTACTGCAAACTGTTCTGTTTTTGACAGATTCTGTGTTCTATGTGTTGTTTGCTTATTTTGATGAATCTATGGCTAGTATTAAGTGGTATGAACCATAGATGAGTTGGAGTACAGTAGATATTACACCAATATGAATTTAGAATGAGTTCATTACAGTACCTAAGTGGTGGTTTTATTTTCTTATACTAATGGAGCTTACGAGTTTTCTGTTGAGTTTTGTGTTGTGAAGTTTTCAAGTTTTGGGTAAAGATTCGATGGACTATGGAATAAGGAGTTGCAAGAGCCTAATATTGGGTATGCCCAAGGCACCCCAAGGTAATATTCAAGGACAACCAAGAGCCTAAGCTTGGGGATGCCCCGGATGGCATCCCCTCTTTCGTCTTCGTTCATCGGTAACTTTACTTGGAGCTATATTTTTGTTCGCCACATGATATGTGTTTTGCTTGGAGTGTCATTTTCTCTTGTTAGTATTTTCTTGCTGTTATTTAGAATAATGTTTTGCATCTTTAGTTTCAATAAAAAAGTCAAGGATAGCCTTTGCCATGCTTATTTTGCTAGTATACATGTTGCTGTTTGAAAAATAGAAAGTTTACCGCTGTTGCAAAAAATTACCTAGGAAAGTCAGAGCATGATATAATGTTGAAACTTTTTGCATAGTGAGCTATGATAAATTTACTACAGTAGGAATTTTATTTCATAATTTTTGGAGTTAGGGAAGTATGATGAATCTTGCATTCTTTACAGACTATACTGTTTTGACAGATTGCTGTTATGGTTGCATTGTTTGCATATGTTTGCTTATTTAATGATTCTATTTGAGGATACGAGTATTAAATATCCAGAGGAATTTAGTATGCAATGTTGAATAATAATGTTAGTGATTTGTTACAATAGAAAACGATAAGGTTTTGCATTGGCTTATACTAACCTATCTCATGAGTTCTTGTTGAGTTTGTTGTGGATGAAGCTTTTGACAAAAAGAAAAACCATGATATGAGAGGAATTAAGGAGACACAAAAGTTCAAGCTTGGGGATGCCCAAGGCAACCCAAGATAATATTTCAAGAAGTCTCAAGCATCTAAGCTTGGGGATGCCCCGGTAGGCATCCCACCTTTCTTCTTCAACAACTATCGGTTAGTATCGGTTGAGCCTAAGTTTTTGCTTCTTCACATGAGTTGTGCTATCCTTGCAAGGTCATTTTATTTTGTTTTGTTTGCTGTTTGAATAAGATACCAAGATCTGAAATTCTTTAATGAGAGAGAGTCTTCACATAGTTACATAATTATTTAGCTACTCATTGATCTTCACTTATATCTTTTTGAGTAGTTTGTCATTTACTCGTGTGCTTCACTGATATCCTATGAGTAAATGGTTGAATAAGTTGAATGTCATAAATCTGAAATTATATATGCCTCATTTTCTTATCCCATGGGGAGTAATGAGTTCACCTCTAAGAAGTAGAGGTTGTAATTTTTTTGAAGGATAACAAGCATTGTATTGGTCATTTGAACAATTCATGAAAGAATATTGAAGGAAGAGAGATTTCACATATAAATATACTATCATAGACATCTTTTATAGTTGGGAACACTCATTAAGTATGACATGCTAAAGAGTTGACGTTGGACAAGGAAGACAACGTAATGGGTTATGTTTTCCGACATCTCAGTTAAAGTATATTGTCATGGATCATTCAAACATGTTGAGCTTGCCTTTCCCCCTCATGCTAGCCAAAATTCCTTGCACCAAGTAGAGATACTACTTGTGCTTCCAAATATCCTTAAACCCAGTTTTGCCATGAGAGTCCACCATACCTACCTATGGATTGAGTAAGATCCTTCAAGTAAGTTGTCATCGGTGCAAGCAATAAAAATTGCTCTCTAAATATGCATGACTTATTAGTGCGGAGAAAATAAGCTTTGTACGAACTTGTTATGGAAGCAATAAAAGCGACGGATTGCATAATAAAGGTCCATATACAAGGGGCAATATAAAGTGACGTTCTTTCGCATTAAGATTTTGTGTATCCAACCCTAAAAGCGCATGACAACCTCTGCTTCCCTCTGCGAAGGGCCTATCTTTTACTTTATGCAAGAGTCAAGGTGATCTTCACCTTTCCCTTTTTCATTTTATCCTTTGGCAAGCACTTTGTGTTGGGGTGATCCTGATATATATATCCAATTGGATGTAAGTTAGCATGAACTATTATTGTTGACATCACCCAAAGGTGAATACGTTTGGAGGCAACATTATAAGCCCCAATCCTTCTCTGTGTCTGATTAAAACTTCATAACCACAAGTATTGCGTGAGTGTTAGCAATTGTAGAAGACTATATGATAGTTCAGTATGTGAAGTTTGCTAAATTAAAGCTCTGACATAGACCCTTCCTGAAAATAGGATGAATTGCAATTGTTTGATGACTGAGAATGAAGTTTGCTAGTTTTCAAGAAAGTTTATGGTCTATGCTTTAACATGTGAATAGCTTGTTACTTGTTCGTGAAAAGTTTTATGAGATGAACCACTGTTATGACATATTATCATGCTAGAAAAGGTGATTGAAATTATTATTGATAAAACTTGTGCACCTTCTAGCATTCACACTTCATAAATTCTTTCTTTTATCATTTACCTACTCAAGGACGAGTAGGAATTAAGCTTGGGGATGCTGATACGTCTCTAACGTATCTATAATTTATGAAGCATTCATGCTATATTACTATGTGTTTTGAATGATTATGGACTTTATTATACACTTTTATATTACTTTTGGGACTAAGCTATTAACCGGAGGCCCAACCCATATTGCTGTTTTATTGCCTGTTTCAGTATTTCGAAGAAAAGGAATATCAAACGGAGTCCAAACGGAATGAAACCTTCGACAACGTGATTTTTTGGAAGATTATCATCCAGGAGGCTTGGAGATCAAGTCAGAAGATCCTCGAGGTGCCCAGGAGATAGGAGGGCGTACCCCCCCTACAGGGCGCGACCCCCTGTCTCGTGGACCCCTCGAGCACCTCCCGACCGACTTCTTTTGCCTATATATACCTACGTACCCTAAAACCATCAGAAATCAAGATAGATCGGGAGTTCCGCCGCCGCAAGCCTCTGTAGCCACCAAAAACCTCTCGGGAGCCCGTTCCGGCACCCTGTCGGAGGGGGAATCCATCACCGGTGGCCATCTTCATCATCCCAGCACTCTCCATGACGAGGAGGGAGTAGTTCACCCTCGGGGCTGAGGGTATGTACCAGTAGCTATGTGTTTGATCTCTCTCTCTCTCGTGTTCTCTCTATGGCACGATCTTGATGTATCGCGAGCTTTGTTATTATAGTTAGATCTTATGGTGTTTCTCCTCCTCTACTCTCTTGTGATGAATTGAGTTTCCCTCTTGAAGTTATCTTATCAGATTGAGTCTTTGATTTGAGAACACTTTATGTATGTCTTGCCGTGTTTATCTATGGTGACAATGGGATATCACGTGCCACTTGATGTATGTTTTGGTCAACTTGCGGGTTCCGCCCATGAACCTATGCATAGGGGTTGGCACACGTTTTCTTGACTCTCCGGTAGAAACTTTGGGGCACTCTTTGAAGTACTTTGTGTTGGTTGAATAGATGAATCTGAGATTGTGTGATGCATATCGTATAATCATGCCCACGGATACTTGAGGTGACAATGGAGTATCTAGGTGACTTTAGGGTTTTGGTTGATTTGTGTCTTAAGGTGTTATTCTAGTACGAACTCTTGAATAGATCAATCCGAAAGAATAACTTTGAGGTGGTTTCGTACCCTACCATAATCTCTACGTTTGTTCTCCGCTATTAGTGGCTTTGGAGTGACTCTTTGTTGCATGTTGAGGGATTGTTATATGATCTATCTATGTTATTATTGTTGAGAGAACTTGCGCTAGTGAAAGTATGAACCCTAGGCCTTGTTTCCTATCATTGCAATACCGTTTACGCTCACTTTTATCATTAATTACCTTGCTGTTTTTCTATTTTTCAGATTACAAAAACCTATATCTACTATCCATATTGCACTTGTATCACCATCTCTTCGCCGAACTAGTGCACCTATACAATTTACCATTGTATTGAGTGTGTTGGGGACGCAAGAGACTCTTTGTTATTTGGTTGCAGGGTTGTTTGAGAGGGACCATCTTCATCCTATGCCTCCCACGGATTGACAAACCTTAGGTCATCCACTTGAGGGAAATTTGCTACTGTCCTACAAACCTGTGCACTTGTAGGCCCACCAAACGCCTACAAGAAGAAGGTTGTGTAGTAGACATCAAGCTCGTTTCTGGCGCCGTTGCCGGGGAGGTGAGTGCTTGAAGGTATATATTTAGATCTTGCAATCGAGTCTTTTAGTTTCTTGTTTAGTTTATAAAAGAAAACTACAAAAAATGGAGTTAACTTTATCTCATACGCTTCATCTTTTTAATATCTTTCGTGAGTTTGATGGAAAGGAAAATTGTGCTCAATTGCTAGAAGAATAATGCATTAAAATGCTTGGTACTAAATCTTTGAATGATGAGCATGATTGCAATGTTGTTAGTATGAACTCTTTGAATATCCATAGTACTGATGATGATTGCACTAGTTATGATGAAAATGTCTCCTATAAGCATGTTGATTTTTCTGGAGTAGATTGGATTTGCATGGACACACCAAATAGAGAAAATAGATATTGCAAGAGCCATAAGTATTTAAAAACTAAAGGTTTGCAAGAAAGTCTTGATGAGTGTGCTAGAAGATTCAATATTTTTCGCGCTCCTTGTGAACTTTGCAATAAACATGGTCATTTAAGTCTCCATTGCAAATTGTTTTATGATCGAATTGTGTCCAAAAATTGTGATAGCTTGATTACCCTTGGGCATCATAAAGAGTTTAGCCTTCTTTTGGGGTATGAAGAAATGAAACGTATAACTGAGGGTATTCCAAAATTTAATCTTGATAGATTTCTTGATTTTGATCTAGAGGATATTTATATGTTTTGTGTGGAGAATTGCATTGAAAATCCTTATATTGACAATTACAGAAAGAAAATAAAGCAAATAGAAGATGATGAGAATACTAATGAAAGGGAAGAGACTTCCCAATATCCTCCTATTATTTCTCATGATGAATCAAGTAACAAGGGGGAGCTTTCTATTCAACCAATCTCATCAATAAGGAGCTCTAAGAGGAAGGTTGAACCCACACATAATGTGAAGAAGAAAAAGAAAAGAAGGAGAAACAAAGGTAGAAAGGTATCCCTCCCAAATGATGTTGCTCCTACTACTCATTGTGATGATGATAATTGCTATACTATTGGTGCTATCAATATTTTTAATGATGAGAGTGATTATGCTTATGATATGAAAGGGCCCAAGCTTGGGGAAGCTATGTTTGATGAGGATGACATATTTGAGAATATATTTGCTGGAATTAATGTTTGTCCCAAGCTTGGGGATGCTATGTTTAATGAAGATGATATTTTTAGCATCCCAAGTTTTGATATGCAAAGTTGTTATGATGATAGCATGCCTCCTACTTATGATGATTATATTGATGAAAGTGGGTTTGGAAGAGTGTCAAATTTAGGAAGTAGTGATCCCACTATTTTGGAGGATGTTGAATTTTATTGTGATGAATATGAAAGTGGATTTGGAAGAGTGTCAACTTTATTTAGTGATTCCACTATCTTGGGAGAGGTTTCAATCGATTATGATGAGAACGAAGTTGCTACTTATGATGATTATTGTGATGAAACTTATGCTATAAAAAGTAGTGATGATTATATTTACAAATCTTGTCATGATTATGATTACCCTTTTTCTGAACATTACTCTTCTAATGTGGAAACAATTTTTAGTGTTCAAGTCTCTTATGATACTCCCACTATTCCGGATGAGAAGAATTTTGCTTATGTGGAGAGTAGTAAATTTTCTATGCTTGTAGATGATGAAAATAATGCTTTAGGTGCTGGTTATATTGTCGAATTAATTCATGATGCTACTGAAAATTATTATGAGGGAGGAATATATGCTTGTAGGAATTGCAATAATGTCAAGTTTCCCCTCTATGTGCTCAAAATCTTGAAGCTATGCTTGTTTTACTTCCCTATGCTAGTTGATTATTGTTCTCATAAGTTGTTTGCTCACAAAATCCCTATGCATAGGAAGTGGGTTAGACTTAAATGTGCTAGTGATATACTTCATGATGCTCCCGTTATGTTTCAATTCTTATCTTTTACGTGAGCATCATTGTCATCATCATGCCTAGCTAGAAAGGCATTAAGGAAAATCACTTGTTGGGATACAACCCAATATTTATCCTTACTGTTTTTGTGTGTCCACATGATTATTCTACTGTAGTAATCATGTTTTATAGCTTTTGTTTCAATAAAGTGCCAAGTAAGACCTTTAGGATAGCTTACGGTGATAGTTGTGTTGATCCTGCTGAAAATCAGAAACTTTTTCACCCTGTACATTGGTTTTGTTAATTCACAGAAACGTGATTCTGATCGGATTCTTTTTTATATGTATTGATATACAAATTGCTTAGTACTTACTAATTTGGTAGGATTTTTGGAGTTCCATAAGTTTAGGTTTGATTCAGATTACTACAGACTGTTCTGTTTTTGACAGATTCTGTGTTCTATGTGTTGTTTGCTTATTTTGATGAATCTATGGCTATTATTAAGTGGTATGAACCATAGATGAGTTGGGTTACAGTATATATTACACCAATATGAATTTAGAATGAGTTCATTACAATACCTAAGTGGTGGTTTTATTTTCTTATACTAATGGAGCTTACGAGTTTTCTGTTGAGTTTTGTGTTGTGACGTTTTCAAGTTTTGGGTAAAGATTCGATGGACTATGGAATAAGGAGTGGCAAGAGCCTAAGCTTGGGGATGCCCAAGGCACTCCAAGGTAATATTCAAGTACAACGAAGAGCCTAAGCTTGGGGATGCCCCGGATGGCATCCCCTCTTTCGTCTTCGTTCATCGGTAACTTTACTTGGAGCTATTTTTTTATTCGCCACATGATATGTGTTTTGCTTGGAGAGTCATTTTCTCTTGTTAGTATTTTCTTGATGTTATTTAGAATAATGTTTTGCATCTTTAGTTTCAATAAAAAAGTCAAGGATAGCCTTTGCCATGCTTATTTTGCTAGTATACATGTTGCTGTTTGAAAAACAGAAAGTTTACCGCTGTTGCAAAAAATTCCCTAGGAAAGTCAGAGCATGATATAATGTTGATTTTTTTTGCATAATGAGCTCTGATAAATTTACTACAGTGGGAGTTTTATTTCATATTTTTTGGAGTTAGGGAGGTATGATGTATCTTGCATTCTTTACAGACTATACTGTTTTGACAGATTGCTGTTATGGTTGCATTGTTTGCATATGTTTGCTTGTTTAATGATTCTATTTGAGGATAGTAGTATTAAATATGCAGAGGAATTTAGTATGCAATGTTGAATAATAATGTTAGTGATTTGTTACAGTAGAAAATGATAAGGTTTTGCATTGGTTTATACTAACCTATCTCACGAGTTCTTGTTGAGTTTGTTGTGGATGAAGCTTTTGATAAAAAGAGAAACCATGATATAAGAGGAATTAAGGAGACACAAAAGTTCAAGCTTGGGGATGCCCAAGGCACCCCAAGATAATATTTCAAGAAGTCTCAAGCATCTAAGCTTGGGGATGCCCCGGTAGGCATCCCACCTTTCTTCTTCAACAACTATCGGTTAGTATCGGTTGAGCCTAAGTTTTTGCTTCTTCACATGAGTTGTGCTATCCTTGCAAGGTCATTTTATTTTGTTTTGTTTGTTGTTTGAATAAGATACCAAGATCTGAAATTCTTTAATGAGAGAGTCTTCACATAGTTACATAATTATGGGCCAAACCCTAAGAGCTAGCCTATGATGGTATGATTGTAATTGTGATCGGCCTTCTAAGGACCAACCTCTCCGGTTTATATAGACACCGGAGAGGGCTAGGGTTTACATGGAGTCCGTTAGAAGAAAGGAAATATAATATCCGGATTGCCAAGCTTGTTGATATGTCTCCAACATATCTATAATTTATGAAGCATTCATGCTATATTACTATGTGTTTCGAATGATTATGGGCTTTATTATACACTTTTATATTAATTTTGGGACTAACCTATTAACCGGAGGCCCAGCCCATATTGTTGTTTTATTGCTTGTTTTAGTATTTTGAAGAAAATGAATATCAAATGAGTCCAAACGGAATGAAACCTTCGGCAACGTGATTTTTTTGGAAGATTATCATCCAGGAGGCTTGGAGATCAAGTCAGAAGATCCTCGAGGTGCCCAGGAGATAGGGGAGCGCCCCCCCCCCTACAGGGCGCGCCCCCCTGTCTTGTGGACCCCTCGAGCACCTCCCGACCGACTTTTTTCGCCTATATATACCTACGTACCCTAAAACCATCAGAAATCAAGATAGATCGGGAGTTCCGCCGCCGCAAGCCCCTGTAGCCACCAAAAACCTCTCGGGAGCCCGTTCCGGCACCCTACCGGAGGGGCAATCCATCATCGGTGGCCATCTTCATCATCCCGGTGCTCTCCATGACAAGGAGGGAGTAGTTCACCCTCGGGGCTGAGGGTATGTACAAGTAGCTATGTGTTTGATCTCTCTCTCTCTCATGTTCTCTCTATGGCACGATCTTGATGTATCACGAGCTTTGTTATTATAGTTGGATCTTATGATGTTTCTCCCCCTCTACTCACTTGTGATTAAGTCTTTGATTTGAGAACACGAGAAGTCTTTGATTTGAGAACACTTGATGTATGTCTTGCCGTGTTTATCTGTGGTGACAATGGGATATCACGTGCCACTTGATGTATGTTTTGGTCACCAACTTGCGGGTTCCGCCCATGAACCTATGCATAGGGGTTGGCACACGTTTTCTTGACTCTCCGGTAGAAACTTTGGCGCAATCTTTGAAGTACTTTTTGTTGGTTGAATAGATGAATCTGAGATTGTGTGATGCATATCGTATAATCATTCCCACTGATACTTGAGGTGACAATGGAGTATCTAGGTGACATTAGGGTTTTGGTTGATTTGTGTCTTAAGGTGTTATTCCAGTACGAACTCTTGAGTAGATCGATCCGAAAGAATAACTTTGAGGTGGTTTCGTACCCTACCATAATCTCTTCGTTTGTTCTCCGCGATTAGTGGCTTTGGAGTGACTCTTTGTTGCATGTTGATGGATTGTTATATGATCTATCTATGTTATTATTGTTGAGAGAACTTGCACTAGTGAAAGTATGAACCCTAGGCCTTGTTTCCTATCATTGCAATACCGTTTACGCTCACTTTTATCATTAGTTACCTTGCTGTTTTTATATTTTCAGATTACAAAAACCTATATCTACTATCCATATTGCACTTGTATCACCATCTCTTCGCCGAACTAGTGCACCTATACAATTTACCATTGTATTGGGTGTGTTGGGGACACAAGAGACTCTTTGTTATTTGGTTGCAGGGTTGTTTGAGAGAGACCATATTCATCCTATGCCTCCCACGGATTGATAAACCTTAGGTCATCCACTTGAGGGAAATTTGCTACTGTCGTACAAACCTGTGCACTTACAGGCCCAACAAACGTCTACAAGAAGAAGGTTGTGTAGTAGACATCACTTGCCTTCCACGCAAAGGAGAGTCCCATCCGGACACGGGCCGAAGTCTTGAGTCTTGTATCTTCAAGCTTCAATAGCCCGAACGTTGTACACAGTCCGGCTGTCCGGATACCCCCTAATCTAGGACTCCCTCGATGATTGCTTTACTGTTTGTTTCCAACCCAAGATGAACAACATACACGTACACTAGGTGAACCAGATAATGGACAGAGATACTGTTCATTGCTGCCTTGATATGTGCCCCACAAGCATTTTAAAAGTCAAGTTTGAACATTAATTTGGACCTGACTTGGAGTCTAAGAGTTAAACAAGACGATAAAGTAGTAGGTAATATTAAGAAATGCATAACATACGCAGAAACAAAAGAGTGTGACCTCTCTTGTGGACCCGTGTACTCCTCAGGTTCATCTGCTGAGTCGATGATGGTCATGCAGTTGCCGTGGGTGCCGGTGGCAGGGAAGGAGATCTGAGGCGGCAAAAGATGGTCGGGAGTCATGATGTCTGGTATGATGGATGCTTCTGTCGATGGAGCAGCTCAGGTGAGTTGGACGACATTGCGGCAGGATCAAACAAACCACACAAAGTTTTGTTCGACACCTATCTATAACTGAAGTAATTTTGTAAGGGCTCCTTTGGCTTGCAGGATTCTGAAAACACAGGGATAGGAAAAACACCGGAATAGGATAGGAATGCACGTGGGAAACAGAGCATTTGTAAACGGATTTCTATCAACTTGGGTGTTTGGTTCATAGGAATTGGAAGAGCAGAGGAATGAAAAGAAACATGGCCAAATTAAAGTGAAACCATATGAAAGTGTGTACAATTAGAATGTTATTCTGCCACTAATGCACTTAGTCTTGTTTTCATGCATAGGATTTTGAAAAGTAGGCCCAGGTGGATGTTTTGCTCCATTCCTTTCAACCAAATGCATGAAGGATTGAATAGTGGAGTACCATATGAAAATTTCCTATTGCTATGTTTTTCCTTCACTTTTTAGGTTGAACCAAAATAGCCCTAATGGATCGACATGAATATAGAGTAATAAGTGATGCGACTAGTGTACAACCTCTTTGGTGTAGCGTGTCAACCTCATCATCATTGGGTTGGTCGCTGAAGAAGTTGCGGAAGAGGTGGCAGTCGAAGGTGTGGTGGAAGATCTGAGGCGTCGATAGATGGCATCTAGGGTACTACTCTGTTGTGATGGATGGTTCCATCGTTGGAGCAGCACCGGCGAGCCGTAAGACATCGAGGCTGAAGCAGCACAAGACATACATTGTTAATCTCAAGTGGGATTCTAATAGCATCTCCCATAGATGTTGTAAAATACATTACCAAAAAGTGGTAGATGTAAAATTTACATCACCAAAAACACCTGACTACAACAGATGAGGTAAAAACTGTTGACTCTGAACTTAACTGTCAAAACTGAAATTTAGTGTGGAATCTGAATGTTATTATCGAAACTCAATGCACTGGTAGAGAGATGCACTTCACATGTAGTTTAGGCCGCTCGAGCACTAGTAGTAGAGAAATAGTGATCTAAATCAGCAGGCGATTGACAGGAAACACAGTAGAAGATAGTAGCCGGAGCAGCAGCGCCTGGAGTAGCAGTGCGAACTAGAGCCAGAGCAGCAACTCATGTAGTTGCAATAGCCCATGTAGCAGCATCAACAGCGCGAGGGAGAGCAAGAGCAGAGCAGCAACATGAGCGATGGGAAGAGCAGAGCAGCATCACGAGCGAGCGAGAGCAGGAGCAGCAGCAGCGCGGGCAAGCGAGAGCCGTAGCAGCAACAACAACAGAGCAGCAGCGCGGGCGAGCGAGAGCTAGAGCAGCAGCAGCAGCTCTGGCTGGTATGTACGCCACCGCCGAGGGAGCCTCTCATTGGGGGAGAGTCGCCATGGAGATGTCACTAGCGGCGCTGACTACGAGGTTGCCGTGCCATGGGGGAGCGGGATCGAGCACCGACGGTGCCAGGAGGTCAAGTTAAGGAGAATGTGTGATGTGATGAGTGTACAACCTATTTGGTGGCGCCGAGTAGGCCTCGGCTTCATCCGAGGGGTCGGTGAGGATGTTGCGGTTCCTATGGAGCAGGTTAAGGCGGCGCTGTGGGGATGGAGCAGCTGCGATAGACGAGGTGATCATCGGAGTAGCTCCTTGGAGGTGGAGAACGGGGCGGCTGAACCGGCGTGATGACGAGATCGATGATAGATCTTCATCCGGGGCGGTGGATGAGGGACGTCGAGCTATTGCGGTGGACGACGTCGTCGGGGAAGAGGCTCTTGCTGGGATGCGATGAGGTGGCATACAGAGGAGGGTGGGGTTTCACGGCTGGAGAAGAGAGGTTATCGGCCTGGGTTTTTGAACGGCGAAAAGGAGGTGATGGGAGGGGGGAACCATGACTTAGGGACGCGCTTGTCCAAAATGTAGGTTGTGTTATGAAACTAGCCCCACCAATTTGAACTAGCGGCCATTTCGGCTCGGGAATAGAAGGAGGATTTCACGTGTCGGGATTTGGCAGCTGGAGGGAGTTTCCGCACGCGTTGTAATTTCGGGATAGCAAGGCGCGGGTTGTGAAGGCGCGAGTTTTTTCAGAGCACAAACAGACAAAGTGATATCTCAATTTTCGGGATAACAATGCGCGGGTCAAAATTTCGGGACAAGCTTAACGTGCAATAATGTACATACCAAATCAATTAGCACTTCCCTCGATGAAGGAAAAATAAAAACTATTCGCACCACACAAAGGGAGAGTCTTGTCCCGCTTTACTGTACAAATGCTATTCAAAACTGTGAATCCATGTAATGTCCAATTAATTTTTTTGCTACCTCTATAACGCATGTAACCTACTCATACGAACATTTTAGTGCATTCCAAATGTATATAGTACCGCTACAATTCGAACTATATTTGAATTTGTTTCTCTATTTGAATAAGAATCTACAATCATGATTGTTGCCAATTTAAACCATCATTTGTATATTATCTTAACAACACACTACATGATTACTATAGAGTAAGATATAAACTATGTGTACTATATATATATGTGTGTGTCTATATATATATATATATATATATATATATATATATATATATATATATATATATATATATATATATAGGGAAAATCCATCCTACCACCCGGTGGTAGTTACCCCACATGTCTCATATACTACCATATGGTACTATATATACTATTTTATTATTTTAAATATGTTCATATACTATATCTAAGCTATTTCAAAGCAAGTTACATGAAAAAATTGCATATGAGCCCATAGCTTTTGTTATATTTGTGAAATACGTACATATTTGTATGTAAAAAAGAGCATACTCAAAAAATGGTACATACTACCTAAAAATTTATATATATACTATCTAATCATTGTTATATACTACATACTACACGTACATACTCTCGGTTTCAACAGATACTACATACAACATACAAAACGCAAGTGGTCGTAACTACGACTGCTTGTAGAAAACATTTGTCCTATATATATATATACACACACACACACTCGAATTGAAAATTTTGAATACACTTCATGTTGATTTCAAATAATAGTACATTCGATGTACTAACTAGATCTTCATACTAAACCATGTTTCATATGTACATTGTGTTTATCACACAAAGGATAGTGCCTCCCCCCTACATTATGGCAAGTATTTAGCCCCGATCTGCAAAAACAACACATTATCACAAATTCAAAAAATGTTATATATATTATATGTAGTATAACGTGTTCATAACCACACCATGTGTATCACCATTATATTCATGCATGTGTCAGTTTAAAACATTATGATCTCTTGTTCAAATATTCGAATCCACTTTTATAATGTATTATGATATTTGTTTATCTTTTACACCCACACAATCCTATTCTCTTTATAGCTAGCGCTAACTTTCTCTCATGCATGCACACACCCGCCTCCCTCTCACCCTACCTTAGCATTCTCCCCATCGCGCACATTCATTATATATCTTTAGGTCGTTCACCCACGGTGTGTGTAGGCCCCGCAACTCCTTCTTTCCTACACACACTGATTGATATACCTCTCTAGCCAGGTGTACCTACCACAAACACATGCTTTCCCTCTTCTCTTCTCATCGTCCATGTCCCACTCTATCTAATACGGTTCGAAGCACGTGCACACTCCCGCCCCTCTTTTCATCGATCATACTTACACTATTACACACTACTCCCCCCTCGATATAGCAGGACTCTCGCACCACCTCCTAGCCGCATCCCTCTCTCTGTCTCTCTCTATCCGTCTCTCCGGGCCTTATTTGCTTCTAACACATGCATGCATGTATACTGATCGATCTCCCTACACGTAGCTAGGTCAACTATAACATTTCCTCCCAACACACGATTGGCTTACCTCACTAGTTATGTCTCTCCCTTTCTCTGACACGCGACGATTGATCTTCCTATGTAGTTATGTCTACTTACCACAGCCATATCGTCCGCCCTCATCATCCGTGCATGCCTCCCGGCCCATCTCTCACACGCACGTGTACAAACAGGCAGACATCACCTCTCTTATTGATATTGCAGTCATACCCTCCGTTTGTCTAGCAGGCCTCTCCCACCATTTGTGAGAAGCAACACCACCACCAATCCTCTGACACTCTATCTCTGTCTCTCTCCCAACCTTATTCCTCTCCTACACATATGCATGGATGTCAATCGATCTCCCTCAATACATAGCTAGGCCTCTCTCCTTCTCCACACATATACCAGTCGATCTACCCCTCTATATAATTACGTCTTTGCCCCCCCACATACACACCTATAGTCGAACACTGTAGGAAGGTATCTATGGGACATAGACAAACTGCACATATCCCCTCTCACATTCCAGTAGGCCAGCCGCCCTATATCTTTGACGTGGGCACACACAAATTCGATGGCACTCTGTCTCGATCGCGCACCCACACACTTCATCCATCTCTTCGATTATATCAATATCTCGCGCCGATGATCCCTCCACTCTCTTCTTGTGGATTGCCCCCCTCAATATATGATATATCCAGGCCTCTGTTTAACACACACACACACTGGTACAACGAGGTGCTATACAAACGCTTTTTAACCCATTTTCGCGACGGCGTTCGGAACCGTCGCCAAGTGAGTGACTGTGATAGTGGGGTCCTTCCCACACGACCCAGAAACCATCGGGGATATGAGCTGCTGGGACACACGCTCGACAAAATGAGGTCGTGTGCGACAGGCGAGCGCTCAAATACAGTTATACGTATAGTAGTGCTAAAAAAATACAATTATACAAGCGAAATCGTTTCTGGGCGTAAGTACATCACACACAGTCAGTCCCCACTAAACGTTTCCGTTTGTATGTACATTCCACACAGTCAATCCAAGGAATGTATTTCTGTTAGTATGTACATCCCACACAGTTAATCCAAGAAGTACCTATCGCATCCGTTCTTCTATGACCAAATGTTTGTGATGCGCACAACATCACAAACAATCCATAATTTCGAAGCGTGTGTGATAAGGTGACTATCGCAAACATTTAATAAGAAAGAACTATGTGCGATGCAGTTGTTAATCGCACACGTTTTTTCCTTGGATGATCGTGTGTGCAGTGGAGATTGATCGCACACGTAGTGGATCCAGAAATGTGTCTGATCTCCACGTCTATAACAGACGTTCCGCTTCCGCAAACCATGTGTAGTGTAATACCTAATTAATCCCTAATTTAAAATCACATGTTTTGGATTTGAAAGTAGGAAATCACTTATTTCATATCCAACCATGTTTATTACAAATATAGGTTCAACCACGAATGCATAATTTGATGCACGGGTACATATACTAAAGAACTATAGAAGCACCAAGTAAAGAATGATGAACCATGGTTGTACTAAAGACTGGAAAGAGAGATGTGAAATACATTCTGGTTGCTGGAGAAGGTGAAGCAGAATGCCCATATTATGCCCTGCTCCATGCGTAATACGTGCACGACTCTAGGCCAACCTCTTGTGATGGCTGCCTGTCCATCCTTCACTGTCTTCATTATGACTTCTTGATGCTCATTGTAGTCTATATGAAATACTTTAACCTTCATTGCATGTCCAGCAATCATGTATTTTGCGAGTTAATCCTGAGTGAACTGATTTGGGAACCACTGCGAATGAAAAAGATTCAGACATTGTTGTCTAACAACTCATTATGGGCAGTAAAAAGAGAAGGCTGCAGAGTTTGTAGTTACCATCCTACAATTCACTGTTGTGTTGGATAGAGCATAAACAAATAATTTTATTGCCACCATCCGTATCTTTTTGCTAATAATCCTTATCAGTTTCCCCACTTGATGCTTGTTCATGAATATCTCATTGCCCCATACGCAAAAAGGGTCGATGCGTGGAGCCTTGCCAAGGACATATGTACCTACAAGCAACAAGTCAAATTAGAAGCTAACAAGTGTCCGGGCCTGGATCTATATGCACTACATTATGGAATGACGGGGAGAGTACAAGCCAAGGGATGAAGCTAACCTCGGCGGAAAATGGTGGCCACTCCTATTGTTGTCCTACATAAGTAGTGGAAAGGCATGATAAGTACAGCAACCTTAACATCAAACAAATATAGCAAAGGTAAACAACATCATCTCCAAATGATAGCTTGAATGTGTTGGTTCTAGCATGATGTTAAAGCAGATATAAAATGGAAGGCAATGTTACCGACAGCAGGCTTAACAACCATCAAATATTGCAATTCAAACTGGTATTGTTGAAAATGAATAGAACGTAGGTAATGCTTAAACATCACATTGGATAAATGTGTAAACTGAAATAAAGGGCATGTGTTACTACACTAGGCATAATTGGAACCAAATATAAAACTGGTATTGATGCAGTCGAGCGACACAGTTCTGACTTCCACATAATGAACAACACATTGTGAGTGACTGAAATAAATAAGGCATAAATGATCAGTATAACAACCAAATATAGCCATTGAAAACTGGACAGAGTCTGACTACATGCAACCTAACAAGCAAATACAGATAAACATGGCATATGCTTGAAAACTGGACAAATGCTCACTGCAACCAACCTAACAAGAAAATATAGATAAACAAGGCATCTGCTTGAAAACTGGACAAATGCTAAAAGAGCAACCTAACAACCAAATACAGATAAACAAGGCATCTACTTGATAACTAGACAAATGCTCACTGCAACCAAACTAAGAACGAAATACATATAAACAAGGCATCTGCTCGATAACTAGAAAAATGCTCATTACAACCAACCTAACAACCAAATACAGATAAACAAGGCATCTACTCACTATAAACAACCAAATATAGCCATTCGTGAAACTGAAGTGGAAAATTCATACTTAAACATCACATAGCCCTATTGAATAATACCTTTTTGCATAACTGAAATAATTAAACATGGCATAGTTAAGGCACCGCACGACAAATGCTACTACAACAAAGGGTACGGGTTGCCAAGCTAAAAAAGGTGAGATTTGCTGATAGGATGTTGCCTCACATTTCATGGACGGGATCCTTCAAGTTGGAAGAGCACAGACCCATGGTGCACTCTCTGATGTCACAGATGGGTTGTTTCACCTTGGAAGAACCTTTGTGGGTGCCCTCCTCATGGTCATGGTCGTGGTCGATGAGATCTGACTTGCCATTGAGGATCCCAAGCCGCCGCCATAGAAAGTGTCCTTCAGAAATGACAAAATGGGCTCGATGGCGTATAAGGATTGCAAATCCTTGACCACTTGGTGGAGGAGATCAGCGGCGGGGCCATCGAAGAGATCGATGATGGTTGAACCAGAGGGGTTGGGGATGGACCACTTAACCTTAGACATGCCCGCGTGAAGCTATCGCTGTCGATGAGCTTGATGTCGTAGCCAGCTTTCCCGAGATACACTAATACGCTAGCCCGCTGACATGAAGCCTTTAGCATGGCAACATAGTCAACGTCTTCACCGGCTTCCATGGTGACTTGTTGCTCCGGGATCGACAGGTCGGGGCGAATGGCGGCCACCTTGCCAACATCCGCCGGAGAGGGGATGATAAACCTATTCTTGGTCGAATGCTCGTCGGGCTCCCCGGGCTACATTGCCGAGCTTAGGCTGCGACATTCTAGAGCAGGGGATGTGGATCTGGCGGGGAGGGACAACGCAGGCCTCATCTAAAAACTCAGGGATTGGGGCGATGGTATGGGAATCGCTAGGTAACCTGAACTTTATTATCTAAGCTAGGAGGAACGGGTAGACCGGCAGGGGTTGGCAGCGGCGCCGGCGGCGGCCGCGAGCTAGGGTTCGGAGGGAGGAGGGGGCCGGGTGCGTGGGCTGTGGAGGGGGGGGGGTGATGTTTGAGGATACACCGCGGCTACTGAAAATTTTAGTAATGGTGGGTGGACATGTTGGTGAACGAGGGAGGGTGACGGTTCAAATGCCTCGGCTACTGCAGTTTTACTATAAGGTCGGTGCTAGAGGAGTGTGGGCGACGGTTGAAGTACGGAGGATACTAAAATTTGGGTAAAGGAATTGATGCGGGGCGGGAGTGCCCAAGACCGCGCACTGTCCAATAAGAATATGCCTGTATGATAATAAGGAAAAGTTGCGGAACCGCCGATTTTTGCAATGCTCAAGGCAGGTAGTTTGTTTCTATATTTCTAGCTAGCTGGTATATCACGCACGATTCGTCCTAATTTCTAAATAAACTTTCACGGCTTTAGCTTACGCAGGTGGTGATTTTGTAGCACACTTGCATCGCACACGGTTAAGCCAGTACCTCCACCCTTTGCTCATGCTTGCGCAGTCGTGGTGATTTCATAGCGCACTTGCATTGCACACGATTGAGCCAGTACCTCCACCTTTGCTCGTGCTTGCGCAGTCGTCGTGATTCACAGCAAACTTGCATCGCACACGGTTAAGACATTATACCCGTGTCTGTTGAGCGTCATCAGAGTCTTTGCAGCAAAAAAATGTTAGAGAGGGTCAGAAGACAGCCGCACCAGCATGTGGCCCAAATATATATGAGTGAAAAGGGTGGTGTGTGATGTTCAAAATTCCAATGCACAACTCTGAACGTGCAGGCCCACGGTTGGGCGCGTCGTCAAAGATCGATGAGAGGGGCCAGAAGTCAAGAACCACCTAGAAGTGGCCAAATATATGTAGGAATATTGGGTGTGATGTTTAAAACTTTAAATACACAATGCACAACTTTGGTGGCACCTGCCTCGCAAACCCGAAAGCACCCTTGGATATATCTATAATGACATAATGTCATGGCTAGCTAGGATGCTTGGCCCACAACCTCCCACTTCGTGTCAGCAGGGTGGATGCACGTAATGATACTTTGGTCATACATGCATGTCGCCATGACCTACCATAAGATGGACCAATGAATCTATCATTTGGTCAAACAACAACTGTTGTTGTCGATAAACCGCTTGGGCCAATAGATTGAACCATCATAAAAATCGCACGAGAGGGACCACAAAACCAGCCCCTCTTGCATGCAGCCCAAAATGATGTATGTTGGGAAGGGGTGGTGTATGTTTTCAATATAGAATAATGTACAATTTAGATGTGGTGCCTACCTCTCGATACGGACAACAACCATGAAGGCAAGGTAGTTAAGGAGGAGATACGCAGGGTACGATGTAGGTCAAACCCAGCAATCCGAGCATGTGGGAGAGAATCCTGACAACGCATGAGCTCGAGCTTTGGTTGAGTGACATGTGACGGTGACCGGCCCTAACACGAACTAGGAGGATCCATTCCTGGGCAACACATACCCCTCATTATCGGTCAAAGGGATGATATATATACAGTTGGAGAGCCCACAAATATGCGCGTCGTCACAAAGAACAACACAAGGGAGACGTGGTCAATCAGAAGACCCCATATACACTACATGCGGCCCAAAAATATGTATGGGTATGGTGGTGTGTGATGTGTTTAAATCCCGAATGCACAACTTCGATGGGTCCCAACTACATTACAAACCGAACACCGGACCCAACTCCAAGCCTGGTTCAATATGTATGATGTCAGTTTCCCAACTTTGAGGCCGCGGTGGCGGCAGGGGGGGGGGTCATCCCATCCATGCGCTCAAACTTTATATGGTATAGCATGGTACATATCTATACCCCTATATAGTGTGTGAATAACTTTGAAAGTTGGTCATCAGATGAAGCCAATCCGATGGTACAGAGATGGCAAATCTGAGCACTACTAGCCATTGGATATCATCTACATTCCACCAGATTCTGCCACATGTACAATCTAGAAGACTCCATGGTTGAACTTAAGCATAATGCACAAACCTCAAAACACAAGCACTTCTCCTTTGTTCTAGAATCTTCCATATCTTAATTGCCCCAAATTTTCTTTTCTAAATGAATTATCACTATTTGTATTTTTACTTTATGCTTTACAATGCACAATTCCATGAATCTTAAAATAGATTTTTTATAAGACTAATTGGTTTTGAATGAGATGAACTATAAAAAGTAAATGAACATCTACATCATGCACATATGACTCAAAGCATACATGCTATAGTGTGGTATTTATTCATAATTTGGTTACCAAATCTCATACGGGCAATGCACATGTACCTTACTAGTATCAATAGGAAACCATCATGGTCAAACCTTCTCGTTGTTGGGTCAAAGGGATAGACTGTGTGGGCCCCCTCATTGTCGATAAAGGATAATATATATACCTCGGGGATCCCACGAATATGTGCAGCATCTATAAACCGCACAAGGGAGACATGCTCGATCAGAACACCCTGCCCCCTATACCCTGTAGGCGACCTGAAAATGTTTATATAATCGCCATGACATGTCACTATAGAGTCAATCATTCTTTAATTATTTTAGAGAAAAAAATAATCAATAAAAACATAGTCTACAAATTAGGAAAACAAGGATCCCAAGGTTTATATAATCGCCATGACACGGTCATTATAGAGATAAATGAAGCCTGAGATATGCAACTTCCCACAGGGTCACGCATCCTTGGACTACTCCAGTCCGAGCATGCTTAACTTCTGCGTTCTATTCAACTAGGCTAGCGGATGGGAAGCAACCCCTTGCTGATAAGAATTGCCTCCTTGCCTTTAAGGCGTTTCACCCTGGTCTCCCTATGGGACCTACTCCCTCCTATCACGCACATTTGTGCTTTTAGAAACTGTGTGCGATATTACATGGCCGGTGTGTCGCCGCCTAGACTTCAATGAGCATTGACACTGGTAGCGGGAAAATGATGGAAGAGGAGGCGGGAAACCAATGAGAGGAGTGGCGGGAAACAGTAGCCTGTTTAGAAAACGTAGTAGAGAAGGAAGCATGAGCTAGCACAATGCATGTGCACAGTGCTTCACCAAGTACTACATGTGCTTTCGAAAGGGCTGAGGGTTGCCGTTCCATCCGGGAGCATCCAACGGTGCAGACATACGATCCGTGGGGTTTGGGTTCTAGCAAATCAGAACGCATGACTCAGATCGCGCGCGCAGCAGGGGGGAGGGGCATAGGCCACGGTTTGGTAGGCACATGGTTTTTGTGAGTGAACCGTGCGGTATTTGAAAACATTTTGTGAGAAGAATCTCGGTTTTTAAATCCCTGTAAATCCAAAACTCACCCGAAAATTGTGAAACTTGGCTTGGTCTCAGGACATGGCACATATATGTCGAGGAATTTTTTTCGTCCATTTTGGCGCAAGTTTTATTACAAGCCTCTTACAAATCAGAGCTTCTCTCAAATAAGCCCCATGGTTCTGATAGGGAAACATGCCCCCCTTGTAGGCGAAACGATAATCACTGCCTCTTTTCGCCTTGTATTTTCTTCTACGGGCAACATGGAAGGACATGATATCCGTGCTGAAATTTAAACTTATTCAGGGTTTGTTTGGCCTTTTTATACACTAATTGAGTTTCCTAGGCATTTAATGTCCATAATTCAAATATGAACTTCAAATACATGCTCCAATTCACCCAAATGGCTAGAAAAATTATACGTGTGTCCTTGGGTGCAAGTTTAGGTCCCATGCCAGGAATGGGAATGAATTACAACCATACCGGCGTCCTGGCTCGTCCTCAAACATTTGGAATCTCAGTTTTTAAATCCCCGTAAATCCTAAACTCACCAAAAAGTCGTGAAAGTTGGCATGGTGTCATGTCATGGCACATATTGGTCGTGGTAAAAACATTGTCCAATTTGGGCCAAGCTTTATTACAAACATCTTACAAACCAAAGCTTCTCTCAAAGAAGCCTCATGGTTCCGATAGGGAAACGTGTTCCCCTTGTAGAGAAATGTAATCACTACCTCTTTTCGCCTTGTATTTTCTTCTACGGGCAACATGGAACGACATGATATCCATGCTAAAATTTAAACATATTCAGGGTTCGTTTGGCCGTTTTATACACTAATGGAGTTTCCTAGGCATTTAAGGTCCATAATTCAAATCTGAACTACAAATACATGTTCTAGTTCACCAAAATGGCTAGAAAAATTATACATGTGTCATTGGGTGCAAGTTTAGGTCCCATGCGAGGAATGGGAACGAATTACAACTGTACCGGCCTCCTGGCTTGTCCTCAAATATTTGGAATCTCGGTTTTAAATGCCTGTAAATCCTAAACTCACCACAATGTCCTGAAAGTTGGCATGGTGTCACGTCATGGCACATATATGTCGTGGTAAAAACATTGTCCAATTTGGGCCAAGCTTTAATACAAAACTCTTACAAACCGGAGCTTCTCTCAAAGAAGCCTCATGGTTCCGATAGGGAAACGTGTTCCCCTTGTAGAGAAACGTAATCACTGCCTCTTTTCGCCTTGTATTTTCTTCTACGGGCAACATGGAACGATAGTATATCCATGCTGAAATTTAAACATATTCAGGGTTCGTTTGGCCTTTTTATACACTAATGGAGTTTCCTAGGCATTTAAGGTCCATAATTCAAATCTGAACTACAAATACATGCTCCAGTTCACCAAAATGGCTAGAAAAATTATACATGTGTCCTTGGGTGCATGTTTAGGTCCCATGTCGGGAATGGGAATGAATTACAACCGTACCAACGTCCTGGCTCGTCCTCAAACATTTGGAATCTCGGTTTTCAAATTCACATAAATCCAAAACTCACCAGAAAGTCATCAAAGGTGGCATGGTGTCACGTCATGGCACATATATGTCGTGAAACATTGCCAATTTAAGCCAAGCTTTATTGCAAACCTCTTACATACTGGAGCATGTCACAAGAACCCTCGTGGTTTCGATAGGGAAACATGTCCCCTTGTGGGCCAAATGATAATCGCTCCCTCTTCTAGCCTTGTATTTTCTTCTACATGTAACACGGAACAACGGGAGATTCGCGCTTAACTTTGAAATTATTCAGGGTTCGTTTGACATTTTTTATTCATTAATTGAGTTTTCTAGGCATTTAATGTCCATAATTCAAATCTGAACTACAAATACATGCTCCAGTGCACCAAAATGGCTAGAAAAAACGTACATGTATCCTTGGGTTGCATGTTTAGGTCCCATGGAACGAATGGGAATGAATTCAACTGTCTCGCCGTCCTGGCTTGGCCACAAACATTAAGACTCTCGGTTTTTAAATCTCTGTAAATCCAAAACTCACTAGGAAATCATGAAACTTGGCATGGTGTCACTACATGGTAGATATATTTGTCCAATTTGGGCAAAGCTATATTACAAGCCTCTTACAAACCAAAACTTCTCCCAACCCTCGTGGTTCCGGTAGGGAAACATGTCCCTCTTGCGGGCAAAATGATAATCGCTCCCTCTTCTGGCCTTGAACTTTGTTTTCTACAGGCAACATAGAATAACAGGAGTGTCGTGCTGAAATTTGAAACTGCTTAGGGTTCGTTTGGCAATTGTATATATTAATTAAGTTTTCTAGGCATTTAATGTAGTCCATAATTCAAATTTGAACTACAAGCACATGCTCCAGTGAAGCAAAATGGGTGGAAAATCGTACATGTGTCATTGGGTGCATGTTTAGGTATGATTTAAGGAATGTGAATGAAATATAAACTTTTCGTCGTCCTGAAACATTGAGAATCTCGGTGTTTAAATCCCAGTAAATCAAAAACTCACTGAAAAACATGAAACTTGACACGGTATCATGACATGGCACATATATGTTGTGGTAAAAAAATCGTCCAGTTTGAGACAAGGCACACACATTTATAGCCAACGAAATCCTTTCTGAAATAAATAGCTGACACATTAATATCGCAAACGGTTGTATGATATGAACCATGTCAAAATTTAACCATACTCGGTGGCGTGTGTGTGGCTGTTTGATTAGACGGGATGAGCGTGAGAAGTCCGCCGTGCAGGCTCGACGAGACACGTGCGAGAAGTCTGCCGCGCAGGCTCGATGGGACGTGTTCATCCTATCCACCTTGCAGGCTCGATGGGACACATGCGAGCAGCAAGGCCGCCCATGCTCACCGGGAAGGGAGCTGTTTGACCTCCATGCACCAGCCGCCGCCTGCCTCGCTCACAACTTCTCCATTAATGGGTTAATTAAAGCACCTTGATGGACGGTGTTTTCTTGTGATCCCATGGCAACATTTTCTTTGTTCGTTTTTTCAACTCGTATTCCGGCCTAATTGAAATTGCCACATAGGGCAACGGATAATACGACGACAAATAAAATGGCAACGGATAATACGATGACAAATTTACAATGGCGCAGGTAATAATTGTCTTACATATCCCAAATAATTTAAAATGCCACATGCGGAAAATCTCAGAAGACACACGGGCAAGAGAAGAAGGAAATCGCAGACAACAATCTGGGTCGCTACTGTCTCTACTCGTCGATGGATCACTGGGCGACGACATCCTCCAGCTCCTTCAATTCCTCACGACTTTGTTTGAAAGAAGCCACGGATTCCTCCACCTCCTGCTCGTGCTCGATCCGGAGCTTCCTCAAGCCACCCATCAGTTCCTCGACGACCGTTGTGAGAGTCATCCCCGAGGCACTGCTCTGCTCATGCAGCATCTTCCAGCCAGCGGCCTCCTCCTCCTTCTCGGCTAGCGCATTGAGGAGCTTCACATTGTCACCCATGAGTTGCTCAACGAGGCCTGTCTCCTTGTCAACCGAGGCATTGCTGATCTCGAGCAGCTTCATCAAGCTATCGACCAGCTCCTGCTGCTTAATGAGGCCAGTGAGAATGTCGTCATCACCGGCCAAGGGCTTCAACAACGCCAGCTTGTTGTGATCGCGGACGCGGCGAGTGCGCTTGTGAGAGCCCTCGCGTGCCTGTGAGAGCTTGTTTGTAGGTTGTGCGGTGCGCTGGGACATCTCTACTGCGGCTACCGCTTCACAGTGGGACCTTCCTAGTGCTTCCACGGCCTTGGTCTTTGCTGCCTGGTTATATGTCCACCCGAAACTCCTCCTACCGGTCATGGCAGAATGACTTGACATGAAAGACCAGTTTTGTGGGTGATGAGGAGAGGAATTGTGAAGTAAATTTCGAGTGGGTAGTTTTTATAGCCCGGTGCTAAGTGTGAACACATATTAGCTTGATCGGGGTGAACACATCTTAGTTTGATATATGTGAATAGATTTGAAATTACTTATTGCATTGTAATTTGCAATGTGACGAGAAACAAAGTCAAAATTTATTGATGGTTGTGGGCCTACAAAGCCCCGTTTCTGTTGTTCTGTCTCATCACAAATAGTTCTTTTGGATCAACTGTATGCCACGCATCGGAAGCCCGAAACGTGGGCCCATTTTTCTTGGATGTATGTGTACATGTCAGCCCACTATCACACACGGTCATGATATCACTATATGGTCCTATGGATGCGCCGTCCTATCTCCCATGGGGTGCCAGAAGGTTGACCACATGGTTGCTTGATACGTCTTCGTCGTATCTATATTTTTTGATTGTTTCATGACAATATTATACAACTTTCACATACTTTTGGCAACTTTTTATATGATTTATTGGACTAACTTATTGATCCAGTGCCCAGTGCCAGTTCATGTTTTTGCATGTTTTTTGTATCGCAAAAAATCCATATCTAACGAAGTCCAAACGCGATAAAAATTTACGGAGAATCATTTTGGAATTAATGTGATTTTTGGGAGGTGGAATCAACGCAAAAGGGGGCCCACAGTGCCCACAACCCCCAGGGCGCGCCCTAGGCCCCAGGCGCACCCTGGTGTCTTATGCCCTCCTCGAACGTTGGTTGGAGACCTTCTTCTGGTGCAAGAAAGATAATTTATGGAAAAAAATCGTGTAAACATTTCAACGCAATCGGAGTTACAGATCTCCGGGAATTTAAGAAACGGTGAAGGGCCAGATCTGGGGAACGCGAAAACAGAAGAGAACAGAGAGGGAGATCCAATCTCGGAGGGGCTCCCGCCCCTCCGCCACCATGGAGGCCATGGACAAAAGGGGGAACTCTCCTCCATTCTAGGGGGGAGGCCAAGGAAGAAGAAGAAGGAGGGGGGCTCTCTCCCCCTCTCTCCCGGTGGCGCCAGAGTGCCGCCGGGGCTAGGATCGTGACAGCGATCTACATCAACAACCATGCTGACAGTAGCAAGATTGTTCATGTAGATCGCTGTCATGATCCTTGCCCCGGCGGCACTCCGGCGCCACCAGGAGAGAGGGGAGAGAGCCCCCTCCTTCTTATTCTTCCTTGGCCTCCCCCTAGATGGGAGGAGGGTTTCCCCTCTGGGTCCATGGCCTCCATAGCGGTGAAGGGGTGGGAGCCCCTCCGAGATTGGATCTCCCTCTCTGTTCTCTTTTGTTTCGCGCTCCCTAGATCTGGCCCTTCACGGTTTCTTAAATTCCTGGAGATCCGTAACTCCAATTGCGCTGAAATTTTTACACAATTTTTTCCATAAATTATCTTTCTTGCGCCAGAAGTAGGGCTCCAACCGACGTACGAGGTGGGCATAAGACACCTGGGTGCGCCTAGTGAGGGAATCCTGGATTAAGGGGTCCTCGGACAGCCGGACTATGTAGCATGGGCCGGACTGATGGGCTACGAAGATACAAGACAGAAGACTTATTCCCGTGTTCGGATGGGACTCTCATTTGCGTGGATAGCAAGCTTGGCGTTCGGATATGTAGATTCCTTTCTCTGTAACCGACTTTGTACAACCCTAGTCCCCTTCGGTGTCAATATAAACCAGAGGGCTTAGTCCGTAGAGGCAATCATAATCACATAGGCTAGACTTCTAGGGTTTTAGCCATTACGATCTCGTAGTAGATCAACTCTTGTAATACTCATATTCGTCAAGATCAATCAAGCAGGAAGTAGGGTATTACCTCCATAGAGAGGGCCCGAACCTGGGTAAACATCATGTTCCCCGCCTCCTATTACCATCAACCTTAGACACACAGTTCGGGACCCCCTACCCGAGATCCACCGGTTTTGACACCGACATTGGTGCTTTCATTGAGATTTCCACTGCATCGTCACCAAAAGGTTTGATGGCTCCATAAGTCATCCACAACAATGCAGTTCAGGGCGAGGTTTTTCTCCCCGAACAGATCTTCGTATTCGGCGGCTTCGCACTGCGGGCTAGCTCGCTTGGCCATCTAGAGTAAATCAACAGCTACGCCCCTATCCAGCAGGTCAGGTTTGGAAGCTTGAATTACGTTGCCGATATCCGCGGGGACTTGATCTTCGACGGATTCGAGCCCATGACAGCCGCTCCCTGCCACCACGATGAACATGACCTAAATCTGTCATCAGACCATGCCCAGGAGATAGCGCCTATAACTGCTCTGGCCCTGGATCCGGAGCAGATTGCGACATCCGAGGACGGGAAGCTCAACCCCACCGCGGAAGCCGCAAACTCAGTGGCGTTAGAGCTGCACACAGATCCAACCTCGAGCAGGACCTGTGTCACCGGAACCTCGGATTCGTCTCCGGCCATAGGTTCCGAACCACGTGCATCCGCGCCCATCGAACTTGATCAGGCGCCGATCGTTGAATTCAGCTCCGCGAACATCTTCTGGCACTCACCTTTAGGCGATGTGCTAAACTCATTAAAAGCCCTCTCCTTATCAGGGGACTCTCAACCGAACTATATCTGGCTTGGATTGGAAGCTGATGACGGAGAGTTCCACTTCCCACCCACCACCCACTTCATAGCCACTGTCGAAGATTTAACCGACATGCTCGATTACGGCTCCGAAGACATCGACGGTATGGATGACGATGCCAGAGAGGAGCAGGCACAAAAACCACCGCTTATAGGGCGCTGAACAACCACCTCCTCGTATGACGTATACATGGTGGATACACATAAAGAGAGCAACGGCGACAATGAAAAGGATCCAGTCGAGGATAAGCCTCCTAAGATACAGCCAAAGTGCTGACGTCAGCGGCGCCACTCTAAACCACGCCATGGAAAAAACAGCAATACCAGCACAGGAGAAAATAGTACTCCGGATGACGCCGAAGACAACGAAGACCCTGTTGAGACAACCTCCGAACATGACGAACGGGATGATGGGCGAGTTAGCCCTGATGAACAGGCCATAAATGAAAACTCGAAGGACAATAACTACCTTCCGCTCTCCAAAGATGAGGCGAGCCTCGGCGACGAAGACTTTATCGTGCCTGAGGAGCCCGTCGATCAGGAGCGCTTTAAGCGCCGGCTAATAGCCACTGCAAGGAGCCTAAAAAAAGCAGCAACAGCTTCAAGCTGATCAAGATCTACTCAATGACAGATGGACTAATGTCCTGACAGCCGAGGAATACAACCTCGTGTTGGGGGACGTAGTAATTTCAAAAAAATTCCGACGCACATGCAAGATCATGGTGATGCATAGCAACAAGAGGGGAGAGTGTTGTCCACGTACCCTCGTAGACCGAAAGCGGAAGCGTTAGAACAACGCGGTTGATGTAGTCGTACGTCTTCACGACCCGACCGATCAAGCACTGAAACTACGACACCTCCGAGTTCTGCAACACGTTCAGCTCGATGACGATCCTCGGACTCCGATCCAGCAGAATGTCGGGGAAAAGTTCTGTCAGCACGACGGCGTGGTGACGATCTTGATGTTCTACTGTCGTAGGGCTTCGCCTAAGCACCGCTACAATATTATCGAGGATTATGGTGGAGGGGGGCACCGCACACGGCTAAGAGATCAAGAGATCAATTTTTGTGTCTAGAGTTGCCCCCCTCCTCCATATAAAAAGGGGGGGAGGAGGAGAGAGCCAGCCAAGGGGAGGAGGCGCGCCCAATGGGGGCAATCCTACTCCAAGTAGGATTCCCCCCTCTTTCCTATTCCAAGTAGGAGAGGGGAAGGAAGGGAAGGAGAAGGAGAAGGAAGGAGAGGAAGGAAAAGGAGGAAAGGGGGGCCGCGCGCCCTGCCTCCTCTCTTCCACCACTTGGCCCATGAGGCCCATTGCTTCTTCCTCGTATTCCCGTAACTCCCCGGTACCCCCGAAAATACCCGAATCACTCGGAACCTTTCCGAAGTCCGAATATAGTCGTCCAATATATCGAACTTTACGTCTCGACCATTTCGAGACTCCTCGTCATGTCCCCAATCTCATCCGGGACTCCGAACTCCTTTGGTACATCAAAACTCATAAACTCATAATATAACTATAATCGAAGCCTTAAGCGTGCGGACCCTACGGGTTCGAGAACTATGTAGACATGACCGAGACACGTTTCCGGTCAATAACCAATAGCTGAACCTGGATGCTCATATTGGCTCCTACATATTCTAAGAAGATCTTTATCAGTCAAACCGCATAACAACATTCGTTGTTCCCTTTGTCATCGGTATGTTAGTTGCCCGAGATTCGATCGTCGGTATCTCAATACCTAGCTCAATCTCGTTACTGGCAAGTCTCTTTACTCGTTCCGTAATGCATCATCCCGTAACTAACTCATTAGTCACATTGCTTGCAAGGCTTATAGTGATGTGCATTACCGAGAGGGCCCAGAGATACCTCTCCAACAATCGGAGTGATAAATCCTAATCTCGAAATACGCCAACCCAACATGTACCTTCGGAGACACCTGTAGAGCTCCTTTATAATCACCCAGTTATGTTGTGACGTTTGGTAGCACACAAAGTGTTCCTCCGGTAAGCTGGAGTTGCATAATCTCATAGTTGTAGGAACATGTATAAGTCATGAAGAAAGCAATAGCAACATACTAAACGATCAAGTGCTAAGCTAACGGAATGGGTCAAGTCCATCACATCATTCTCCTAATGATGTGATCCCGTTAATCAAATGACAACTCATGTCTATGGTTAGGAAACTTAACCATCTTTGATTAACGAGCTAGTCAAGTAGAGGCATACTAGTGACATTATGTTTGTCTATGTATTCACACATGTATTATGTTTCCGGTTAATACAATTCTAGCATGAATAATAAAAATTTATCAAGAAATAAGAAAATAAATAATAACTTTATTATTGCCTCTAGGGCATATTTTCTTCACCTCGAGCGCCCAACCAAAAGTTACCCAAAATGCAAATTGTTACCCCAATTCGATGACGAGGCGCCGGAGCCCGTCCTACCAGTGCATAATGCGGCTGACCGACCACCACGTGGCTGGGATAAAGCGGCAACTCAAGCAGAGTACCAGCCCGCACTACCTCGCCGTAAAAACAGAGACACAACAGCTCGGGGATACACATATGACTTGCGGCATGACCTGGAAAACAAAGCAGGGCTGACTAGATGGATCTATGGATCGCGGGGGCATGCCCCGATGCGCGAAGATGTCCATCCAGCCGGACGTGACAAACATAACCACGCCCGGGCCGAAAACCACAAACGAACTCCATCCAAGCTACGTCGCGACTTGGGCCGATATAGAGGCGCCGCACACCCCCTCTGCTTAACTGATGAAGTGATGGAACATTAATTCCCAGAAGGGTTTAAACCCATGAACATCGAATCATATGATGGGACAACTGACCCCGCGGATGGTTTGAGGATTTTCTCCTCCATATTCATATGGCCCGCGGTGATGATCTTCACGCCATCAAATACCTCCTGCTAAAACTCCATCAAATACCTCCCGCTAAAACTCAAGGGACCTGCCCGGCACTGATTGAACAGTTTGCCCAAAAACTCAAACGGCAGCTGGGAAGACTTGGAAGACGCCTTTGTCGACAATTTCCAGGGTACATATGTCCGACCTTCGGATGTCGACGACTTAAGTCACATAGTTCAACAGCCTGGAGAGTCAGCCAGGAAATTATGGACTAGGTTCTTAACTAAAAAGAACCAGATCGTCGACTGTCTGGATGCCGAAGCCCTATGAGCCTTTAAAAATAGCATCTGTCATGAATGACGAATGGCTCGCCTGACACCTCAGCCAAGAAAAGCCGAAGTCCATGGCAGCCCTCATGACGCTTATGACCCGCTTCTGCGCGGGCGAGGATAGCTGGCTAGCCCGTAGCAATAACAATACAAGCGAACCTGGCACTTCTGAAGCCAGAAATAGCAACGACAAGCCCCGACGCAACAGACACAAGCGTCGAAGCAATGGTGACAACACCGAGGACACGGCGGTCAATGCCGGATTCAGTGGCTCTAAGTCCGGTTAGCGGAAGAAGCCATATAAAAGAAACAATCCGGGCTCGTCCAGCTTTGACCGCATACTCGATCGTCCATGTCAAATCCACGGCACTCCTGATAAACCAGCCAATCATACCAACAGAGATTGTTGGGTTTTTAAACAGGCCGGCAAGTTAAATGCCGAGAACAAGGAGAAGCGGTCGCAAAGCAAGGACAATGACGAGGAGCCCTAGCCACCGAACACAGGAGGACGGAAGAAGTCCCCCCCAAGTTAAAACAGTGAACATGATATACACTACCAATATCCCCAAGAGGGAGCACAAGCGCGCGCTCAGGGATGGCTATGCAATGGAGCCAGTCGCCCCAAAGTTCAACCCATGGTCGTCCTGCCCGACCACCTTCGATCGCAGGGACCATCTGACCAGTATCCGTCATGGCGTCTCAGCCGCACTGGTCCTCGACCCAATCATTGATGGATTCCACCTTACGCGAGTCCTCATGGACGGTGGCAGCAGCCTGAACCTGCTCTATCAGGATACAACGCACAAATGGGTATTGATCCCTCAAGGATCAAGCCCATGAAAACCACCTTTAAAGGAGTCATACTAGGTGTAGAGGCCCGCTGTACGGGCTCAATCACACTGGAGGTGGTCTTCGGATCCCCGAACAACTTCCGAAGCGAAGCGTTGATCTTCGATATCGTCCCCTTCTGCAGTGCCACACTACATTTATCTCAAGCTCAAGATGCCCAGACCACGTGTGTCATAACAGTCAATGGAAACACGACACGCTCCCTCCGTACCGAGGAGCACACCATTGCCCTCGCAGCAGAAGCACAGAGCGGCCTTTTCAGGCAGAACCTTAATTCAACGGCCAAGCTCCCGAACACTGTCAAACGAGTCCGAACTACTTTGCAGCAGGACAGTCCAGCTCGTGAAGAGCTTGACTAACAATTCGGCCTCCGTCCCAGTCCCGATCAAACGGTGACATTCGTACCGCGCGTACATAACTACGCACTCAAAATACCATGGGCATAGACGGAGGCACAGTTAGATCGTGGTCCATAATACGGCTCAACCTCCCCTGGACCTACATACTTTCACTTTTTTTTCAGGTTTCTTTCTTCCCAGGCCTTTCCTGGCAGCCTGATTGTCGGACCTATCAAGGGACGGATACACCAAGACGGCAAGAAGCATTGACGTATAAGGGAATTTCCAGGTGGTCTCTTTAAACGATCATTATACCTGTTTTAAAGACCCGCACGCAGCTCTCCCTTGGTTGTGGCATGTTAAATAGACCTGTTGCTTATTGCACTACTTGTAAAATATGCTTTAACGTATTAATCAAACTATAAGGGAAAATAGTTTGCGGCCCAATTTCTGCGGCACTAGCCTATTACTTCATTTTTATTTTTCTTGATATTCCTATCAATTGCACCCGTACACTCTGGTACGCCTTAATTTGCCAGGGGCTTCATTACGACCCATAATACGACAACAAAGTTCAAACACTTTTTACAGTCACTGCAACAAAAGACACATCCGTGACATTTTGGGCCGAACGAAATTTTTTTCTGTCATACTTATGACACTTCTATGATGATAATTGTGACAAAACCCGGTATCATCATAGATGTGGTGGGCTCCTACTTCTATGACAAAAAATCATGACAGAAAATGGGCTTTTCGTCCTGGGCGGGCCGGAGACGCAGCTGCATGACATTCTTTGGGCCGTCCATGATGGAAAAAACCGTGGTAGAAGCGAGGGCGAGGAAAACTTCGGGGAGTTCCAGGTTACGGTGGGTGGTCGGGGGCCGAGCGATGCGTGTTTCTCTCGTACACGTACGCACGTGTGTGCGAGGCGTTGGCTCTAACTGAACCCGAGCGAGGCATTGGGCTCTAACTGAACCCGAGCGATTGCACTGCAGGCTACGCGTTACTGAACCCGAGCGATCGATTGATGGGTGTTAACTGAACCCGATCGAGCGATTCCTTCACTACTGCTGCTAACTGAAGCCGATCGATGCTGCCTCTGGATGAACAGTGATCGTTGTGGGGGGTTTGGATGAACAGTGAGCGGTGGGGGTGGATGAACATGACCCCGTGGCATTGCCTCTGGATGAACAGGACCCCGATCGATCGAGTTGGTTGGGGCTGGATGAACAGGACCCCGTGGAGGGCTGGATGAACAGGACGACCCTGTGGAGGGCTGGATGAACAGTAGATGGTGGAGGGGTGGATGAACAGTAGCCCGTGGAGGGGTGGTTGAATAGGAGCCCGTGGAGAGGGGTGGTTGAATAGTAGCCGGTGGAGTAGCGCGCGGTGGAGGCTGGATGAATAGGAGCCCGTGGAGGCTGGAGGAGGTCGACGGTGGATGAACAGTAGCCCGTGGAGGCTGGAGGAGGTCGACGGTGGAGATGAACAATATCCTGTGGAGTCCCGTTTTGTGGTACGCTACACCCCTCCCGATGAACAGGACCCCTGTTTTGACCGTAGCACTCCAACACAAGTCCGTTTCGTCCGTTTTGCGGTACGCCACACCCCTCCCGATCAGCATGACCCCCGTTTCGACCGTTGGAGGTCCGTTTCCTCCGTTTTGCGGTACGCCAGACCCCTCCCGATGAACAGGATCCCGTTTCGAATGTGGTCGGTCGAACACAAGGCCGTTTCCTCCGTTCTGCGGTACGCCAGGCCTTGTTTCCATCGCCTGTTCCGTCCAAGCCGGTTGGCTCCCACGTGTTCCGTTGCCTCCCGATGAACACGACGCATTCCGTTGCCTCCCCATGAACACGACGCATTCCATTGCCTCCCCATGAACACGACGATGACGTAGTTTCTCCGTTCTGACCCAGCCATGTACACGAGCCCTGGTCGTACGTATGCGTGAGTAGGCGTTCGAGACCTCGCCCGTACGTACGTACGTGACCGTATTTACTTTCTTGCACCCTGACCGTTGTACGTACTGTACATGACACGGGCGCGCCTCTACTACGACACGTGCACGCCTCTACTACGACACGTGCGCGCCTCTACATCGACCAGTATGTACGTACACGTTCGGGACCAGAATGACAATGCTACATACGCTTCAACCGGGTGGTTCCCGACTGTCAGGCACTTCCTTGCGTGCGAAGATGTAGCTGGTGGGTCCCAGTAGTCAGGGGGGCGAATCGTTTTTTTGCCTGGACGCACTTCCTTGCGTGCAAAGGTGTAGCTGGCGGGTCTCAGACTCTCAGCAGTCAGGGGGGAAACATTTTTTTCGCGAAATACGGTGGCCTGTCCGGTGGGTCCCTGCTGTCAGGTGGATGAATAATTATTTTGTGTGTAATAAGGAGGCACTTCCTTGCGACCGTCGTGGACCCAGCTGTCAGCCTCTCCATGTACAGTACTCTTCCGATGGAAATCGGTCGTTGACCACATTGACCATGCCGCACCAAGAGCACCACGGCGGTGGACGACGGCGAGGCCTAGGAAGGGGACGACGCGGAGCCAGGGAAGACGCAGCAGTGGATGCCCACGCGAAGAGGAGTACGAGGGTTCACTGGTTTGGCTGCGTGTGAGGCTGCCGTCACCGCAGAATAATAGGGGGTGTGGGTGAGTAGAGGGATGGCCTGGCCAGTGTTGGGAGTAGTAGGGGGCGGTGAGGCCTCCGCGGAATCATAGCCGGCCACGGGAGGCAGGAGCATGTGGCACGACCGGCGCTGCTTTGGGCGGCTGGAGCACGAAGACCAGAGGTTGAAGAAGCACTACGGCCGCGGATGGACATCGTACGGTCACTGGCGCTAGAATCGTTCATATTGACTAAGTTGACAAAGCCCTCCGTCCCCGTCAACTTAGTAGGCCCACAAGTCAGCCTTGTTGGGGAACGTTGCATAAAATAAAATTTTCCTACGTTCACCAAGATTCATCTATGAGTTCATCTAGCAACGAGAGAGAGAGAGAGAGATGCATCTACATACCCTTGTAGATCGCGTGCTGAAGCATTCAAGAGAACGGGGTTGAGGTAGTCGTTCTCGTCGTGATCCTATCATCGGAGATCCTAGCGCCGAACGGATGGCACCTCCGCGTTCAACACACGTACGGTCAGCATGACTTCTCCTCCGTCTTGATCCAGAAGGGGGAAGGAGAGGTTGATGAAGATCCAGCAGCACAACGGCGTGCTGGTGGATGCAGCAGGACTCTGGCAGGGCTTCGCCAAGCAACTGCGGGAGGAGGAAGAGGTGTAGCAGGGGGAGGGAGGTGCCAAGACTCAGGGTGCGGCTGCCCTCCCTCCCCCCTCCTTTATATAGGCCCCCTAGGGGGCACTGGCCCTGGAGATGGGAATCTAACAAGGGGGCGGCGGCCAGGGGGGTGGAGTGCCCCCCAAGACAAGTGGTGCGCCCCCCCACCCTAGGGTTTCCAACCCTAGGCGCAGGGGGCCCAAGGGGGGGGGCGCACCAGCCCACTAGGGGCTGGTTCCCCTCTCACTTCAGCCCACGGGGCCCTCCGGGATAGGTGGCCCCACCCAGTGGACCCCCGAGACCCTTCCGGTGGTCCCGGTACAATACCGGGTGACCCCGAAACTTTCCCGATGGCCGAAACAGCACTTCCTATATATAATTCTTTACCTCCGGACCATTTCAGAACTCCTCGTGACGTCCAGGATCTCATCCGGGACTCCGAACAACATTCGGTTTGCTGCATACTCACATTCATACAACCCTAGCGTCACCGAACCTTAAGTGTGTAGACCCTACGGGTTCGGGAGACATGCAGACATGACCCAGACGGCTCTCCGGTCAATAACCAACAGCGGGATCTGGATACCCATGTTGGCTCCCACATACTCCTCGATGATCTCATCGGATGAACCACGATGTCGAGTATTCAAGCAACCCCGTATACTATTCCCTTTGTCAGACGGTATGTTACTTGCCCGAGATTCGATCATCAGTATCCCAATACCTCGTTCAATCTCGTTGCCGGCAAGTCACTTTACTAGTACCGTAATGCATGATCCCGTGACCAGACACTTGGTCACGTTGAGCTCATTATGATGATTCACTATCGAGTGGGCCCAGTGATACCTCTCCGTAATACGGAGTGACAAATCCCAGTCTCGATCTGTGTTAACCCAACCGACACTTTCGGAGATACCTGCAGTGCACCTTTATAGTCATCCAGTTATGTTGTGACGTTTGGTACACCCAAAGCACTTCTACGGTGTCCGGGAGTTACACGATCTCATGGTCTAAGGAAGAGATACTTGACATTGGAAAAGCTCTAGCAAAACGAACTACACGATCTTGTGTTATGCTTAGGATTGGGTCTTATCCATCACATCATTCTCCTAATGATGTGATCCCGTTATCAACGACATCCAATGTCCATAGTCAGGAAACCATGACTATCTGTTGATCAACGAGCTAGTCAACTAGAGGCTCACTAGGGACATGTTGTGGTCTAAGTATTCACACGTGTATTACGATTTCCGGATAATACAATTATAGCATGAATAAAAGACAACTATCATGAACAAAGAAATATAATAATAATCCTTTTATTATTGCCTCTAGGGCATATTTCCAACAGTCTCCCACTTGCACTAGAGTCAATAATCTAGTTACATTGTGATGTATCGAACACCCATAGAGTTCTAGTGTTGATCATGTTTTGCTCGCGGAAGAGGTTTAGTCAAGGATCTGCGACATTCAGATCCGCATGTACTTTGCAAATATCTATGTCTCCATCTTGAACATTTTCACGGATGGAGTTGAAACAACACTTGATGTGCCTGGTCTTCTTGTGAAACCTGGGCTCCTTGGCAAGGGCAATAGCTCCAGTGTTGTCACAGAAGAGAGTGATTGGCCCCGACGCATTGGGTATGACTCCTAGGTCGGTGATGAACTCCTTCATCCATATTGCTTCATGCGCTGCCTCCGAGGCTGCCATGTACTTCGCTTCGCATGTAGATCCCGCCACGACGCTCTGCTTGCAACTGCACCAGCTTACTGCTCCACGATTCAACATATACACGTATCCGGTTTTTGACTTAGAGTCATCCAGATCTGTGTCGAAGCTAGCGTCGATGTAACCCTTTACGACAAGCTCTTTGTCACCTCCATAAACGAGAAACATGTCCTTTGTCCTTTTCAGGTACTTCAGGATATTCTTGACCGCTGTCCAGTGTTCCTTGCCGGGGTTACTTTGGTACCTACTTACCAAACTTACGGCAAGGTTTACATCTGGTCTGGTACACAGCATGGCATACATAATAGATCCTATGGCTGAGGCATAGGGGATGACACTCATCTCTTCTTTATCTTCTGCCGTGGTCGGGCATTGAGCCGAGCTCAATCTCACACCTTGCAATACAGGCAAGAACCCTTTCTTGGACTGATCCATTTTGAACTTCTTCAAAATCTTATCAAGGTATGTGCTTTATGAAAGACCTATGAGGCGTCTCGATCTATCCCTATAGATCTTGATGCCTAATATGTAAGCAGCTTCTCCAAGGTCCTTCATTGAAAAACACTTATTCAAGTAGGCCTTAATGCTGTCCAAGAATTCTATATCATTTCCCATCAAAAGTATGTCATCTACATATAATATGAGAAATGCTACAGAGCTCCCACTCACTTTCTTGTAAATGCAGGCTTCTCCATAAGTCTGCATAAACCCAAATGCTTTGATCATCTCATCAAAGTGAATGTTCCAACTCCGAGATGCTTGCACCATCCCATAAATGGATCGCTGGAGCCTGCATACTTTGTTAGCATTCTTAGGATCGACAAAACCTTCCGGCTGCATCATATACAGCTCTTCCTTAAGATAACCGTTAAGGAATGCCGTTTTGACATCCATCTGCCATATCTCATAATCATAGTATGCGGCAATTGCTAACATGATTTGGACAGACTTAAGCTTTGCTACGGGAGAGAAAGTCTCATCGTAGTCTCATCGTAGTCAACTCCTTGAACTTGCCGATAACCCTTAGCGACAAGTCGAGCTTTATAGATGGTGACATTACCATCCGCGTCTGTCTTCTTCTTAAAGATCCATTTGTTTTCTATCGCTCGCCGATCATCGGGCAAGTCAGTCAAAGTCCATACTTTGTTTTCATACATGGATTCTATCTCAGATTGCATGTCTTCTAGCCATTTGTTGGAATCTAGGCCCGCCATCGCTTCTTCATAGTTCGAAGGTTCACCGTTGTCTAACAACATGATTTCCAGGACAGGGTTGCCATACCACTCTGGTGTGGAACGTGTCCTTGTGGACCTACGAAGTTCAGTAGCAACTTGATCCGAAGTACCTTGATCATCATCATTAATTTCCTCTCCAGTCGGTGTAGGCACCACAGGAACATTTTCCTGAGCTGCACTACTTTCCGGTACAAGAGGTAGTACTTCATCGAGTTCTACTTTCCTCCCACTTACTACTTCCGAGAGAAACTCTTTTTCCAGAAAGGATCCATTCTTGGCAACAAATATCTTGCCTTCGGATCTAAGGTAGAAGGTATACCCAATGGTTTCCTTAGGGTATCCTATGAAGACGCATTTTTCCGATTTGGGTTTGAGCTTTTCAGGTTGAAGTTTCTTGACATAAGCATCGCATCCCCAAACTTTTAGAAACGACAACTTAGGTTTCTTCCCAAACCATAATTCATACGGTGTTGTCTCAACGGATTTAGGCGGTGCTCAACCTAGCAGTCGGGTCAGGTTTGCCCGGATCGAGGTCTACCAAACCCATGACCGATTACTAAATGGGTCTACCCAGTCGCCCACGACCCTGCCCATGGGCGAAGGATCACACCCACGCCCGAACCCGATGGGTAACCCGACCCGATGGGTTACCCATCGGGCTGCTGTATATTGTTCTTGTACAGTGTACAACAGAGTAGTGGCAAAATTCGTATAACAAATATTGGTTAACACAGTGAAAAAAATGCACAAATAGCTTCAGTTACTAACCATCAATGTGAATATATAGTAGAACAGCTAGAAAACACAATATCAGGAAGGCAAATACAAGGTTCAAGAGCAGAAATAGCATCACAAATACATGGTGCAGGTCTTCAAAAGCACAAATACAAGGTTCAGGAGCAAAGATACAAGGTTCAGGTGCACAAATAGCAGCAGAAGTACAAAGTTCAGCAGCAGCACAAATACAAGGTTCAGGTTGAGTAGTTGTGTGCCAACAAGCTAGCAGTAGGAAGTAGTAGTGTAGCAGCCATGGATAAATGTAAATAACAACAGGTAGCAGTGTAGCACGCCGGGTCGTCCGCCTTCTCGTCGCAACCAAGCAGCAGCAGCAACATCATACAATCATGTTTCAGGCTTCAGTTAGGATGGATTGATCATCAACCTCCTGAAACACAAGAAAATAGAAGCATTCAAAGTAAACAACAAGATTTGCATTAAAATCTATAAGATTAAAAGGCATGCTAAGTTGCTAAAAGTAGAATCTGTTACCATCATTTCTGTGTCATCCTTAAGAAAAGTTTCAAAGTCCGCAAAGAGAGTAGAATTGCAATCCCCTGATGCATAGATTTAGATATTAACATATAGCAAGGAAATAATATTGTGTATGGAAAGAAGAGTCATGATTGAAATAGATTATCACCTAACATGTCTGCACGGGACCAAGCTTGCATACACATAAGAGCTTCAGTCATGTTTGGTGCAAGTGAACATCTATGTGCACTTAGTATTCTCCCACTAGTACTGAAGGCAGATTCCGACGCCACAGTTGTTACAGGAATGGCTAGTATATCATGAGCCATTATTCGCAATGTAGGATACTTGATACCTGCATACTGCCACCAATTGATGATGTCGAGACCCTCTGGCCTATGGATAATTTCCTCTTCCAAATATAAGTCCAGTTCTGTACGCACACAAGAAGCACTCGTAACAGGCTTCGAGGACATATATTGTTTAAATATATTCTCCATTTCATCTACTGCGGCACCACCTTGGGTAGAAATACTCCCACCTACATGTGACTCCGAGGTACCCACACCACCATCAGATGCTTGATATTCTAGCAACAAATCACCCATTAACTTTCTAATTTTCTCCACTTCTGTAGTTGCATGTTCAAACCCATAGAGAGAGAGCCAAACAAAGCTTGCAACATATGAAGCTTATATCTTGGATCAAGGACTGTTGCCACAGACATAAGACCATGGACTTCTTTCCAATACTTCTCAAACTTCGTCTTCATTTCCTCAGACATCTTTTGCAAAGGAACATGCTCACTAGTAGACCATTTTCGTATTGCTAGACGAATAGAAGATATTTTGGGGAAGAACAAATTTGCGGTAACATATTTAGTCCCTAAGAATAGTTCAGTGATCTCAAAGAAAACTTGTAGCCTAGCACAGGTGATCATTAAGGCAAGATTTTTCCTAGCTACATCTTGGTCAAAAACCCCATTGTTATCGAGTTCAACTTTCCCACCACTAGCAGCCGCCAACCTTAACTTCTGTTGCTTTAGGCCTACAGGAGCACTCTTGGCACAACAAGTTTTCAAATGGTTGTTCAAATGTGTGGTGCCACCTGTGCTTGCTGAACTAAGCCATTTTTTACAATACATGCATTGAGCTTGCCATCTCCCACCAATAAATTCTTTATGAAACTCATTCCATACTTCAGATGTAAGTTTCCTCCTTTTAGGTTGTCCAAGTTCTGTACCAGTACCTTGGGTCGTCTCAGCCTCGATGCCATCTGTACCTTGTGGAGTGGATGACTTGTCATGTTGAGTTCCATGCACAACTGAGCTTTCCACTCCCGGCGCCGAGAAACTATCCACTGGTGAACTCATCTATACAAGACCACACAAAATTACTTAGTTGAACTCATCTCTCATCTATTATACTGATGTAAAGTGAATAGAAAAGGTTGGGAATTGTTCTACTGTTGCAAACCTTGGTGAGACAGAAGGAGGGCGCAGTGATGGCCTCGGTGCTGCTCCGGCTTGATGATGGCCTCGGTGCTGGTCCGGTGCGGTGATGCCTTGGAGGAAGAACGAGGATGGCGGTGGTGCTGCTCCGGTTGGACCGGATCGATGCAGAGCTGGCGGTGTTGCTGCTCCAGCGCGGTGAGCCTGCTGCTCAAGGGATGGAGGCGGAGGTGGTGCTTGGCCGTAGATCTAGCAAGGATGGAGGCGGCCTGCAGGGGGGATCCTATGTCCCCGCGAGGATGGAGGCAACGGGGATCCTATGGCCCAGGAGGATGGCGGCCGCGGGGATCTGGCAGCCTGCGACGGCGTCGGACAGTGGGCGGCGGCGGCGGCTTGCCGATGGGACTGGGAGGGGCGAGAGGAGTGGGGCGGCTAGGTTTGTGCGTTGGCTGCGCCGCCTGCGCGAGGAGGAGTGGAGGACGGGGTTGGCAGCACTGGCTTCTCTGCCTCGTAAAACCTAGGTGCTGACTTACTGGACTGGGCCGGGGACTATGGGCTGGACTGCGGGAGACTAGCCTACTACTACTATTTAGATATAAATGGCCCACATGTCAGCTAATCGGGCGACCCATCGGGTGACCCATGGGCAGGACCTCGTACCCATGCCCTACCCGTGACTAATCGGGTTACCCATCGGGCTTACCCATGGGTGAATATGCCGACCCATACACGGTGCCCTATTTAAAGTGAATGTAGTTGTCTCTAGAGCGTATCCCCAAAATGATAGCGGTAAATCGGTAAGAGACATCATAGATCGCACCATATCCAATAGAGTGCAATTACGACGTTCGGACACACCATTACGCTGAGGTGTTCCAGGCGGCGTGAGTTGTGAAACGATTCCACATTTCCTTAAGTGCGTACCAAATTCGTGACTTAAATATTCTCCTCCACGATCCGATCGTAAGAATTTTATCTTTCGGTCACGTTGATTCTCTACTTCATTCTGAAATTCCTTGAACTTTTCAAAGGTCTCAGACTTGTGTTTCAAGTAGACATACCCATATCTACTTAAGTCATCAGTGAGAGTGAGAACATAACGATATCCTCCGTGAGCCTCAACGCTCATTGGACCACACACATCAATATGTATGATTTCCAATAAGTTGGTTGCTCGCTCCATTGTTCCGGAGAACGGAGTCTTGGTCATTTTGCCCATGAGGCATGGTTCGTATGTGTCAAATGATTCATAATCGAGAGACTCTAAAAGTCCATCAGCATGGAGCTTCTTCATGCACTTGACACCAATGTGACCAAGGCGGCAGTGCCACAAGTATGTGGGACTATCGTTATCAACTTTACATCTTTTGGTATTCACACTATGAATATGTGTAACATTACGTTCGAGATTCATTAAGAATAAACCATTGACCATCGGGGCATGACCATAAAACATATCTCTCATATAAATAGAACAACCATTATTCTCGGATTTAAATGAGTAGCCATCTCGTATTAAACGAGATCCAGATACAATGTTCATGCTCAAACTTGGCACTAAATAACAATTATTGAGGTTCATAACTAATCACGTGGGTAAATGCAGAGGTAGCGTGCCGACGGCGATCACATCGACCTTGGAACCATTCCCGACGCGCATCGTCACCTCGTCCTTCGCCAGTCTCCGCTTATTCCACAGCTCCTGCTGCGAGTTACAAATGTGAGCAACGACACCAGTATCAAATACCCAGGAGTTACTATGAGTACTGGTAAGGTACACATCAATTACATGTATATCACATATACCTTTAGTGTTGCCAGCCTTCTTGTCCGCTAATTATTTGGGGCAGTTCCGCTTCCAGTGACCCTTCCCTTTGCAATAAAAGCACTCAGTCTCAGCTTGCGTCCATTCTTTGACTTCTTCTCGGCAACTGGCTTACCGGGCGCAGCAACATCTTTGCCGTCCTTCTTGAAGTTCTTCTTACCCTTGCCCTTCTTGAACTTAGTGGTCTTATTGACCATCAACACTTGATGTTCTTTCTTGATTTCAACCTCTGCTGACTTCAGCATTGAGAATACTTCAGGAATGGTCTTCACCATCCCCTGCATATTGTATTTCATCACAAAGCTCTTGTAGCTCGGTGGGAGCGACTGAAGGATTCTGTCAATGACCGCCTCGTCCGGGAGGTTGATCTCCAGCTGGGACAGGCGGTTGTGCAACCCAGACATTTTGAGTATGTGCTCACTGACAGAACTGTTTTCCTCCATCTTACAACTATAGAACTTGTCGGAGACTTCATAGACTTCATATCTCTCGACCCGGGCATGAGCTTGAAAAACCATTTTTAGCTCCTCGAACATCTCATATGCTCCGTGTTGCTCAAAACGCTTTTGGAGCCCCGGTTCTAAGCTGTAAAGCATGCCGCACTGAACGAGGGAGTAATCATCAGCACATGACTGCCAAGCATTCATAACGTCTTGGTTCTCTGGGATGGGTGCTTCACCTAGCGGTCCTTCTAGGACATATGCTTTCTTGGCTGCTATGAGGATGATCCTTATGTTCCGGACCCAGTCCGAATAGTTGCTGCCATCATCTTTCAGCTTGGTTTTCTCTAGGAACGCATTGAAGTTCACGTTGACATGAGCGTTGGCCATTTGATCTACACGACATATTTTGCAAAGATTTTAGACTAAGTTCATGATAATTAAGTTCATCTAATCAAATTATTTAATGAACTCCCACTCAGATTGACATCCCTCTAGTCATCTAAGTGTTACACGATCCGAGTCGACTAGGCCATGTCCGATCATCACGTGAGACGGACTAGTCATCATCGATGAACATATCCATGTTGATCGTATCTTCCATACGACTCATGTTCGACCTTTTGATCTCTTGTGTTCCGAGGCCATGTCTGTACATGCTAGGCTCGTCAAGTTAACCCTAAGTGTTTTGCATGTGTAAAACTGTCTTACACCCGTTGTATGTGAACGTAAGGATCTATCACACCCGATCATCACATGGTGCTTCGAAACGATGAACTTTAGCAACGGTGCACAGTTAGGGGGAACACTTTCTTGAAATTATTATAAGGGATCATGTTATTTACTACCGCCGTCTAAGTAAACAAGATGCATAAAACATAATAAACATCACATGCAATTATATAAAGTAGTGACATGATATGGCCAATATCATATAGCTCCTTCGATCTCCATCTTCGGGGCTCCATGATCATCTTCGTCACCGGCATGACACCATGATCTCCATCATCATGATCTCCATCATTGTGCCTCCATGAAGTTGCTCGCCAACTATTACTTCTACTACTATAGCTAACGGCTTAGCAATAAAGTAAAGTAATTACATGGCGTTAAATCATTGACACGCAGGTCATACAATAATTAAGACAACTCCTATGGCTCCTGCCGGTTGTCATACTCATCGACATGCAAGTCGTGATTCCTATTACAAGAACATGATCTCATACATCACAATATATCATTCATCATTCATCACAACTTCTGGCCATATCACATCACATGACAATTGCTGCAAAAACAAGTTAGATGTCCTCTAATTGTTGTTGCATCTTTTACGTGGCTGCAATTGGGTTCTAGCAAGAACGTTTTCTTACCTACGAATAACCACAACGTGATTTTGTCAACTTCTATTTACCCTTCATAAGGACCCTTTTCATCAAGTCCGCTCCAACTAAAGTAGGAGAGACAGACACCTGCTAGCCACCTTATGCAACTAGTGCATGTCAGTCGGTGGAACCTGTCTCATGTAAGCGTACGTGTAAGGTCGGTCCGGGCTGCTTCATCCCACAATACTGCTGAAGCAAGAAAAGACTAGTAGTGGCAAGCAAGTTGACAAGATCTATGCCCACAACAGATTTGTGTTCTACTCGTGCAATAGAGAACTACGCATAGACCTATCTCATGATGCCACTGTTGGGGAACGTTGCATAAAATAAAATTTTCCTACGTTCACCAAGATCCATCTATGAGTTCATCTAGCAACGAGAGAGAGAGATGCATCTACATACCCTTGTAGATCGCGTGCAGAAGCGTTCAAGAGAACGGGGTTGAGGTAGTCGTTCTCGTCGTGATCTTATCACCGGAGATCCTAGCGCCGAACAGACGGCACCTCCGCGTTCAACACACGTACGGTCAGTGTGACGTCTCCTCCGTCTTGATCCAGCAAGGGGGAAGGAGAGGTGATGAAGATCCAGCAGCACAACGGCGTGGTGGTGGATGCAGCAGGACTCTGGCAGGGCTGCGCCAAGCAACTGCGGGAGGAGGAAGAGGTGTAGCAGGAGGAGGGAGGCGCCAAGACTCAGGGTGCGGATGCCCTCCCTCCCCCTCCTTCATATAGGCCCCCTGGGGGGGCGCCGGCCCTGGAGATGGGAATCTCCGAAGGGGGCAGCGGCCAGGGGGGGTGGAGTGCCCCCCAAGGCAAGTGGTGCGCCCCCCACCCTAGGGTTTCCAACCCTAGGCGCAGGGGGGCCTAAGGGGGGGGCGCACCAGCCCACTAGGGGCTGTCTCCCCTCCCACTTCAGCCCATGGGGCCCTCCGGGATAGGTGGCCCCACCCGGTGGACCCCCGAGACCCTTCCGGTGGTCCCGATACAATACCGGGTGACCCCGAAACTTTCCCGATGGCCGAAACAGCACTTCCTATATATAATTATTTACCTCCGGACCATTCCGGAACTCCTCGTGACGTCCGGGATCTCATCCGGGACTCTGAACAACATTCAGTTTGCTGCATACTCATATTCATACAACCCTAGCGTCACCGAACCTTAAGTGTGTAGACCCTACGGGTTCGGGAGACATGCAGACATGACCCATACGGCTCTCCGGTCAATAACCAACAGTGGGATTTGGATACCCATGTTGGCTCCCACATACTCCTCGATGATCTCATCGGATGAACCACGATGTCGAGGATTCAAGCAACCCCGTATACTATTCCCTTTGTCAGACGGTATGTTACTTGCCCGAGATTCGATCGTCGGTATCCCAATACCTCGTTTAATCTCGTTGCCGGCAAGTCACTTTACTCGTACCGTAATGCATGATCCCGTGACCAAACACTTGGTCACCTTGAGCTCATTATGATGATGCACTACCGAGTGGGCCCAGTGATACCTCTCCGTAATACGGAGTGACAAATCCCAGTCTCGATCCGTGTCAACCCAACAGACACTTTCGGAGATACCTGTAGTGCACCTTTATAGTCACCCAGTTATCTTGTGACGTTTGGTACACCCAAAGCACGCGGTATCCGGGAGTTTACACGATCTCATGGTCTAAGGAAGAGATACTTGACATCGGAAAAGCTCTAGCAAAACGAACTACACGATCTTGTGCTATGCTTAGGATTGGGTCTTGTCCATCAAATCATTCTCCTAATGATGTGATCTCGTTATCAACGACATCCAATGTCCATAGTCAGGAAACCATGACTATCTGTTGATCAACGAGCTAGTCAACTAGAGGCTCACTAGGGACATGTTGTGGTCTAAGTATTCACACGTGTAATACGGTTTCCGGATAATACAATTATAGCATGAATAAAAGACAACTATCATGAACAAAGAAATATAATAATAATCCTTTTATTATTGCCTCTAGGGCATATTTCCATCAAGCCTCCCATGAAGATGAGTCCCAGCTAGCAGGGGGAGTATTCATTTTTTGTGCGTAATAAGGAGGCACTTCCGGTGGGTCCAAGCTGACAGCGGGGGGAACGTTTTTTTTCAAGAAATACAGAGGCCCTTCCTGTGGGTCCTAGCTATCAGGTGGAGGAATCATTATTTTGCGCGTAATAAGGAGGCATTTCCCTGTGTGGGCCCCTACTGTCAGCCTCTTCCGATGGCTGTTGTTTGTTGACCATGTTGACCTCGCCATGCCGAGAGCACAAACGCGGCGGACGGGGGCGAGGCCCAGGAAGAGAATCACCCGGAGCCACCGAAGCCACCGCAGTGGATGCCCACGCTGAGGGGAGTACGAGCGCTGACTGCTTGGCTACGGGGTGAGGCTGACGTTGCCGGAAAATAATAGGATGTGTGGGTGGTTAGAGGAATGGCCTGGCGGCAGCACAACCAGCCACAGGAGGAGGGAGCAGGCAGTCCCGCCGGCGCTGGTTTGGGCGGCTGGAGCAGGAAGATCAGAGATTGAAGAAGCACGACGGCCGTTGGATGGACATCCAACAGTCACTGCTGTGTGTTGACTAAGTTGACAAAGCCTTGCGTACGCGTCAAAAAAAAATTAGGTCAACGTCATCGTCAACCTAGTAGGCCCGGAAGTCAGTCTTCAAATCTGTGGAAAATAGCATACAACCCATTAGCCATTATTTTCAATAATTTACAGCCTATTTGCTAATTCTTAAGGATATTTGAAGCCCATATTCTTTTTATTAGCATTACAGACCATTTATTCTGGGCACTGCTAAAAAGTTCAACAAAATTTTGCATATTTCGGTGGGGTCTGAGCTCTTTTAATCACGAAATTTCGAGTCACGTTAAAAATAATTTTCAAAAAATTATATCAAAATAAAATTCAAAAAACAATTCTCCGCAAAAAAGAATGAAATTTAGAATCTTAACTAGCGAGATGCCCGTTCGTTGCACGGAACATGAAGATGCATTTCTATGAGTAGTTTATCTTGTGGGAGAAAATATGATATTTTAATGTAATTGCCAGTTGGCTTTGATTTTTATAAGAGTAGAGTAGAGAAATCCTGAAAAAAAATGATATTTTAATGCAATTGCCGGTTGGCTTTGTTTTAAAAATTTACAGTCCATTTCTTACAACTTATAGCCCATTTTCTGGGGAAGCCCATTTCTTACTACTTACATCCCTCCTCGTCTTGAAAGATTTGCAGCCCAGCGGGGCTGAGAAAAGAAAGTAGGCCTCGGTTTTGGTATTCTCCAAAAAAAGAACTGGGCTAGCCAATTTCAGAAAGAAAAACTATATCAACTGGGCTCATCATGTGCTTAATAAAAGCGTAAGCGTGGGCAAGACGGGCCACAGCCCCCGCACAGCGCGTAGTTGAGCTCTGTCTCTAAAAATAAAAAACAACTAGGTGAACTGCTGGGTCCCTGGTGTTATCCGCTTGTTGTTTAATTTTCTTGTTTATTGACTACATTGACAATGGCGTGGGACCTAGTTGTCAAACAATTCGGAGGAAGTATTTTTTGGCTTGTAATAACGAGGCACCTGCTTGTGAAATGCAATGACCCTGGTGGGTCCCTACTGTCAGCCTCTCCACGTACAGTCATCTCCAGATTCCTCTTGGTTGTTGACCATGCTGACAACACCAGACGACGGCGGGCACAGCGAGCAAACCAAGGCGGAGAACGACGGTGAGGCCTCGGACGGGAACGAACAGCAGCCGTGGAAGATGCGGCAGTGTAGTGGCAAGTGGATGGGAATACGAGGGCAACAACATGCAACTCAAGCATACAAATGGTACAAAAAGCCCAAGGATTAATTGTTCATTAAATTTTTAGACAAAACCCAGATTAAACATGACAGTAACATCTAATCCAACCACTCTTTTTTGCAGTCACAAACAAATGGATCGGTCTGATCCATAAAATCAACATCCTGTGCAAAAAATTTATTTTAGGATGACTACAACTCGTTGTAAATAGAAGCCGAGCATGTTTAGAAGCCCATTTGTCCACCTGAAACTTCTCTTTTTGCTGTTCAACATGTCCGTCCGTGAGAAATCTCTTACGGTAAAAATTAAGCCTCATGGACAATAGTAACCTTGCATTCAACAGGAAGAATGTGACAAAGCTTCTGTTTGCCTGGTTGGATGCATATTGTTCCATCGTTATTGTCCTCAAACGATTTTCATGAGAACTGAGAAATCCTTGTGCTTATTATGCCAAAGGTTGGTTATATGTTTTTCTCCATGTGGTTCTGCCTAAGTAGACATGAAGATTGAAAACAGTTAAGGTCTGAAAAAAGAGTGTGTCAAAAGAATGACAGCTGAACAGTTAATTCTAGTACAATATATACGGGCTTTCAATGTGCATGAAATCATCACCTCTATGTATAAATTCTCCAGAGATCAAAAGCATCGCAGCAAGCCAATAATTATTTCCAGATCAAAACTATACATTTTGATATATATGATCTTGACAGAATCCAACAACATTGATAGGCTATCAATGGACGAACTCTTCATTAAGCATATAACATAATATTAGTACCCAAAGTGTACTCCAAGATGATATAAAACTTATGCACACAAATGAAAAATGCAGCATATGATTACAAATGTGTAGATGATAATATACGGTACCTGAAAAAGTGAGGAGCCAAACACCAACTCCTTGTGATTATTAAACGGGTCACAAATTACACCCAAGGTCTCCAGTTTGGGCGCAGAGATGACAATTATTTGTGAAGGTGTATAACAATTATCAAGGAGCATCCTTTCAAGTGAAGGGGCATCTTCGATGATGAGCTGCTGTCCTTCAAAACAAATTCCAATGCTTTTAAGCTGAGGCGACTTTATTTGGAGACAACTGGTACGGATTTCTGTTCCCAAAACAATCATCAAGCGCTCCAGGGTAGGGCAACTAGAGTGGATGATGCTGTGCAGTGAGGCCTCTGACAGATAAACCACCACAAGTGAAAGTTTTTTTAGCAGTGGGAGTTGAAGCATTTGTACCAGATCGTCTAGTAGATGGCACCGGGCGAAGGTGGCGGTGTGGAGGGAGGAGGAAAACCGCGAGATGGACAACGGTGGTGTGGGCACGGATTCTTGGTGTGTTCGTGGTATAAAACTTTTGTGGTAATGGTACAACTCAAACTGCTGGAGTTTTCCGAATTCAGGGGATGTCAGCCAAGCGACCACCTTGCCGGGTATGGACAACAGGTAGCGTGTCAGGATGCGGATGCATTGAACGGGGCCCTGCTGGTGAGAAGAGACGATGGCTCTAAGGAGATCAAATTCAGGAAGGACAGATATCTGACGATAGTCGAGATTGAGGGGCGCGGTGCGCCATAGAGGGCGCCACCGAGTTGAGAGGACTTGTGTGCGGCAGGAATCCTTGGTGGGGAGAAGCGAGATGATCTCCTCAAGGATGACGTCCGGGAGATCGCTAATGC
>NC_041387.1:181507045-181517233 GCF_002162155.2 Triticum dicoccoides | reverse complement strand
CGGAAGCGGGAGAGCGAGCTATTCATGTTTATAAGGCCCGCTGCACTAACTACTCGCTTTTTCCCAAGAACCGCTCTCTTCTTTTGCATTGCTGCATTGGAGCTGGCGCATGGACTTGGCTGACTGGCCATGCATGCAAGATGCATGTGCCCGCCAGCCACTGCATGCGCCTAGTTTGTTACTAGGCCTATTTAATAGGGTGGTTATGGAGTAAATTAAGGAGATTTATTTTCTCTGTGTGCATCCACCAAATTAGAGGATGCGGTACTGGATGCAGACACTCACATTAAACTAAGCTTTAGAAGATATAGTATGCATACTAACATTCAGAAGAACAAAAGTTCAGCATGTCTATGCATCTCAATGATTAACCATACTATAACCAATACAAAGCTGTGAGAAGGTGTGGAAATAAAGAAAATTGGTTGCACTGCTTGTTTGCTCCTCCACACATGACAGGATCGTTCCGCACTTCATTCAGCAAGTCAACGTACGAATAAGCTAATTTCATCTTGCGGTGGTCATTGTACCTAGTTACGAATGTAGGAATACCTGGAGCACCATGAGGTTAGCTGACAGCAGGTAGATGCATCCATATAAATTTTGTGCGGTGCTACCAAAATTGAGGTTTGTATCCCTTCCTGTTATGAGAATTCTTCTTGAAGTTGGTAGAATGTGATGGCTTGTTCTTTGCATCAAACTTGCCTTTCCCCTGAGATTTGTTCTTGTTGTTTTGGGGCTAGTTGGGCTGGAAGTTCTTCGCGTGTACCATGTGGGCACTAGAAGCTCCCTCAGCAACCCGAGCACGTGTGTCTTTTGCTCTCGCCTTCTCCTCAAAATCAATAGTGCTAATGAGATCCAAACCAGAAAAGTCATGTCTCTTGTTTTTCAGAGAAGTAGCAAAATCATTCCACGAAGGTGGAAGCTTGGCAATGATGGTCCCAGCAACAAATTTGTCTGGCAACACACACTTCAAGTACTCAAGATCCTTAGAGAGTGACTGTATCTCATGAGTCTGCTGAACAACAGAGCGCTCATCAGTCATCTTGTAGTCACAGAATTGCTCCATGACGTACAACTCGTTGCCAGCGCCCGAGGGCCCAAACGTGGCCTCGAGCACAACCCACATGTCTTTGCCGCTGTCAAACAACATATATGAATCCACAATGGAATCGTCAAGAACACTCAGCAGGGCGGCTTTGAAGAGGGTATCCATGTTCTGAAAAGCTTCCTGCTGTGTAGGATTACGATCGCCCTCAGGCTTACCCTTAGTGGCCTCATAGCAGTACATGATCTGAAACCAATATACTGCTCTTGTGCTCCATCTTTTATATTGCACCCCCTTAAAAGTAGGTGGCTTCAAAAGCGCAGCAAAACCACTTGGAGTAAAATTGCCTATAATCAGGTTTTTGGATTGGATTGTTGAATATATGAGCAATTTACTATGAGATTTAATCCGAATCAGCAGTAAATAGATCATGACAACAATTGCAAACATCAAAGTAATGATGCAGACTAAACCAGGAGGACAGAATCACATACTGTACAGCGGGAGCAGAACCGATGTGGTTGATGTTGTCACTCGTGTCGTTGATGAAGAGGTTACCGAGGTCGGGGAAGAAGGCTGTCATTGAGGAAGTCGTCGCTGGCAGTAGTCACATGAATGTGCTCCCTAAAAACCTGATCGCCCCTCTCCCGTACAGGATCACGAAAGGCGGGGTTCGAAGGATTGCTGTCCCTTCTCGCGGTGCATGTCGGAAGGAGGGCTGGAGAAGAATTGTGTGGCGGCACTAAGATCTGGAACGGTGCGAAACCATATGATACAGCGACGGCTAGGGTAGAGCATGTCAGGTCGGTCGTGCGAGTATAATAGTAGGCCTTTGGTCCCCAAACCCCACGTCCAAGTCAATAATAGCCCCACCAAGGGTTGTCTAAAAAAACCAGAGTAATTAAGGCATCCATTAGTCCCTTTAGTATAAATACTATATCATTAATAATGGCCCCACCTTTTGTCTCACAAAGTATGTTGGAGTACAACCGGCTACATGTTTACAATCCGCTTCTCTTCTCTCTCCTCTTCTCTCTCCTTCAACTAAGCACAAATACTATATTTAAATCCTTATAGCCTGCTTATGTCATCTAATTGTAGTACTCCTACTTGCTCTAAAGTTACTCTCCACTGTGTAGTCTGAAATGCCGGGCGTGCAGCGGGCTGTGCCCTCGGTCGGTGCGCCGCTTCAATGGCGGAAGCAGTCAGAGGTCGCGTCCCCTTGACTTGCCATCAATGTGGAGCAGCGGGCTCAGCTGGCGCCGGGCGGGAAGCGTGCGGGGGAGGGGGGAGGTGTTTTTGTTGGGCCAAGAAGGTGAGAAGCCAACTTGGGATCGGTTCGGACGGGGAAATATCATGTGCTCCCATACTCTGCATATGACACTAGTCTATGTGACTACTCCTTCTTTCCGGTTTATAGACATGTTTAGAGTAACATAGTAATATGTTACAGTATAAGTTACTCCCCACTATGACCAGCCTTGGCCTCTCCCAGTGCTCCACCATGTATAGCTACTAAGCCTGCCACATAGGCATAAAATATGATGTGGCACCAATAAAGTAAGCACCTATGCATTGAACACTTGAGTTACTAAGCCATTTAATGCACTTAGCACCTCATCTAAGCACATCTAAGCACTTACTAGCACCCCCTTGACCGTGGACCTTGACGGTGTACATCACCTTGTGTCTCATAATTTTCCTCGCCATCATCTGAGTCCTAGAAGATCTCACCCACATCATCATTAGCATGCAGCCGCCTTGATAGACAACGTGCGCAGAAGGAGTAGAGGCGACTGGGGACGCACCACGTCATGGCCACTCCGTACGTGCACGTGTGCGTGCAGCGTGCGTGTTTTTCCATCGATGCTAGCTCTAAGGCCGACGCTGCGGTCGTCTTCGTCTCCGACTAGTCATTGAGCAACGACGGCAAAGAGGTGCTGCAAGAGATGCGTAGGCGCTGTTGCGTGCGAGCTTCGCCGTAGCACGACGAACTGGACATTGCCGCAGATGGCGCACGCCTCCATGTAGCCGAGTGTGTGCGCATGCATGTGTTATTGACGTGTGTTCTGCGGCCGAGCGTGTGTGCATGCACCTGTTGTGTACGTGCGTTGTGTGCTCCATGCTGTGCGCGTATGTGCATGAGTTGGATTAGATGGAGTTAGTGCGTTGGCTTGTGTACATGCGTGGCTGCATGCGTCCTGTACATGTGTGGCTTGTTGTGTGGTTATCAATATAAACTACTCCCTCCGTTCCTAAATATAAGTCTTTCTAGCCATTTCAAATAGACTACAACATACAGATGTATGTAGACATATTTTAGAGTGTAGATTCACTCATTTTGTTTCATATGTAGTCCCTTATTGAAATCTGTAAAAAGACTTAGCATCCTGATGTACCATTTCTAGTGGTTAGCAAAGACTTCATGTTCTTTTATTTGTTTATAGGTGGGCAAGCGGCAAAAAACAGGGGAAAACGTGCAAGGTTCCTTGGAGACGCTCCACCGCGAGGTTCCTTGCTCCTTCTCGGTCGTCGGGAATCTATGCTCTTCAACTCTTTTCTTTTACGTGAGCTTTGTTAATCCTTTTCCCAACACGCGAGACATCTAGCATCAAGGTGCACGTGTCATGCAAGAAAATGGAGATAATCAGATAAGCAGTGCGTAAGTGAGTCGTGCACTTCGATGGCACCTAAGCAATATTTTTTCTCCTCGATGGCACGTGAATACTACACGTACTCAACGACGGAGCACGGGATGGTAGCAATGACATGGTCAGCCCTTTTTTGGAGAGAGTACGTACTAAATAACTTTGATGTGTCCCGTCAACTCGCAGAACGATGTGAAGCTTGATTACACCTTCTCCCCCGCCGATGCATGCGCGGTGGCTCGCAGCACGAGGAGAAACTTTTGCTTACAAGAGGTGGATGTGCAGCAGTTCATTTGGTGTCAAATTGCCAGAAGTACTACTGTAGAACCATCGACTTCCGAAAGAGGCGAAGATCCAAGCGCAAGGTCACCTACTAACCTTAGGCTAGGTGTAGTGGGAGTAACATAAGTAGGGGTACCTCCTTTTTTTATTCAAGAAACAACCACACGCGATTATCGAGGTGCTGGTTACATAGAACAAACTTCCTGGAGTCCGTGCTCAGCCCTCCTGTATCTCTCTTCTAAGCCAGCCAGCGGACGCGCGGAGCCCATTGTCTGTTTGCTCACATGCGGTCCCACATGTCAGTGAAAACGCAAGAGGACCCACTGAACCTGCACATCTTTCACCTCGACGTGCTGGTGATGAAAAACAAATCCAATAAAGATCTTCGGTGGCCGCTTCTGGAGTTACTCAAGAGTAGTAAGATTTTATTTACAGTTTAACCCAAGATGCACATCACGTGGCTTCAACTACCACTCTATTTTCTTGCATGACACGACCTGGATGCTGGATGTCCCACGTGTCGGCAAAAGGAGGAAGAACCCGACCAAATCTTTGGTTGTGCTCTCGGTTTAGACTAGTTGTGCTAACTTAAATTTTTTATTGTGTACTCCCTCCGTTCCAAAATACTTGACTTCCATTTGTCCAAAAATGGATGTACCTATATACTAAAACATGTCTAGATACATCTATATTTTGACAAATAGAAGGCATGTATTGTGGAACGGAAGGAGTAGAATGGATGCAAGTTTTGGTATTGGGAAGAAGAGTACATCGATATATATATATATATATATATATATATATATATAGAGCGCAATTTAGTAGTAGATGTTCTAGCACTTTTAGCTAGCATAGAGGCTAGAGATGAGGCTAGTGCACTTTTGATACTCCTAGTAGAATAGAGGCTAGACATGAGACTAGATGCGAGGAAGCAACGTCTACTTCTTTACACTCAAAGAAGAAAGAAGCACGCAAGTTCGATCCTCCGCAGATCAACAATGAATGCACCGAGAAGGCACTAATCCAACTTACCGGAGAAGTTATGGAAGTTGGATATCTTCTAAAATGTATTCTTGTGGTTCTTATTTTCTTTGGTCTTGCTTTTCTAGTCAAAATTATCATTGGAGTTCGTGCAAAATGGAGGTCCGTTTGGGGTCGTGCGTTGGAGTTGGCCTTACAAGTGGGACCGCAGTTGAGGAAACCGACTATCGGCAAACCCCCACCTCGCCCACCGCGCGATGGCTGAAGTTAGAGAAACGACGAGGTTGAAGAGATTGCTCTAGCACGGACTCCAAGAAATATGATGTCAGATGGATGTTGTGGTGGTGGCGTGTGTCGCACTCCTGGACGTGAATGCTTGTTCTGGCCCATGCCAGCCTACTACTCCTACTACTTATATAGTACTCCTACTAGTAGTATCGAGGATTCGAGGTGCTGGTTACGTACAGCGAACACATTAACATATGGCTACAGTAAAAACACCCGCCAGACGCGCGAAGCATGTGAAGCTAGTACAAATAGTGTACTACTATTGTTGATTGGCCTCATCCGATAACCTGTTGCAATGCACGTACAATTATGTATTCGGAAAATATTTTTTTGCCTTGTCGCCCCACTCACTCAGAGAAGCGACTCGAAAGCCATTCATAAATTTAGTAAGTTTATCACAGGCATATCATTTTATTACATACCACAGGTCATCAACCCACATCGACAACGAGGATACATTATAAATACTAAAGTTGTCATCACACAACATATAACAAGCAATGAAATGAACTTCAACTCAACCAATCCTCGGTGTTGGAAATGCTTGCTTTGAACCACAAGTGATTCTCTGGGACGGGCCATCTATTGTCAATCTCGAGACCAACGCAGGACTGATCATCCAGGCTGAAGCGGCCTACTATATCAGTACCAGGGTAGGGAACCACCCAAATGTCTGAGGTATAGATAAATTTGCTTCTCATAAATGGTACTAGTAACGCTGTGCCAACAGCAGTTGGATCTCCTTTCACCATCATCAGATAGTTTTGTCCAAGGAAGAGCGAGTTTTCTCCAAGACTATCAATTCTGTACTAGGGATAAGGTGTTGGATCTAGCACACTAGTATCCATCCCGAATACCATGCAAGGAGTGTTGGAATAGGTTCGGAGAGTGCGACCATGGGAGACAACACGTGCTCCCTCAGTAGTAATAAACTCAGTGCGCTGTACACAAACAAGAAGAGGTGATCCATCGGAATTAGTTGCCAGGCGCCACCGAGTATATAAGTTCTGCTCGTCCTCATGCTCGTGATCATCGCCATCGTCATCTCCCCCTTGGTTATAAATTGTTTCAAGTATAGGTGGTGGAATGTTCATAGGACCTTGGAAACACAAGAAGAAGGTTAATTAGTAAAGGGAAACTTGCTAACCCGCATGCATGTGGATAAAACAATTATAATTACGATGGATTACAAACGTACCGAAACTACGAGGATCCCATGCAAAAACAGTGCCATGAGTGGTGGAAGCAAACACAAGACCCTCGTATTGAATTGCATCACAGTACACATCCGTGTGTAGAAACTGATTTTTTAGCAATATCCATCGAGTCGAACCACAAAGGACGGCAACAAGCTTGTCGAAGACAACAACAACTTCATAGTTCTTGTAATTCCAAGAGCGGTTGGGAACTCAACAAATTGCTATCTTCCGTAGAAGACATTCACCATGATCATATTTGAAGGTGCGTACAATACCGGTGTGCTCAACCTCTGGGAAGTCTGCTGAGATTTTTCAAAGTGGAACCCGGTGACGAGTGTACACATTCACAAGTTCTCACTCTCAGTTGTACCCAATATAAACAACCCAATCTCCATTTGCCCCTACCCAATCCTTGCACTCAAGCGATGTCATCTTAACATCATACGTATCATTATCAAGCGGCATCGACTTGCACAAGGCGAGGCCTCCGTCGTCCCCACGCCAGTCATCAGGGTCACGGGAAAGAAGATAGGGGAGATCAAACTGCTCCTTGACCCTTGGGTTCCTTGTAATGATGTTATTAGTTGAGTCTATAATGGTCTTAAACGAACCTGCCATGTTAGCCGAGGTGATGACGTCGCACCGATCAATGAGTTCCTCCACCACGTCATCTTTCAGATCAGGGCAAGAATAACGGGGTCGTTTCCGGCCTGTTCCCTCCATGGAGAAGACGATCGAATAATGGCAGAAGGAAGGGTGAAGGCAAATGGAGGAGGGAGAGGAAGAGTGTGCGACAGCAGTTCCAAATCGAGAGGGAAAGGCGAAGAGTCGGTGGACGGTTGCCAGTTTGCCATGGTACACGAAGAGGCGCCCCGGCCTACACGTCCAGTCAGAAATACTAGTAGAAAAGGACTCGCCGTCGTCTCACTGATATGTTGGAACGGGACCACATGTCAACGAAACATGGTGTGTAATTTCTCGTGCAAAATGCGATCTGGCCGCGTTGGGCTGAGGTGCCGCATTAGTTTTTTTTTGAAAGTTTGCCGCATTAGTTATCGACCTTTATTTTTTTAACACACAGTCTAAATGGATACCTCCTGTGGTCATCACATGTGAGCGGATATAGTGATGGTTGATTCACCCGAGCAACTTATTACTGTGGGAATATGTAAGTACCAGCGGATTCAAGGAACAAAGAAAAGATGGTTGCTTCGTCCGAGAAACTTACTGTGGCGAAGGTGGGGCTATGTGATTTGACTGCTCACTAGTCATTACTACTGCGGCGCAACGACTAGGGTGAATCTTTCCCTGAAGTTGTGTTGTGCACTCAATATTGTTGCATGGTAGGTGGAGCCGGATGAAGGATGTCCAACATGTCGGTGAAACGAAGTTGAATTGTTTCTAGCATTGCTATCAATCCTTCAGGATTTGTTTATATGTACGCATAATGTTAATGATATGAAGGTTTCAACTTTGGTTCCCGCAGGAAAAAAAAGGTTTCAACTCAGGATTCATGTGTCTTGTCTCGAGATTATCTCGTTACAACATTCCATCAAATACAAATGAAACTACCATGGCTACCATGTCTAATGCATCTCAATGGTTCGCATATCAGCGCCAATATTCACATCACAACTGAAGACAAAGTTGTGAGAAGGTGTACAAATAAAGAAAAAAAATATAATTGATCGATGTTGTTCGTAGGCATGGCTCCATTTCCTTGGCACTGTGTTCATTGCTTAGCATCTAGTTTCACCCAGCTCTGTAGCCAAAAAAGAGGTGTATGGAGGACACCACAATCCGATCATTTTGTGCAGCTCCACTAAAATCAAGCGGACCATCCCTGTTTGCAAAGATATCTAGTCAGTGTGATTACAATAATAGTGGAACTAGATGATGAAACATAACGCACATAAATAGAAGCCGATCACCTCTACGATATCTCTTTAGGACTAACTTCTTGTTGGAGAAGATTAGGCACGGAGTTGGATGAGGAGGATAGCAAAACCAATCTCCCTTTCTGCAGTCACACAGAAATGTAAAAACGTTGCCCGTGTGACATTTTGGCGGAACTGCACAAAACACTCTTAAGAAAAAAGTGGTTTGTGCAGTTCACCAAAAGGTCGCAATAGCAACGAGGTGAAAATGGATAGCCCTGTTTGCAAAAGGAGGTCAAAAGGAAACAATTACTGCCCAATAACACGAGTTGAAGACACATACGCCGACAAAAAAGAAGCATATTCCATGTAATAAGGGAAAGATAGCACATGGTGGTTTATCAAAAATGGTTTGACGACGAGATTGCAAGATGGAAAGTACGCCGGCCGAGATACAATTTAAGCAAACAACTAAAGAAGATCCACATGCAGCAACATGGGAAGATGGGCAGTGGAGCAAGGCTGGAGGAAGCTGTACTTGAGGGTCGTCAGGATGTTACTAGGAGGGCGCTGGCGGCCGGGATCTGCCCATAATGCGGCAGAGAGCAAGTGGCAAAGGCCCTACCGCACCGGAGCTTGGTCAGAGAGAACGGCGGGTACCACAGATCGGGACGTGCTACCTCAACACCGTCGAATGAAGAGATGATGCAATCCTCCCTTTCCGCCGGCGGACGGGATGCGGCCGGATCACTGACCAATGCTGAGAGAGAGAGACCATGGCCGCCTTGTGTGAGATGGTGTGACGAGAGACAAACCCATTTTTCCATTTTCCCCACGACAATCGTTTTATATTCTGTCCGTTCCATTGAGGAATATATAACTTTATTTAATACTAATGCGTCAAGTCGAACTTTTTTCCGCCTAGGTGTGGTACCCGACCCTCCTTCAAGTAAACAACCGCTACACGCGTCAAATTATCACATGGGCTGCCTTTTCATACAGAAATGACCTCCACCGTGTACCCGCGCGGGTGTGGCCGGGAACGAGACGTGAGTACGTGCGTCCTGCGTGCACTTCTTCTTTAGGTGCAGGTACGTACGTGGGTGGGTGTCAGAGAGATGGTTTGTGCGAAACAGAAGAAATGTGTTGATGATATCTCAAACAGAAAAATGTAACATATGCAATGTGTGTGAAACGGAGTCATGGACGTGAGATATCGATAGAACTGAAAATAGGGATGAAGTGTGTGGCTGCGCGATCGATAAAGAGTGCCATCGAATTTGTGTTTACCCACATCAAAGATACAGGGTGGCTGGTGAGGGAGTCCGGGATTAGGTGGTCCTCGGACAGCCGGACTATATACTTTGGCCGGACTGCTGGACTTTGAAGATACAAGATTGAAGACTTCGTCCCGTGTCCGGGTGGGACTCTCCTTTGCGTGGAAGGCAAGCTTGGCAATTCGGATATGTAGATCTCCTTCTCTGTAACTGACTCTGTGTAACCCTAGCCCCCTCCGGTGTCTATATAAACCGGAGGGTTAGTATGTAGGACAACAACAATCATAATCATAGGCTAGCTTCTAGGGTTTAGCCTCTACGATCTCGTGGTAGATCAACTCTTGTAATACTCATATCATCAAGATCAATCAAGTAGGAAGTAGGGTATTACCTCCATCGAGAGGGCCCGAAACCGGGTAAACATCATGTCCCCCGCCTCCTATTACCATTAGCCTTAGACGAACAGTTCGGGACCCCCTACCCGAGATCCGCCGGTTTTGACATCGACAGCTGGCCTACTGGAATGTGAGAGGGCAGAGGTGCAGTTTTTCTCCGTGGCATGGATACCTACCTAGAACATTCGACTAT
>NC_041387.1:181430922-181506896 GCF_002162155.2 Triticum dicoccoides | reverse complement strand
GGGGGGAGTGGGCAGAGACCGATCGACTAGTATATGTGTGGGGAAGGAGAGAGACCTAGCTATGTATTGAGGGAGATTGATCGACGTCCATGGATATGTGTAGTAGAGGAATAAGGTTGGGAGAAAGACAAAGGTAGAGCGTCGGAGGGTTGGTGGTGGAGTGGCGTCTCACAAATGGTGGGAGAGGCCTGCTAGACAAACGGAGGGTATGAGTGCAATATCAATAAGAGAGGGCAGGGGATGTCTGTCTGTCTATGCACGTGCGTGTGAGAGATGGGTCGGGAGGTATGCAAGGATGATGAGGGGAGAAGATATGGTTGTGGTAAGCATATGTAACTACATAGGAAGATCAACCGTCATGTGTCCGAGAAAGGGAGAGACATAACTAGCGAGGTAAGTGTATCGGTGCTTGGGGAAAACGAATTATAGTCGACCTGGCTATATGTAGGGAGATCAGTTCATATACACGCCTACATGTGTTAGAAGCAAATAAGGTCTGGAGAGACAGACAAGGGGAGAGGGGTGCGGCTAGGAGGTGGTGCGAGAGGCCTACCATGTCGAGGGGGGAGGAGTGTGCGAGTATGTGATCAATATAAAGAGGGGCGGGAGTGTGCACCTGCGTGGAACCGTATTGGACATAGGGGGCATGGACGGTGACAAGAGAAGAGGGGAAGTATGTATTTGTTTGTTGTAGGCACACTTGGCTAGAGAGGTATATTGACCGGTGTGCGCCGGAAAGAAGGAGCCGGGGGCCTACACACACCCTGGGTGGACGACCAAAAGAGAAATAATGAAAGTGCACGATGGAGGGGACGCTAAGGGTGGGTGAGAGGGGGGGGGGCGGGCGTGTGCATGGATGATAGAAAGTTAGCGCTAGCTAGCTACAAATAGAAGATGATCGTGAAGGTGTAAAAGACAAACAAAGATCATAATTCATTATAAAAAAGTGGATACGGATAGTTGAAGAAGATATCATAATGTAGAACATTGATTATAATTTGGGCTAATGTGTGGCTTTTGCAACTCAGGTGTAAATACTTGTCATAATGTAGGGGGCGGGGCACTATACTTTGTGTGATAAACATGGTGTATGTATGGAACATGGTTTAGATTATGAATATATAGTTAGTACATCAAATGTACTATTATTTGGAATCAGCATCAAGTGTATTCAAAAAATAGAATTTGAGTTCATGTAGTACACATAGTTCATATCTATCTCTATAGTAATCATGTGGTGTGTTATTATGGTAATACATGAATGATGGTTGAAGTTGGCAACAATCATGATTGTAGATTCTTATTGAAATAGAGAAACGAATTCAAATTTTGTTCGAATTGCAGCGGTAGTATAGACATTTAGAATGCACTAAAATGTTGGTATGAGTAGGTTACATGCATTATACAGCAAGCGAAAAAATTTAATTGGACATAACATGGATTCATACTCCCTCCTTCCATCTATATAGGGCGTAATGAGTTTTTTAAGACCGCCTTTGACTATTGACAAGATTAATAGTACATGACATGCACAATGTGAAAATTATATTATTGAAAGAACCTTTCATAGACGAATTTAATGGTGTGCTTTGTGTAAGTTGCATGTCATATATTATTGCTCTAATATTTGGTCAAAGTTAGCATCGAAAAATGCATTAGGCCCTATATAGATGGAAGGAGGGAGTAGCTTTGAATAGCATTTGTATAGTAAAACGGGGCAAGACTCTCTCTTTGTGTGGTGTGAATAGTTTTATTTTTTTCGTTTTCTTTTTGGTTAAGGGAAGTGCGAATTGATTTGGTATGTACAAGTACAATATTACTACATGTTAGGCTTGTCCCTAAAATTCAACCCGCGTCTTGTTATATCCCGAAAATTCAGATATCGTGCTCCCAAAACTGGCGCCTTCACAACCCGTGCCTTGCTATCCCGAAACTACAACGCGCGTGAAAACTCCCTCCAGTTGCCAAATCCCGACACGCGAAATCCCCTTCTAACCCTAAGCCGAAAGGGCCGCTAGTTCAAAATGGTGGGGGGTACTTTTGTAACACACCCTACATTTTGGAAAAATGTGTCCCTAAGTCATGGTTCACCCCCTCCCATTGCCCCCTTTTCGCCATTCGAAATCCCAGGACGCCATAACCTCTCCGCTCCAGCCGCAAAACCCCACCCTCCTCTGTCCGCCACCTCACCGCTGCCCAGCCAGAGCCTCTTCCCCGATGACGTCGTCCACTTCAACAGCTTGATGTCCCTCACCCACCTCCCTGGATGAGGATCCATCGTCCATCTTGTCATCCCGCCGGTTCAGCCACCCCGTCCTCCACCTCCAAGGAGCTGCTCCGAAGTTCGCCTCGTCTATCGCGGCTGCTCCATCCCCACAGCGCCGCCTTAACTTGTTCCACCAGAACCGCAACATCCTCACCGACTCCTCGGACGAAGCCGAGGCCTACTTGGCTTCACCAAAGAGGTTGTACACTCATCGCATCGCACCTTCTCCTTAACTCGACCTCCCAGGACCGACGGTGCTCCATCCCGCACCCCATGGAGCGGCTACCTTGAAGCCGGTGCCACGGGCGACATCTCCACGGGGCCTCTGCCCCAGTGCGAGGCCCCTTCGGTGGTGGTGTCCATACCAGCCGGATCTGCTGCTGCTGCTGCTGCTCCGGCTCTTGCTCGCTCGCTCGCGCTGCTGCTGCTGCTCCGGCTCTTGCTCGTTCACTCGCTCACCCAACTGTTGTTGCTGCTCCGGGTCTCATTCGCTTGCTCGCGCTGCTGCTGCTGCTGCTCTCCCCCTCGCTCGTGCTGTTGCTCTGCTCTGATTTAGACACACTTCAGTCGACTGAATCGACTTTTGTGTCAGTCGATTTTCAGGGGTTGGGGGGCTCGCCGGAGTTAAGGAAGAACCACCCGCAGCGGGGACGGGGGCTAGCCGAAGAGGTACCCCACTATCTATTTTAGGGTTCAGGGTGGGGGCGGGGGCCCTAGAGGGCTAGCCGGGGCAGCGGTGGGGAGTTTTTTTCGGGGTGGCGAGGTGGCGCTGGGGCCGGCGGTTCGGCCGGTGGTGGTTGGCGGCTCAGGGGGGCTGCAGATTCCAAAGTAAATTTCAGTTTCGACAGTTAAGTTCATAGTCAACAGTTTTTATCCCATCTGTTGTAGTCAGGTGGTTTTTGGTGATGTAAATTTTACATCTATTTTACATCATCTATTGGAGATGCTATTAGAATCCCACTTGAGATTGATGATGTCTGTCTTGTGCTACTTCAGCCTTGACGTCTTACGTCTCACTAGAGCTGCTCCAATGACAGAACGATCCATCACAACAGAGCAGTGCCCTGGACGATGTCTACAGATTCCTTAGATCTTCCTCCACACCTCCGACAGCCACCTCTGCCTAACTGCTTCAGCGACCAACCCAATGATGCTGAGGTCTACACGGCTATGGCAAAGAGGTTGTACACTTGTTGCATCACTTATTACTATACATTCATGTCGATCCATTAGGGCTATTTTGGTTCAACGGAAAAACATAGCAATAAAGAATTTTCCAATGGCACTCTACTATTCAATTATTCATGCATTTTGTTGAAAGGAATGAAGCAAAACATCCACCTGGACCTACTTTTCAAAATCCTATGCATGAAAACAAGACCAAGTTCATTAATGGATGAATAACATTCTAACTGTACACGCTTTCATATGGTTTCACTTTATTTTGGCCATGTTTCTTTGCATTCCTCTGCTCTTCCAATTCCTGTAAAGCAAACACCCAAGTTGATAGAAATCCTGTGTTTACAAATGTTCTGTTTACCATGTGCATTACTATCCTATTCCGGTGTTTTTCCTATCCCTGCGTTTTTAGAATATGCAAGCCAAATGAGCCCTTACAGAACTACTTAAGTTACAGGTAGGTGTCGAAGGGAAGTTTGTGTGGTTTGTCCTGCTCCTGCCGCGATGTCGTCCACGTCACCTGAGCTGCTCCATCGACAAAAGCATCCACCAAACTAGACATCACGACTCCTGACCGTCTTTCGCCGCCTCAGATCTCCTTCCCTGCTACCGGCATCCACCGCAACGGCATTACCATCATCGACTCAGCAGATGAACCCGAGGAGTACACGGGTCCACAAGAGAGGTCACACTCTTTTGTTTCTGGTTATGTTATGCATTGCTTAAAATTACCTGCTACTTTATCGTCCTGTTCACCTCTTGGACTCCAAGTCAGGTCCAAATAATGTTCAAACTTGAGTTCTAAATTAATTGTGGGGCACATATCGAGGCAGCAATGAATAGTATGTCTGTCTAATATCTAGTTCACCTAGGGTATGCCTATGTTGTTCATCTTGGGTGGGAAACAAATAGTAAAGCAATCATCATCTGTCTTTTTATTAATTTAAAGCAATCATCAACCTGCTATCATTATTTTTGGATCCATCCACTGGTTGTTACCATCACTCTAAATTTCTGCATGCTCTCCTTACATAATCTCACCATATTTTTTTCGTATGCATGTCAGATGTTGTACATAGTCATGCTGAACATGTAGAGAAAAGGAGAAGAGTTTTGTGCAGCAATACAATGTCATGGAGACATCGCTCCATGGTGGGTTCAATCGCAAACCCTTCCCACCCCTCTCTAGATTGTAATCCAGAGGAAGATATCTGTTCTGAGGCGGATTCAGACGCTGCTGACCACTCCTATTTACCCCCCAAGGTGTTTGCTCTACCTTGGCATGATGATGTTAGTCATATCATGCATATGTTGCCTTGCAATGCCTACTTTTGACATCATATATGTCATCTACTTAGTTTAGACATGTTCTGTAATGCCACCTGTTTAGTTTCTATATCATATATGGGAATTATGCATTCTCATATCTTTTAGCCAGCCATAATATATGTGAAATGTGCAATGCCATCCTGTTTAACCAGGCATCCTATATTTGAATGATATCTTGCCCATCCTTTTCTTCATTATATTTCCATTTGTCGACAATGTTTGTACATTAAACTACTCTTCCTGTGAATCAGCCATTTGGGTGGGAGATGGAAAAATCTGGAGTGAAAACAAGGCCTTCAGAGAAGAATCTGCTACCTGTCGAAGCAGATCTCTTGTTGGGTCCCGATAGCTCCTCAGAGATGGATTCAGAGATAGATGACCAGTCCTATTCCCCCACCGAGGTGTATGCTCAAACTTGGAACGGTTATACTGCTCATATCATGCATATCGTGTCTTGCATTCCATAGTTTAGACATCATATACACAATATTCAACACCATGTTCTTAGTTCAAACATCATATCGAATGCCCTCTTTTCAGCATATAAATCACATATGTGAATTAAATGATGCGATCCTGATTAGTTAGATACCATGTAGGTGAATTATGTCATGCGATCCTGTTTAGTTATTCATCATATCTTTGAATTATGTTATGCTATGCCATCCAGTTTAATAGAGCAATATACATGTCATGCTATCTGTTTTAGTTAAACAATATACATGTCAACTATTTCATGCCTTTTTTCCACACTATCTATTGCATCTGTCTCTCATACAATGTATGTACATTCAACTATGTTTCCTATTTATCAGCCATTTGAATTGGAGCGGGTGATGCCAGTATCCAGCGGACTAAAAACACGGTCTTCAAATAAAACAGTGCTACCTCTTGGTGGAGATAGCACCCCGATTGTACATGCACATGAACCAGCCCTACCACACATAACCCAAACTCTCATAGATTGTACCCTGATACGTCTCCAACGTATCTATAATTTATGAAGCATTCATGCTTTATTATTATCTGTTTTGGATGTTTATGGGCTTTATTATACACTTTTATATTATTTTTGGGACTAACCTATTAACCGGAGGCCCAGCCCATATTGTTGTTTTCTTGCCTATTTCAGTGTTTCGAAGAAAAGGAATATCAAACGGAGTCCAAACAGAATGAAACCTTCATGAGCGTTATTTTTGGAACGGAAGCAATCCAGGGGACTTGGAGTGCAAGCCAGGGAAGCTTCGAGGAGGCCACGAGGTAGGGGGCGCGCCCACCCCCCTAGGCGTGCCCTCCACCCTCGTGGGCCCCTCGTGTCTCCCCTGACCGACTTCTTTCGCCTATATATTCCCATATACCCTAAAAACATCAAAGACAACAATAGATCGGGAGTTCCACCGCCGCAAGCCTCTGTATCCACCAAAAACCTCTCGGGAGTCTGTTCCGGCACCCTGCCGGATGGGGGGATCCCTCACCAGTGGCCATCTTCATCATCCCGTCGCTCTCCATGACGAGGAGGGAGTAGTTCACCCTCGGGGCTGAGGGTATGTACCAGTAGCTATGTGTTTGATCTCTCTCTCTCTCTCTCTCTCTCTCGTGTTCTTAACTTCACACGATCTTGATGTATCGCGAGCTTTGCTACTATAGTTGGATCTTATGATGTTTCTCCCCCTCTACTCTCTTGTGGTGGATTGAGTTTTCCCTTTGAAGTTATCTTATCAGATTGAGTCTTTAAGGATCTGATAACACTTGATGTATGTCTTGCCGTGCTTATCTGTGGTGACAATGGGATATTCACGTGATCTACTTGATGTATGTTTCGGTGATCAACTTGCGGGTTCAATGAACTTATGCATAGGGGTTAGCACACGGTTTCGTCTTGACTCTCCGGTAGAAACTTTGGGGCACTCTTTGAAGTACTTTGTGTTGGTTGAATAGATGAATCTGAGATTGTGTGATGCATATCGTATAATCATGCCCACGGATACTTGAGGTGACATTGGAGTATCTAGGTGACATTAGGGTTTTGGTTGATTTGTGTCTGAAGGTGTTATTCTAGTATGAACTCTATGATAGATCGAACAGAAAGAATAGTTTCATGTTATTTTACTACGGACTCTTGAATAGATAGATCAGAAAGGATAACTTCGAGGTGGTTTCGTACCCTACCATAATCTCTTCGTTTGTTCTCCACTATTAGTGGCTTTGGAGTGACTCTTTTTTGCATGTTGAGGGATAGTTATATGATCCAAGTATATTATTTTTGTTGAGAGAACTTGCACTAGTGAAAGTATGAACCTTAGGCCTTGTTTCCTAGCATTACAATACCGTTTACGCTCACTTTTATCATTAGTTACCTTGCTGTTTTTATATTTTCAGATTACAAAAACCTATATCTACCATCCATATTGCACTTGCATCACCATCTCTTCGCCGAACTAGTGCACCTATACAATTTACCATTGTATTGTGTGTGTTGGGGACACAAGAGACTCTTTATTATTTGGTTGCAGGGTTGTTTAAGAGAGACCATCTTCATCCTATGCCTTCCACGGATTGATAAACCTTAGGTCATCCACTTGAGGGAAATTTGCTACTGTCCTACAAACCTCTGCATTTGGAGGCCCAACAACGTCTACAAGAAGAAGGTTGTGTAGTAGACATCAAGCTCTTTTCTGGCGCCGTTGCCGGGGAGGTGAGTGCTTGAAGGTATATCTTTAGATCTTGCAATCGAGTCTTTTTGTTTCTTGTTGTATCACTAGTTTAGTCTATAAAAGAAAACTACAAAAAAAATGGAATTGAGTTTGTCTCATATGCTTCATCTTTTTAATATCTTTCGTGAGAATGATGGAAAGGAATATTGTGTTCAATTGCTAGAAGAAGAATGCATTAAAATGCTTGGTACTAAATCTTTGAATGATGAGCATGATTGCAATGTTGTTAATATGAACTCTTTGAATATCCATAGTACTAATGTTGTTTGCACTAGTTATGATGAAAATGTCTCCTATAAACATGTCAATTTTTGTCGAGTACATTGGGTTTGCAAGTACACACCAAATAGGGAAAATAGATATTGCAAGAGGCATAAGCATTTAGAAACTAAATGGTTGCAAGAAAGGCTTAATGTTAGTGCTGAAAATTTAAAATATCTCCGCCGTATGTGTGAACTTTGCAATGAACATGGTCATTTAAATCTCCGATGCAAATTGTTTCATGATCGAATTGTGTCCAAACATTGTGATGAATTGATTTCCCTTGTGCATCATAATGAACTTAGTTTGCTTTTGGGTTATGAAGAATTGAAACGTGCAACTAAGCATATTCTAAAATTTAACCTTGAGAATTTTCTTGATATTAATCTAGAGGAAATTTATTTGTATTGTGCGGTGAATTGCGTTGAAAATCCTTATATTACCAATTACCTAAAGAAACAAAAGCAAATAGAAGATGAAGAGAATACTAATGAAAGGGAAGAGACTTCCTAGTATCCTCCTATTATTTCTTATGATGAATCATGTAACGAGGAGGAGTTTTCTATTCAACCAATCTCATCAATAAGGAGCTCAAAGAAGAGGGTTGAACCAACACATGATGTCAAGAAGAAAAAGAAAAAAACGGAAAAGCAAAGGTAAAAAGGTATCCCTCCCAAATGAAGTTGCTCCTACTACTCATTGTGATGATGATAATTGCTATACTATTGGTGCTATCCATACTATTAATGATGAGAGTGATTATGCTTATGATATTAAAAGGCCCAAGCTTGGGGAAGCTATGTTTGATGAGAATGACATATTTGAGAATATATTTTCTGCAATTAATGTTTGTCACAAGCTTGGGGATGCTATGTTTAATGAAGATGATATTTTTAGCATCCCAAGTTTTGATATGCAAAGTTGTTATGATGATAGCATGCTTCTTACCTATGATGATTATGTTGATGAAAGTGGGTTTGGAAGAGTGTTAGCTTTAGGAAGTAATGACCCCACTATTTTGGAGGATGTTGAATCTTATTGTGATGAATATGAAAGTGGATTTGGAAGAGTGTCAACTTTATTTAGTGATGATTCCACTATCTTGGAACATGTTTCAATTGATTATGATGAGAACAAAGTTGCTACTTATGATGATTATTGTGATGAACTTATGCTATAAAAAGTAGTGATGGTTATATTTATAAAACTTGTCATGATTGTGATTACCCTTTCTCTGAACATTACTCTTTTAATATGGAAACAATTTATAGTATTCGAGTCTCTTATGATACTCCCACTATTCCGAATAAGAAGAACTTTGCTTATGTAGAGAGTAGTAAAATTTATATGCTTGTAGATCATGAAAAGAATGCTTTAGGTGCTGGTTATATTGTCGAATTCATTCATGATTCTACTGAAAATTATTATGAGGGAGGAACATATGCTTGTAGGAATTGCAATAATATCAAGTTTCCTCTCTATGTGTTGAAAATCTTCAAGTTATGCTTGTTTTACCTTCCTATGCTAGTTGATTATTGTTCCCATAAGTTGTTTGCTCACAAAATCCCTATGCATAGGAAGAGGGTTAGACTTAAATGTGCTAGTCATATGCTTCATGATGCTCCCGTTATGTTTCAATTCTTATCATTTATGTGAGCATCATTGTCATCATCATGCCTAGCTAAAAGGCATTAAAGAAAAGCGCTTGTTGGGAGACAACCCAACACTTTTATCTACTGTTTTTGTGTGTTCACATGATTATGCTTCTGTAGTAATCATGGTTTATAGTTTTTGTTTCAATAAAGTGCCAAGTAAGACCTTTAGGATAGCTTATGGTGATAGTTGTGTTGATCCTGCTGAAAATCAGAAACTTTTGCACACAGTAAATTAGTTTTGATAATTCACGGAAACATGCTTTTTATCTGATTCTTTTTGCTATGGATTGTTACAAAAATTTCTTAGGACTTCATAATTTGTCAGGATTTGTGGAGTTCCATAAGTATACGTTTGGTACATATTACTACAGACTGTTCTATTTTTGATAGATTCCGTTTTCATTGTGTTGTTTGCTTATTTTGATGAATCTATGAGTAGTATTGGACGGTATAAACCATACAGAAGTTGGAATATAGTAGATATTACACCAATATGAATTTATAATGAGTTCATTACAGTACCTAAGTGGTGGTTTTATTTTCTTATACTAACGGAGCTTACGAGTTTTCTGTTGAGTTTTGTGATATGAAGATTTCAAGTTTTGGGTAAAGATTCAATGGACTATGGAATAAGGAGTGGCAAGAGCCTAAGCTTGGGGATGCCCAAGGCACCCCAAGGTAATATTAAAAGACAACCAAAAGCCTAAGCTTGGGGATGCCCCGGAAGGCATCCCCTCTTTCGTCTTCGTTCATCGGTAACTTTACTTGGAGCTATATTTTTATTCACCACATGATACGTGTTTTGCTTGGAGCATCATTTTATTTTGTTATTATTTGCTTTATGTTATTTATAATAATGTTTTGCATCTTTATTTTCAATAAAAATGTCAAGGATAGCCTTTACCATGCTTATTTTGCTAGTATACATGTTGCTGTTTGAAAACAAAAAGTTTACCGCTGTTGCAAAAATTCCCTAGAAATGTAAGAGAATGGTATAATGTTGAAACTTTTTGCATATTGAGATCTGATAAATATTATACATTTAGGTATTTTTCTCATAATTTTTGGAGTTAGGGAAGTATGATGAATCTTGCATTCTTTACAGACTATACTGATTTGGCAGATTGCTGTTATGTTTGCATTGTTTGCATGTGTTTGCTTGTTTAATGATTCTTTTTGAGGATAGGAGTATTAAATATGCAGAGACATTTAGGATGCAATGTGGAATAATAATTTTAATGATTTGTTGAAGTAGAAAATGATAAGGTTTGCATTGGTTTATACTAACTTATCTCACGAGTTCTTGTTGAGTTTGCTGTGGATGAAGCTTTCGAGATTTAGGAAACCAAGATATAAAAGGAATTAAGGAGACACAAAAGCTCAAGATTGAAGATGACCAAGGCACCCCTAGATAATATTTCAAGAAGTCTCAAGCATCTAAGCTTGGGGATGCCCCGGTAGGCATCCCACCTTTCTTCTTCAACAATTATTGGTTAGTATCGGTTGAGCCTAAGTATTTGCTTCTTCACATGAGTCATGCTATCCTTGAAATGCCATATTATTTTGTTTTGCTTGCTGTTTGAATAAGATACCAAGATCTGAAATTCTTAAATGTGAGAGAGTCTTCACATAGTTACATAATTATTTAACTACTCATTGATCTTCACCTATATCTTGTTGGAGTAGTTTGTCATTTACTCGTGTGCTTCACTTATATCCTATGAGTAAATGGTTGAATGAGTTGAATGTCATAAATCTGAAATTATATATGTTTCATTTGCTTATCCCATGGGGAGTAATGACTTCACATCTAAGAAGTAGAGGTTGTAAATTTATTGAAGGTTAGCAAGCATTGTATTGGTCATTTGAACAATTCATGAAAGAATATTGAAGGAAGAGAGATTTCACATATAAATATACTATCTTAGACATCTTCTATGATTGTGAGCCCCATTAATTATTTTCAAACCTAAGCAAATTAGTTAAAGTTGGACAAGGAAGACAACGTAATGAGTTATGCTTGGGTGTATTTGTATAGAAATTATATTGTTATAGATCCTCCAACATGTGGTGCTTGCTTTTTAGAATCCTTTGCTAGCCAAAATATCTGTACTAAGCGGGAATACTGCTTGTGCATCCAAATCCCTCGAACCAAGTTTCTTCCATGAGTGTCCACCATACCTACCTATATGCGGTATTTACCTGCCGTTCCAAGTAAATTTGCATGTGCCAAACTCTAAACCTTCAAATAATAATCTGTTTTGTATGCCCGAATCGCTCATGTAGCGACTAGGGGCTGTCAGTACCTTCCATGCTAGGTGGGTTATTCTCAAGATGAGTGGACTCTGCTCATCATTCACGAGAAAAATGGCTGGTAACCGGGATGCCCAGTCCCATGATCAAAAAGGTCAAAACACAAAAAAATAATGAAAGCAAAACTCCCCCAAGACAGTTGTTGGTATGGACGGTACCCCATTGTTTCGGATGGCCGTGGAGTGTGATTGTTGGTGGAGGGGGAGTAAAAACTTTACCATTCTGTTTGGGAACCGCCTATAATGTATGTAGTATGGAAGATATTGGGAACTCTTGGTTGTTATGTTGACAATGAAAGCATATCTCTCAAAATTATTTTCATCTCTATTTCAAAATCGAGCTCTGGCACCTCTGCAAATCCTTGCTTCCCTCTGCGAAGGGCCTATCTTTTACTTTTATGCAAGAGTTAGTAGTATTCCTTCTCATTCATACCTACTCTTTAGTTGGCAAGCATCGTGTGTTGGGGAAAGATCTATGCATATATGGCCATGCAAATATATTTGATCATGAATTATTCTTGTTGACAATTATCTATATGATAAGTGGGTTGGGAGGCGAAACACTAAGCCCCTATATTTCTCTGTGTTCGATGGATGCTAGTTGTTCTAAGAATATGCTTTGAGTGGTAGCAATCATGGAAGACTATATGATAGTTGAGTATGTGGAGTTTGCTAAATCAAAGCTCTGACATAGACCCTTCCTGAAAATAAGATGAATTGTAATTGTTTGATGACTAAGAATGAAGTTTGCTAGTTTTCAAGAAAGTTTATGGTCTATGCTGTAATATGTGGATTGTCTGTTACTTGATCCTGAGAAGTTCTATGAGATAAACTACTGTTATGACAAATAATCATGCTAGAAAAGGTGATTGAAATTATCATTGATCAAACTTGTGCACCTGCTAGCATTCACACTTCATAAATTCTTTCTTTTATCATTTACCTACTCGAGGACGAGCAGGAATTAAGCTTGGGGATGCTGATATGTCTCCAACATATCTATAATTTATGAAGCATTCATGCTATATTATTACATGTTTTGGATGTTTATGGGCTTTATTATACACTTTTTATATTATTTTTGGGACTAACCTATTAACCGGAGGCCCAACCCATATTGTTGTTTTCTTGCCTATTTCAGTGTTTCGAAGAAAAGGAATATCAAACGGAGTCCAAACGGAATGAAACCTTCGGGAGCGTTATTTTTGGAACGGAAGCAATCCAGGGGACTTGAAGTGCAAGTCAGGGAAGCTTAGAGGAGGCCACGAGGCAGGAGGGCGCGCCCACCCCCCTGAGAGCGCCCTCCACCCTCGTGGGCCCCTCGTGGCTCTCCTAACCGACTTCTTTCGCCTATATATTCCCATATACCCTAAAAACATCGAAGACAACAATAGATCAGGAGTTCCGCCGCCGCAAGCCTCTGTAGCCACCAAAAACCTCTTGGGAGCCCGTTCCGGCACCCTGCCAGAGGGGGGGATCCCTCACCGGTGGCCATCTTCATCATCCCGGCACTCTCCATGATGAGGAGGGAGTAGTTCACCCTCGAGGCTGAGGGTATGTACCAGTAGCTATGTGTTTGATCTCTCTCTCTCTCTCTCTCTCTCTCTCTCTCTCGTGTTCTTGACTTCGCACGCTCTTGATGTATCACGAGCTTTGCTACTATAGTTGAATCTTATGATGTTTCTCCCCCTCTACTCTCTTGTGATAAATTGAGTTTTCCCTTTGAAGTTATCTTATTGGATTGAGTCTTTAAGGATTTGAGAACACTTGATGTATGTCTTGCCGTGCTTATCTATGGTGACAATGGGATATTCACGTGATCTACTTGATGTATGTTTCGGTGATCAACTTGCCGGTTCAATGAACTTATGCATAGGGGTTGGCACACGTTTTCGTCTTGACTCTCCGGTAGAAACTTTGGAGCACTCTTTGAAGAACTTTGTGTTGGTTGAATAGATGAATCTGAGATTGTGTGATGCATATCGTATAATCATGCCCACGGATACTTGAGGCGACATTGGAGTATCTAGGTGAAATTATGGTTTTGGTTGATTTGTGTCTTAAGGTGTTATTCTAGTATGAACTCTATGATAGATCGAACGGAAAGAATAGCTTCATGTTATTTTACTACGGACTCTTGAATAGATAAATCAGAAAGGATAACTTTGAGGTGGTTTCGTACCCTACCATACTCTCTTTGTTTTTTCTCCACTATTAGTGGCTTTGGAGTGACTCTTTGTTGCATGTTGAGGGATAGTTATATGATCCAAGTATGTTATTATTGTTGAGAGAACTTGCACTAGTGAAAGTATGTACCTTAGGACGTGTTTCCTAGCATTGCAATACCGTTTACGCTAACTTTTACCATTAGTTACCTTGCTGTTTTTATATTTTCAGATTACAAAAACCTATATCTACCATCCATATTGCACTTGTATCACCATCTCTTCCCCGAACTAGTGCACCTATACAATTAACCATTGTATTGGGTGCGTTGGGGACACAAGAGACTCTTTGTTATTTGGTTGCAGGGTTGTTTGAGAGAGACCATCTTCATCCTACGCCTCCCACGGATTGATAAACCAGGTCATCCACTTGAGGGAAATTTGCTACTGTCCTACAAACCTCTGCACTTGGAGGCCCAACAATGTCTACAAGAAGAAGGTTGTGTAGTAGACATCATACCCCTACTGCGATGGACAGAGAACCAGCTTCACCTAATCTAACACCAACCCCAGCCGATAGTAACCCAGTTCCTGTTGACATAGCACCATCTCCACCATAGAGCTCCCAAACAAGAGCAGTAAGTAAGGCAACTCCAGTGCCCAAAGGGCCAGTACTATCACGGCGAACCCCAACTCCACCATTTAGTACGCCTATTCCTATGGAGGAAGCACAACCAGCTAGCTGTAGTTTAGCATCTATCGCATTTGATGTTGTTAAATCGCATGTGCGTATCTTCCCATCTTGGAAATATTATACTGAAGGTGAAGGAAAATGCCAGTTGTAGGTGTTTGTCTAGGAGTTATGTGTAAGTAATGTTATTCATGGCAATTACTTTGCTTTGTCCCATACATCCTACCTCCATGATGGTTATAATACATCAATTTTTCCCATTTTTCTCTATAGAGAAGGACCGATTTGGAAACTCAGGATGAGGTAACCTGTGCTAATACCTCTGCTATCTTCAAGAATGCTTGATGGCAATATCAGAATTACCTGAAGAAAATGTACTTCACCGGCAAAAAAACTCATCAAATTCCCTTATGTTCTCCTGAGACACATTTACTGGATGATGGCTGGGAACGCCTTGTCCTGTACTGGTCCCAAACCAAGAATGTGCTAAGGTCTATGAGCTCATTTTCTATTTTTAAGTATTATATTCTTGCGTCTTATTGTACTCTGTTCATGTAGAACAAGTGCCTAAACCTGAAGAACAACAGTTCTAATTTAAGATTCCATTGCTATCATAGTTCAAAAAAATGCTAGGCATTAATTGTGCATTTTGCCACCGCCTTGCGCTTTACTGACCAAAGCGCATGCTTATGCGCATTTATGCACAGATTAAGCGTAGTTATGCGCAATGCGTTTTGCCAACACCTAGAGCCTAGGCGCGCTTAAGCGCTCGCTTATGCGCGCCTTTTTTAACTATGATTGCTTTTCTCTTGTATCACTGTATTTACTCATACAAACTTATTTTTTAATTGAAGGGTCCAATCGAAACTCCAATGGCACAGCAGGTATGTTCACGCATGTTTCTTTAACAGGTTTGCTCTTATCAATAGCTCTATTGATTTCAATTTTAATTGTGTATATAGTTGACTTTCATATCATGCACATTACTAGCATCACAACAGAGCCAATAGTGTTGTTGTACATGTAGACCCGTGGTACCCATCTGAAATCTTGTTGTGCTGTGTAGTTTCCCATGCTTTGTATTCTTTCACTGCTGCTTTGTCTTGAACTGATATGATTTGACCGTGTCTTTATTTTGATTTGTTAAGACAATGTAGTGACCATAGCACATAGATATATGTTTGTTTGATGCTTTTATTATGTACTAGTACTTGGCAATAGAAGACTTGGTAGTTTAATCCTGTCCACCTTACTAATGAGCTGGTTCATCGAAATGAGTTTCATATACTAGTACATGCTAAACTTGTTATGTGTCTGCTTGTTTCTTCTTTTAGAATGCTAACAGAATATTGGGGAAGAGTGCCTTATTAAGCAATGGTAAAGGAAGTAATGCAGATAAGGTTCAGGATAGTGACACATCCTTGTTGGTCTCCAACAAAGCTGATAAAACAGCTAAGGAAGACTATCTTGAAGACAGCGAGACAACCCCAAAGTCCTGTCTTGGTTTAGTGTTCGAGTTACTGGCCACTACCGCTTGCACAAGCTATTCAAACTCACTGTCTGAATTAGTTCAGTTTCTTGAGTCTCAACTACAAGCTGAAAGACATCGATTAGCTGTGCTGCGACAAGAAGCGGAAGGACTGCGGAAGTCCCTGGAGCATTCAGATGCATACATTCTGGTGCAACAGCAAGCGTTGGAGGATTTTAGCGCCAGACAGGACAAAGCTAATAAGCTTGCTAAGCTTATTGCCAGCATGGTGGATACCCAGGATAACGTTTCCTGAGCTCTTCTGAAGTTGTTTCAGTTATGCTCTTGTTTTGCTGCCGTGTTTATTTGCACTGGTGGCCAATTTTGACGGCCAGTGTATGTAATATGCTGCTTTATTCCCTATATTTGCACTGGTGGCGAACTTTGATGCCTAGTGGATGTAATATGTGTAATAGCAGTAATAGGCTAGCGTTAATTGCTTGCTTATTTATTTCCTTATTGTCTTGTTTAGTTGTTTGCTTGTAGTCACTGCAGTTCTTTTTCTGTGTTTTTCTAGTGGCCACAATAGCCCATTTTTGGTAACTAGGCCAAAATAATCATGGCACACACGGACTGTTGTAACCATGGGCCTCCTGCGGGCTGTATGATCCATGGGCCTTCTTCAGGCTATAGGATCCATTGGCCTTCTATACGGGCCATAGGATCCATTGGCCTTCTATACAGGCCTTAGATCCATGGCCCTTCTACGGGCCGTAGGGTCCATGGGCCTTCTACGAGCCGTACGATCCATGGGTCTTCTACGAGGCATATCATCATTTCACCAATCATGCGTCGTACTATTCGTGGACCATAACGGGCCGTTAATAGGCCGTATTTGATAACTCTATGAAAACAGCCCAAAGGGTTTTTTTTGACATGAAAACGGCCCAACGTATTAACGGTCCACAAACGGGCCGACTGTAATGACGGGCTGAATTTGGCCCACAAGCAGAAAATGATAGTAACGGGCCGTATGTAACCGAATGCTGCACATGAGCCCAAGAATCAATGGGCCCTGAGAAGACCGAAAGATAACTTGGGCTGGAAACGGCCCAATGGAATAACGGGCCGTTAATGGGTATAAAGTGATACACTGTTCATTACGGGCCAGTTTCACCGCAGGCCATTAATGGGCCAAGAGTTACAAATGGCCTCATATAGGCCGAAAGAAGTCATGGGCCACACATGGGCCGGAAGTTAAAACGGGCTGGAATCATATTGGACGGCCCAGATGACGCTACTGGGCCTAATTCGAAGAGGTCGTAACGGGCCCTGGGTTAGCGGGCTGTAAATGGGCTATATGCGAACATGCCGTTAAAAGGCTTTTCGTGGGCCGGCCCGCCACCTTTTGACCAAGTCAAACGGGCCGGCCTTTTCACAGGAATGGGACTCTGTTGGGCCGTGCCACGTGTTGCCGTATCATAGGCGCCTTCGGTCCAATGAGTGGATGACATCTGTCCCAACAGTGAGCCGACACATGTTTCCTCCAGCCAATGATGATTTTACACGTGGAAAATCCCCATTGATCGAGGCTATTAACGGGTTATCGGATCCAAAACCGTACCCGATAGCTTAACGACGTTCCATTACGATGGATGCCACGTGTCGGTCACCCTTGACGGAAGCACTTCTGTAACGCGCGATTTATCGTCATGGAAGTGGACAATTCCGTGATGATAATTTTGGTAATGTCATGGAACACTTCTATGACATCACAGGTATGACTATCTTTATTCTGTCATAAAATTTTCATGGATGTACATGCATGACAAAAAACGCGACCTACTGTAACAAACACGTATCATCACGGAAGTGTATTTTTTGTAGTGAGTACAGTTCGGCACCCCGAATTATAGCATTATATGCATTGGCTCCGAATCACGTCTTTGGTCAATAGTTGGGTTGCCCGGCTCCTGTGCTTACTACCTTACGTTCCCTATATCGGCTAGGGTAGTACAAGGAGAACTACTTCGATTGTGTCCTGGTTTATCCGGATGAGCACCTCAGTAGAGAAAGCCGAAAACTGACTGTCGTGATACGGCGTGAGCCGGTCAGCTGTTGAAGAGGTTACAAATCTTTTGCAATTTTTTCCGCATTATGCGATGAATCAGGTTTTATCCGATCAGGTGTTTACAACACCCCAAGTTCAGACTTGCGAATACTAGGGGCTGCGCCTAAATTTCTATTGTCAAACTCCTATGGCTAAGTGAGGGTGATAAAGCCATATAGTCCGATTGCCTGGTTCGTTGCACTAAACACCTCCTTTAAGGACCAAACTTTGGGATAAAGAGTGTTTAGATTCATCCTGAACACCCCCGTACTACCTACATGGGGGCTGAAGCCGACGACTGGCTGATAACCCACAAGTGTAGGGGATCGCAACAGCTTTCGAGGGTAAAGTATTCAACCCAAATTTATTGATTCGACACAAGGGGAGCCAAAGAATATTCTTGAGTATTAGCAGTTGAGTTGTCAATTCAACCACACCTGGATAACTTAGCATCTGTAGCAAAGTATTTAGTAGAAAAGTAGTATGATAATAAAAGTAGCGGTAGCAAAAGTAAAGATAATAGTTTTTGGGTTTCTATAGTAGTTGTAACAGCAACAACGGAAAAGTAAATAAGTGAAGAACAATATGTGAAAAGCTCGTAGGCAATGGATCAGTGATGGATAATTATGCCGGATGCGATTCCTCATGTAATTGCTATAAAATAGGGTGACACAGAACTAGCTCCAGTTCATCAATGTAATGTAGGCATGTATTCCGTAAATAGTCATACGTGCTTATGGAAAAGAACTTGCATGACATCTTTTGTCCTACCCCCGTGACAGCGGGGTCCTAGCGGAAACTAAGGGATAATAAGGCCTCCTTTTAATAGAGAACCGAAACAAAGCATTAGCACATAATGAATACATGAACTCCTCAAACTACAGTCATCACCGAGAAGTATCCCGATTATTATCACTTTGGGGTTGTTGGATCATAACACATAATAGGTGATTATAGACTTGCAAGATAGGATCAAGAACACACATATATTCATGAAAACATGATAGGTTCAGATCTGAAATCATGGCACTCGGGCCCTAGTGACAAGCATTAAGCATAGCAAAGTCATAGCAACATCAACCTCAGAACATAGTGGATACTAGGGATCAAACCCTAACAAAACTAACTTGATTACATGTAAATCTCATCCAACCCATCACCGTCCAGCAAGCCTACGATGGAATTACTCGCGCACGGCGGTGAGTATCATGAAATTGGTGATGGAGGATGGTTGATGATGATGACGGTGACGAATCCCCCTCTCCGGAGCCCCGAACGGACTCCAGATCATCCCTCCCGAGAGAGATTAGGGCTTGGCAGCGGCTCCGTGTCGTAAAACGCGATGAAACTTTCTCTCTGGGTTTTTTCTCCCCGAACGTGAATATATGGAGTTGGAATTGAGGCCGGTGGAGGTCCAGGGGGCCCATGAGATAGGGGGGCGTGCCCAGGGGGAGGGGACGCGCCCCCTGTCTCATGGACAGGGTGTGGGCCCCCTGGTCTTGATTCTTTCGCCAATATTTTTTATATTTTCCAAAAAGTCCCTCCGTGGATTTTCAGGACATTCCGAGAACTTTTCTTTTCTACACATAAAACAACATCATGGCAGTTCTGCTGAAAACAGCGTCAGTCCGGGTAAGTTTCATTCAAATAATGCAAGTTAGAGTCCAAAACAAGGCAAAAGTGTTTGGAAAAGTAGATACGTTGGAGACGTATCAACTCCACCAAGCTTAAACCTTTGCTTGTCCTCAAGCAATTCAGTTGATAAACTGAAAGTGATAAAGAAAAACTTTTACAAACTCTGTTTGCTCTTGTTGTTGTAAACATGAAAAACCAGCATTCAAGTTTCAACAAATATTATAAACTAACCATACTCACAATAACACTTAGGTCTCACAATTACTCATATCAATAGCATAATCAGCTAGCGAGCCATAATAATAAAACTCGGATGACAACACTTTCTCAAAACAATCATAACATGATATAACAAAATGGTATCTCGCTAGCCCTTTCTGAGTCCGTAAAACATAAATGCAGAGCACCTTTAACGATCAAGGACTGACTAAACATTGTAATTCATGGTAAAAGAGATCCAGTCAAGTCATACCCAATATAAACCAATAGTAATGAATGCAAATGATAGTGTGCTCTCGAGCGGGTGCTTTTTAATAAGAAGGGTGATGACTAAACATAAAAGTAAATAGATAGGCCCTTCGCAGAGGGAAGCAGGGATTTGTAGAGGTGCGAGAGCTCGATTTTAAAAGAGAGATTAAATAACATTTTGAGCGGCATACTTTTGTTGTCAACGGAACAACTATGAGATGTCTGTATCTTCCATACTACATGCATTATAGGCAGTTCCCAAACAGAATGGTAAAGGTTTATACTCCCCCAACTACCAACAAGCATCAATTCATGGCTTGCTCGAAACAACGAGTGCCTCCAACAACAGCCCTGGGGGAGTTTTGTTTAATTATTTTGATTTGCTTTGATCTTTTTGGATCATGGGACTGGGCATCCCGGTTACCGGCCCTTTCTCGTGAATGAGGAGCGGAGTCCACTCCTCTTGAGAATAACCCACCTAGCATGGAATATATAGGCAGCCCTAGTTGAAATATGAGCTGCTCGAGCATACAAAACAGAATTTCATTTGAAGGTTTGGAGTTTGGCATATACAAATTTACTTGGAACGGCAGGTAAATACCGCATATGGGAAGGTATAGTGGACTCATATGGAACAACTTTGGGGTTTAAGGAGTTTGGATGCACAAGCAATATTCCCGCTTAGTACAGGTGAAGGCTAGCAAAAGACTGGGAAGCGACCAACTGAGAGAGCGACAACAGTCATGAACATGCATTAAAAATAATTCACACCGAATACAAGCATGAGTAGGATATAATCCACCATGAACATAAATATCATGAAGGCTATGTTGATTTGTTTCAACTACATGCGTGAACATGTGCCAAGTCGAGTCACTCAATTCATTCAAAGGAGGATACCATCCCATCATATCACATCATAATCATTCTAATAGCATGTTGGCACGCAAGGTAAACCATTATAACTCATAGCTAATCAAGCATGGCACAAGCAACTATAATCTCTAGATGTCATTGCAAATATGTTTACTTCATAATAAGCTGACTCAGAAACGATGAACTCATCATATTTACAAAAACAAGAGAGGTCGAGTTCATACCAGCTTTTCTCATCCCAATAAGTCCATCACATATCGTCATTATTGCCTTTCACTTGCACGACCGAACGATGTGTATAATAAGGAGAATGCACGTGCATGGACTACGCTTGAATCTGCAAGCATTCAACTCAAGAGAGAAGACAAGTAATATGGGCTCTAAGTTAAATAAACAATCATGCATATGAGAGCCACTAAACATTTTCAATATGGTCTTCTCGACCCCCAAAGGAAAGAAAATAAAATAAAACTATTTACACGGGAAAGCTCCCAACAAGTAAGAAGAAGAACTAGAAATCTTTTTGGGTTTTCATTTTAATTTCTACTACAAGCATGGAATTTAAACTAACTATTTTTTTTTGGTTTTTCTTAAGGTTTATCACACACACAAGAAGAAAGCTAGAAAAAGAAAATTAAACTAGCATGAATAATACAATGAAAGAGTATGAGCACCGACGACTAGTGTGTGAACATGAATGTAAAGTCGATGAGAAATACGTACCCCAAGCTTAGGCTTTTGGCCTAAGTTGGTCTAGTACCAAGGACCGCTTGGCTGATATCCGTAAGTGAAACTGGGGTTGTATTGCGATGCAGCGGCAACCGCCTCCTGAGCTGTGGCGTGTTGGCGAGCTGCCTCCGCTCTCCCCTCGTGTTCAGCTGCTTCCTCCCTGGTGACAACATATCTTCCTTTTGCCTGATAATCAAAAAGGTGGGGAGAAGGAAGAGTAACATGGACGACGTTGCGTCTGTCATAGATTAGTCGATATTGGAGGAATTGTTCATTCCTCCATAGAAATTGATGATTGACCATAGCTTCATAATCCAAATAAATAGGAGGTATCAACATATCTCCCTCTCGTGGGGCTATACCAAGATAATTAGCCACACGGGTTGCATAAATTCCTCCAAAAAATCTCCCTTTCTACTATCATTCTGCAACCTACGTGCAACTATTGCCCCCAAGTTATAACCTTTATAACCTGACACAACACTCTTGAGGACACAAAGATCAGGGACACACATGTGACATGCTTCGTCTTTATCGTTAATGCATCTACCAATAAAGAGAGCAAAATAATGTATAGCAGGAAAATGAATGCTCCCTATGGTAGCTTGTGCAATATCCCTAGATTCTCCCATAGTAATACTAGCAAGGAAATCTCTAAATTCAAATTTGTGAGGATCATTAATATTACCCCACTGCGGGAGTTTGCAAGTAGTTGTGAAATCCTCTAAGTCCATGGTATAAGATGTATCATAAATATCAAATATGACACTAGGAGAATTACACGCACAGTTATATTTAAACCTCCGCACAAAAGAGTCAGTCAATTGATAGTACTGAGGACACTTATCTTGTAAGAAGTCCTCCAGCTCGGCATTACGCACAAACACATCAAATTCCTCCTTAAAGCCTGCTTCGACCATAAAATTATCGGATGGCCACTCACAAGCTCATACATCCGCGTCCCTCGGCAATTCAACATCTTGCTCACGTATAGCAATCCTGGGCCCTTTCTTCATAGAGGAACCACCTTGGTACATTCTTCTAAGCATAATTCTTTTTCTGAAAATTTCTAAAATTTTAGTAACTTCAAAATAAAAGTGAATAAAACTAAACAAGATTGGTAGCAACTACTCCTACAAGTGCCTAGAGACTATATCATGCATTAGAATTGCTTGGGACCTCATAAATTCAACATGCAAGCTCAAGAACATGGTCACCTATGCAGCAAAAATTTGCAATGAATAAAGCACTAGAACAAAAACTAATTGGACCAATGGAGGTGTCACATACCAAGCAACAGTCTCCCAAGCAGTTTTGTGAATCGAGCTTTGAGCAAGGAGATCGAACATCGCAGCAAAATGAGCTAGAACTCGTGCTTGAGCTGGTCGGGGATTTTTTTGGGTAGAAGATGAAGTGTGTGGGTGTTGGCATAAGTGGAGGGGGCCACCAGGGGCCCACAAGACAGGGGGGCGCACCCAGGTAGGGTGGACGTGCCCTCCACTCTCGTGGCCTGGTGCTTGCCCCTCCTGCAATGTTTTCAGTGCCTAAAATCCTCAAATATTCCATAAAAATCATACTAAATTTGTAGGGCATTTGGAGCACTTTTATTTTCGGGATATTTTATAATGCACGGATAATTCAGAAAATAGACAGATAATACTATTTTTTTCTTTATTTATTCTAAATAACAGAAAGTAAAAAGAGGGTACAGAAGGTTGTGCCTTCTAGTTTCATCCATCTCATGATCATCAAAATGAATCCACTAACAAGGTTGATCAAGTCTTGTTAACAAACTCATTCCGAATAACACGGAACCGGAGAAATTTCGAATAACACTAAGTTACCTCAACGGGGATATGAAAATCCCCAACAATTAGAATATCATACTTTTTCTTGACAGTAGGGAGAGGAAATTCAAAACCTCCAATAATAATAGTTGGAACTTTTCCAATAGAATTGATGCTATGAACTTGAGATTGTTTCCTCGGAAAGTGTGTCGTATGCTCATTACCATTAACATGAAAAGTGACATTGCCTTTGTTGCAATCAATAACAGCCCCTGCAGAATTCAAAAAAGGTATACCAAGGATAATCGACATACTATCGTCCTCGGGAATATCAAGAATGACAAATTCCATTAAGATAGTGACATTTGCAACCACAACAGGCACATCCTCACAAATACCGACAGGTATAGCAGTTGATTTGTCAGCCATTTGCAAAGATATTTCAGTAGGTGTCAACTTATTCAATTCAAGTCTATGATATAAAGAGAGAGGCATAACACTAACACCGGCTCCAAGATCACATAAAGCGGTTCTAACATAATTTCTTTTAATGGAGCATGGTATAGTTGGTACACCCAGATCTCCAAGTTTCTTTGGTATTCCACCCTTAAAAGTGTAATTAGCGAGTATGGCGGAAATTTCAGCTTCCGGTATCTTTCTTTTGTTTGTGATGATATCCTTCATATACTTAGCATAAGGGTTTACTTTGAGCATATCAGTTAAGCGCATACGTAAGAAAATAGGTCTAATCATTTCAGCAAAGCGCTTGAAATCCTCATCATCCGTTGTCTTGGATGATGTAGGAGGAATGGGCATGGGTTTCTGAACCCATGGTTCTCTTTCTCTACCGTGCTTCCTAGCAACAAAATCTTTCTTATCATAACATTGATTCTTTGATTGTGGGTTATCAAGATCAACAGCAGGTTCAATCTCTACTTCATTGTTTTTGCTAGGTTGAGCATCAACATGAACATTATCATTAACATTATCACTAGGTTCATGTTCATCACCTGATTGTGTTTCAGCATCAGAAATAGAAATATCATTGGGATTCTCAAGTGTGTCTACAGTAGGTTCACTAGAAGCATGCAAAGTTCTATCGTTTTTCTTCTTCTTCTTTTTAGAAGAAAGGTGCCTCTAAATTATTTCTCTGAGAATCTTGCTCGATTCTCTTAGGGTGGCCTTCAGGATACAAAGGTTCCTGAGTCATTCTACCAGTTCTAGTAGACACTCTAACAGCAAAGTCATTTTTATTATTTAAATCATCAAGCAAATCATTTTGAGCTTTAAGTACTTGCTCAGCTTGAGTAGCAACCATAGAAGCATATTTGCTAACGAGTTTGAGTTCACTTTTAACTCTAGCCATATTATCGCTCACATGTCCTATCTCAAAAGCATTATTCCTTAACTCTCTACCAACATAAGCATTAAAACTTTCTTGTCTAGCCATAAAGTCATCAAATTCATCTAAGCATGGGCTATGAAATTTAGTAGAGGGGATTTCAACTTTATCATATCTATAGAGAGAATTTACCTTTACTACCTGTGTCGGGTTATCAAGACAATGTGGTTCTTCAATAGGCGGTATATTAAGACCATGTATTTCTTCAATAGGAGGTAAATTCTTAACATCTTCATCTTTAATACCTTTTTCTTTCATTGATTTCTTTGCCTCTTGCATATCTTCAGGACTGAGAAATAAAACACCTCTCTTCTTCGGAGTGGGTTTAGGAATAGGCTCAGGAGTTGGCTCAATTGGTTCAGGAATTGCCTCAAGAATTGGCTCAGGAAGAGTCCAATTATTTTCATTAGTCAACATATTATTCAATAATAATTCAGCTTTGTTGACTGTTCTTTCCCTAAAAACACAACCAACACAACTATCCAAGTAGTCCTTGGAAGCATCGGTTAGTCCATTATAAAAGATATCGAGTATTTCATTTTTCTTGAGAGGATGATCAGGCAAAGCATTGAGTAACCGGAGAATCCTCCCCCAAGCTTGTGGGAGACTCTCTTCTTTGATTTGCACAAAATTATATATTTCCCGCAAGGCAGCTTGTTTGTTATGAGCAGGGAAATATTTAGCAGAGAAGTAATAAATCATATCCTGGGGACTATGCACACAACCAGGAGCAAGAGAATTATACCAAGTCTTAGCATCACCCTTTAATGAGAACGGAAATATCTTAAGGATATGAAAATAGCGAGATTTATCATCATGAGTAAAGAGGGTAGCTATATCATTCAACTTGGTAAGATGTGCCACAACAATTTCAGATTCAAGGCCATAAAAAGGATCTGATTCAACTAAAGTAATAATTTTAGGATCAACAGAGAATTCATAATCCTTATCAGTAACACAGATTGGTGAAGTAGCAAAAGCAGGGTCGGGTTTCATTCTAGCATTAAGAGACTACTGCTTCCATTTAGCTAATAATTTCTTAAGATCATCTCTATCATTGCAAGCAAAGATAGCTCTAGCAGCTTCTTCATTCATAGCATAACCCACAGGAACAACAAGCAATTCATAATCATTGGGAGAACTTTCATCATCACTATCATCAATAATAGCATCTTCAATAATTTCATTCCCCCTAACTCTAGCAAGTTCTTCATCAAGAAATTCACCTAATGGCAAAGGAGTATCATGCACAGAAGTAGTTTCATCATACATAGCAGAAGTGGCATCATCAATAGCATGCGACATATCAGAATTCATAGCAGTAGCAGGTTTAGGTGTCACAAGCTTACTAATAACGGAAGGATAATCTAGTGCAGAGCTAGATGGCAGTTCCTTAACTCCCCTCGTAGTTGAGGGCAAAATCGTAGTTCTGTCGTCCTTCAAGTTCTTCATAGTGATCAACAGATATAAATCCCAACTGACTCAGAGAATAGAGCTATGCTCCCTGGCAACGGCGCCGGAAATTAGTCTTGATAACCCACAAGTGTAGGGGATCGCAACAGCTTTTGAGGGTAAAGTATTCAACCCAAATTTATTGATTCGACACAAGGGGAGCCAAAGAATATTCTTGAGTATTAGCAGTTGAGTTGTCAATTCAACCGCACCTGGATAACTTAGTATCTGCAGCAAAGTATTTAGTAGAAAAGTAGTATGATAATAAAAGTAGCGGTAGCAAAAGTAAAGATAATAGTTTTTGGGTTTTTTTAGTAGTTGTAACAACAGCAACGGAAAAGTAAATAAGCGAAGAACAATATGTGAAAAACTCGTAGGCAATGGATCAGTGATGGATAATTATGCCGGATGCGATTCCTCATGTAATAGCTATAAAATAGGGTGACACAGAACTAGCTCCAGTTCATCAATGTAATGTAGGCATGTATTCCGTAAATAGTCATACGTGCTTATGGAAAAGAACTTGCATGGCATCTTTTGTCCTACCCTCCCGTGGCAGCGGGGTCCTAGCGGAAACTAAGGGATATTAAGGCCTCCTTTTAATAGAGAACCGAAACAAAGCATTAGCACATAATGAATACATGAACTCCTCAAACTACGGTCATCACCGAGAAGTATCCCGATTATTGTCACTTCGGGGTTGTCGGATCATAACACATAATAGGTGACTATAGACTTGCAAGATAGGATCAAGAACACACATATATTCATGAAAACATAATAGGTTCAGATCTGAAATCATGGCACTCGGGCCCTAGTGACAAGCATTAAGCATAGCAAAGTCATAGCAACATCAATCTCAGAACAAAGTGGATACTAGGGATCAAACCCTAACAAAACTAACTTGATTACATGGTAAATCTCATCCAACCCATCACCGTCCAGCAAGCCTACAATGGAATTACTCATGCACGGCGGTGAGCATCATGAAATTGGTGATGGAGGATGTTGATGATGACGACAGCGACGAATCCCCCTCTCCGGAGCCCCGAACGGACTCCGGATCAGCCCTCTCGAGAGAGAGATTAGGGCTTGGCGGCGGCTCCATGTCATAAAATGCGATGAAACTTTCTATCTGATTTTTTCTCCCCGAACGTGAATATATGGAGTTGGAGTTGAGGTCAGTGGAGGTCCAGGGGGCTCACGAGATAGGGGGCGCACCCAGGGGAGGGGGTGCACCCCCTGTCTCGTGGACATGGTTTGGGCCCCCTGGTCTTGATTCTATCTGATTTTCAGGACATTTCGAGAACTTTTCTTTTCTACAAATAAAACAACATCATGGCAGTTCTGCTGAAAACAGCGTCAGTCCGGGTTATTTTCATTCAAATCATGCAAGTTAGAGTCCAAAACAAGGGAAAAAGTGTTTGGAAAAGTAGATACGTTGGAGATGTATCACTGGCCAACTCTCAGATTTAACAAAACGGCCGCACAGGAGGTAAAATTTTAAATAACAGGCATTATATAACATAACGGCTCTGTTTTCATAATACAGGAAGGGACAATATGAACGACTTCATTCAAGGATAATGTCTTTTGAACACTGCTCCTGTACAATGCGGGATCCCTCGAGGACATCATCAAAATACCGCTCGGGGGTGCGGTGCTCCTTGCCCGCATGCGGTCCCTCGGTCACAAGATTCACGGCGTCCATCTTCACCCACTGCATCTTGACTCGGTAGAAGGCCATTCGCGCGCCTTCGATACAGACCGACCACTTGATGGCATCAAGCCGAGGGCTAGCATTGACTAGCCGCTTCACGAGCCCGAAGTAGCTGCTGGGTGTGGCTTCGGCAGGCCATAGCCGGATTATTAAATCCTTCATGGCTAGTTCGGCCGCCCTATGCAGTTCGACCAACTGTTTTAGCTGATCGCTAAAGGGCACCGGATGTTCTGGCGCAAGGTATTGCGACCAAAACAACTTCTCCATGGAGTTCCCCTCTTCGGCTTGGAAGAACTCCACAATGCCTGAAATGCTGCGCAGCAGATCCGCAAATGCCCTTGGAGAATTCCAAATCCGGGTCAGTAAGAGGAACCTTTTCTTCACATATTTGCTCTGCATAATAAAGGCCTTACCCGCCGCGATTTTTCTGGCCTCCTGGACTTCCTAGAGGGCGCCCTGGGCTTCAACCCGGGCATCGTGTGCGCTTTGGCGGGCCTTGGCAAGTTCGGACTCTTGATCCGCAATGTTGCGCTCCAAGGACTTGCATTTCTTCATGGCGTCCTGGAGCTCCTTCTGGACCTCACCAACCCTGGCCTCATGCTTTTCAAGGGCGGCTTGTTCCTTGGCCGCTCTCTCCTCGGCCTCAGCCAGTGCCTTCTTAAGGGTCTCCACCTCGGTCGCCGCTCCTAATAAATATCGTGGCATTTTAGTCAGTACAAATCATTCATCCTTCCTGAAAATAGACAAGGTTATTGCATACCTTGATTTTCTTCCAGCTGTTTCTTCACACGGCCGAGCGCTTCCTCGGTCCGCTCCAGACTCTGCTTCAGTCCAGAGACCTCAGCAGCATGAGAGGTCACAGCTAGCAACGACGCCTGCTTATTCACATAGACATGTCAGGTTAGTCTCCTATGAAAACTATTTGATCCTCTGTTCGGCTTTTCTTTCCAAACACCGGACAGAGTCTTAGGGGCTACTGTCTATACTATGACATTCTTTTTATATAATTGTGTCGCTCACCTCAAAACCTGTTAGAAGGCTGGTGCAGGCGTCGGTCAGTCTGCTCTTAACGGACCACACCCTCTCAACCACCGTACCCATAAGGATACGGTGTTCCTCAACAATGGAAGCGCCTTGCAGCGCTTCCAGCAAATTATCTGGTGCCTCTGGATGGGTAGAGATCACCGGTGGAATAGGCGCACCTCCTTCTTTCGAAAGAGGCTGCTTGCCCGAATCCAGAGCCGTATAGGTCTCCGGAGTTGTATTCGGCTATGGGCCGAATTGGATATGGCCCCCATCACCAATATCCACGGGGATTTGCTCCCCCATGCGTCCGGTGGCCAAGGTTTCACCCTCTGGCGCTGCCTCGACGGCCTCCCGCGTCTCTCCCTGGCCTGGGGTCCTTCGGGACAACACCTCGGTGTCATCCAGGACAACATCTCGGAGGCTGCCGAAAGGGACCCGCTGTCCATCACCTTAGGGTCCAACAAATTCCCCGTTGATGAGGATCGCTGGAGGACGGAACGGGCCGGGCTACAGCACACGATCTGACATGTTAAAAACATGAAGGAAGAGCGTTGGATATATGAGTGCATCTTCGAGTACTTACGATTCGGCCAGGGGCTTATCCACGGGGCGACATTCCGAGCTGCTCTCCGTGTCCGCTGTGGTTTTTTCCGGGAGGGAAGCCTTCCCCTTCTTGGACACTTCGGCCTCTAGACGCGTGGAGGACATCCTTTTCTTTCTTCCCTTCTCAGGGGGAATGACTTTCTTCTTCCTCCTCCTCTTCCTCATCATCCTCGGTGGCGGAGGAATGAGTCTCGGCGTCTTCGGACGTCACAACCGAAGTGCCCTTATGACGGAGGCCACCTCTGGTCTCCTTTGCCTTCTTGTTGGCCTTCTTCTCTGGTGCTTGATAGGGCGCCGAAACCAGCATCTTCGTCAGAAGTGGAATTGCTAGGTCTTCGGGCAGCGGAGCCAGATAGTGAATCCGCTTCGCCTTCTTTGTCCAGCCCTGAGAGAATCAGTAGGAAGGCTTAGGCATCTCCCTCTAGTATGCAAGTAAACGATCCAACTTGAAAACATGAAAAAGTTATCGGACTAGCAGGATGGGCCAAGTCATGCCCATGGTCCTCGGCCGTATCCGGACATGTCTTTGTTGGACTTGAAAAGCACCTTCTAGATGTCTTCGTGCGTAGTGCCGAAGAACTACAGCAAGGTCTGGTGCTTGACCGGATCGTACTCCCACAAATGGCAAGTCCAGCTTTGGCACGGAAGGATCCGGCGAACAAGCATCACCTGGATCACATTTACAAGCTTGATATTCTTGCCTATCATGCTCCTGATGCGTGTCTGAAGCGCTGTCAGCTCGTCCGACGAAGACCAGTCCAGGCCCTTCTCTGGCCAGGAGGTGAGCCGCATCGAGGCTCCGGACCGGAATTCGGGAGCCGCGGCCCAGGTGGTGCCGCGCGGCTCTGTCACGTAGAACCACTGCTGTTGCCACCCTTTGACGGTATCCACGAAGGTACCTATTGGCCATGTGGCGTTGGGCATCTTGCTCACCATGGCGCCTCCACACTCTGCGTGTTGGCCACTCACCACCTTCGGCTTCACATTGAAGATATTTAACCACAATCCGAAGTGGGGCGGGATGCGGAGGAAAGCCTCGCACATGACAATAAATGCCGAGATGTTGAGGAAGGAATTTGGGGCTAGATCATGGAAGTCCTGCCCATGGTAGAACATGAGTCCGCAGTCGAACGGATGGAGAGGAAATCCCTACCCGCGGACAAAATGGGGGATGAATACTACCCTGTCATGGGGCTCCGGGGTGGGGACGATCTGTCCCTGGGCCGGAAGTCGATGGGCGATTTCCTTGGCCAAATACCCAGCTTCCCGGATCTTGGTAATGTCCTTCTCCTTGACGGAGGAGGCCATCCACTTGCCCCGCGCTCTGGATCCGGACATGGTTGGAGTGCTTTCTTAGGGCGGAAAAGATGAGAACTTGGGTGCTGGAGCTCGAGAATGGGGAAGGCAGAGAGAGAGAAGGCATGGGTAAAAAGGGGTGAATTCTTATCTCCTTGTAAAGGCAGCGAATATCAAGCGCCTCCCCACTCGCCTTAAAACTTGCCTATTCCCCAAGGGCCGTGCAAATGGCACGGTTGGGTTACCCATGCCCGTATTGATGAGAATCCCGCAATAAGGGGACATGGTCTCTACTTTTACAAGACGTGCCAATGAAACCACATCTCAAAATATGGAGCGGCAGGCTAAAAACGGTTCGAATAATGGCCGGGTGGCGACGTGTGTCATGCTACAAAAAAGTTGTCAGCGGATTGGACTGATGAAATACTATACTCTCTGCGGTTGTGTGTGGTATTTGTTTTGCAGAGCCGGACACGTTTTCTGTGTTTGAAGGATGCTTCGGAGTATTCGAAGGAGGAACTCGCCTTGCAATGCCGAAGACAATTCGCGCACTGGACACCTCGTCATTGAAGCCTGGTTCAAGGGCTACAAAGGGAGTCCTGGATTAAGGGGTCCTCGGACGGCCAGATTATGTAGCATGGGCCAGACTGATGGGCTATGAAGATACAAGACAGAAGACTTATTCCCGTGTTCGGATGGGACTCTCCTTTGCGTGGATGGCAAGCTTGGCATTCGGATATGTGGATTCCTTTCTCTGTAACCGACTTTGTACAACCCTAGTCCCCTCCGGTGTCTATATAAACCGGAGGGCTTAGTCCGTAGAGGCAATCATAATCACATAGGCTAGACTTATAGGGTTTTAGCCATTACGATCTCGTGGTAGATCAACTCTTGTAATACTCATATTCATCAAGATCAATCAAGCAGGAAATAGGGTATTACCTCCATAGAGAGGGCTCGAACCTGGGTAAACATCGTGTCCCCCGCCTCCTGTTACCATCAACCTTAGACGCACAGTTCGGGAACCCCTACCCGAGATCTGACGGTTTTGACACTGACACCTGGGCCCCCAAGCACGCCCCAGTGGGTTGTGGGCATTGTGGGCCTCCGTTTGCGTTGATTCCACCTCCCAAAAATCACATAAATTCCAAAATAATTCTTCGTAAATTTTTATCGTGTTTGGGCTTCGTTTGATATGGATTTTCTGCGATACAAAAAACATGCAAAAAACAAGAACTGGCACTGGGCACTGGATCAATAGGTTAGTCTAATAAATCATATAAAAAGTTCCAAAAGTATGTGAAAGTTGTATAATATTGGCATGAAACAATAAAAAATTATAGATACGACGGAGACGTATCAGCGATCTACATCAACAATCTTGCTACCGTCAACACCAACTCTCTCCCCCTCTATGCAGCGGTGTAACACCCCTTATCCTTGTTGTAATTTCTACTTAAACATGATGCTCAACTCCATATATTATTTTATCCTATGATGTTTGAGTAGATCCGTTTTGTCCTATGTGTTAGTCGTGATCTTGGTTGGTATGATTGTATATTTTATTTATGGTATTATCCTATGGTGCCCTCCGTCTTGCACAAATATGAGGGATCCCCGTTGTAGGGTGTTGCAATACATTCATGATTCGCTTATGGTGGGTTGCGAGAGTGATAGAAGTTTAAACCCAAGTAGGTTGGTTGTTGCATATGGGATAAAGAGGACTTGATACTTAATGTTATGGTTGGGTCTCATGACCTTAATGATATTTAGTAGTTGCTGATGCTTGCTAGGGGTCCAATCATAAGTGCATATGATCCAAGTAGAGAAAGTATGTTAGCTCATGCCTCGCCCTCATATAAAATTACAAGAATGATTATCGATACTTGTTATTGATTGTCTAGGGACAAATGACTTTCTTGTTGACAAAAGCTATCCACTTTTATTACCTTGCAATTTATTCACAGTTTTATTCTCGCAAAGTACTCGTAGTTTTATTCTTGCAAAATAATTTCATACTTGTTTTAGGTAAAGCAAACGTCAAGTGTGCGTAGAGTTGTATCGGCGGTTGATAGAACTTGAGGGAATATTTGTTCTACCTTTAGCTCCTCGTTGGGTTTGACACTCTTATTTATCGAAGAACTACAAATGGTCCACTATACTTGTGGGTTATCAAGAACTTTTTCTAGCGCCGTTGTCGGGGAGCAATAGCGTGCGGTGAATATTCTCGTGTGTGCTTGTTTGCTTTATCACTAAGTAGATTTTATTTGTACTCTTGTTTTCTATCTCTAGTTATGGGTAGGAAACACGAAATACCAAAAAAATAGTTGTACCTAGTAAACCAATGGTTGAAGAACCACCCAAAATCTATCATACTACTGAAGCTTTCTATTTGGATCATTTTTTATCCATTTGTGCTCATGCTGAAAACCCTACTAGCTTAGATGAGCGAAAATCATTAAATGAGCATGCTTATTTTGTGCGACACAACTTATCTCAAAAAGGGAAACTTTTATGGCATCATATTAATAGTTTATATTGCTATGCTTTGAATCTATGCAAAATACATGATTCTACTTGTTGTTCTGAGGACCCTAAAAAACACCTTCCCTTCCAATGTGAGTTTAAGGATAATGGAATCTTGTCTTCTTATGCCAAGGGTGTTTATAATTACTTTGATATTGAACAAATTGAAGAATTTGTTGCTTTTAAGGGTGCCTATGAAATTGCTTCTTTGATTGAAAAGTATGATGCTACTCTTTACAAATCTGAATATTTTGCCATACTTAAATATTGCTATGAAAACTATGCTTCTAATGCTTATGTTAAAGAATATGTTGAGTACTTCTCTGATGTCCAAGAAGAGACTAATATTTTGCAGGAGTCTATGGAAGAAGAAATTGATGAAACTGTGAGCTCATTGGATGAAAAAGATGAGGAGGAGAGCGAAGAGCAAAAGGAGGAAGAGTGGATTAGCTACCCGTGCCCACCATCTAATGAGAGTAACTCTTCAACTCATACATTATTTAATTTCCCTTCATGCTTACCAAAGTATGAATGTTATGATAATTGCTATGATCACGTTGATTCTTTTGAAATATCCCTTTTTGATGAAATTGATGCTTGCTATGCTTGTGGCCAAGATGCCAATATGAATTATGCTTATGGATATGAACTTTCTATGGTTCCTTATATTAAGAATGGAATTGTTGCTATTGCACCCACACATGATAGTCCTATTATCGTTCTGAATTCTCCAAACTACACTATATCGGAGAAGTTTGTTCTTATTAAGGATTATATTGATGGGTTGCCTTTTACTGTTCCACATGATGATTTTGATGAATATAATATGCATGCGCTTACTGCCCCTATTTGCAATTATTATGAGAGAGGAACTACATCTCCACCTCTTTATGTTTCCAACACGATAAAATTGTAGGAAACTGCTTATGCTATGTATTGGCCTTTACTTGATGTGCATGAATTGTTCTTGTATGACGTGCCGATGCATATGAAGAGAGTTAGACTTCGTCATTGCTTGATATATGTTGCTTTGTGCTAACTACTAAATGCCAAATCATTTTAATTAAAATTGGCTTTGATATACCTTGGGATCCGGGTGGATCCATTACTTGAGCACTTTATGCTTAGCTTAATGGCTTTAAAGAAAGTGCTGCTAGGGAGACAACCCAGAAGTTTTAGAGGGCCATTTATTTCTGTTGAGTGATTTTCTGAAGTTTAAAAACAAAAAAATATAGAGGGGAACTTAAAACTTCACAAAAAGAAAAGTGAAAGTGAGAGGGACGAGCAATATGAAAGTGGGAGCTAGCCTTGAACTTTGTTCATGCCCATGGAAACTTTGTGAATCTTAATTATAGAAACTTTTCAACAAAAATAATTACCCCATTGTACAAATTCATTGTATTATAAAAATAATGTGCTAAGGTTTGCCTTTAGGATGATTAGATAGCTTGTCGGTATGTGTGGTGCAGAAACAGAAACTTTGGCTGTAGCACATGATTTTTCATTTTTTTTACTGGATCGTCAAAAGGTTCTGAAACTATTTACACACTATTGCTATACAAATTGTTTATTTCATCCTAATTTTTTCAGAATTTTTGGTGTAGGAGAAGTATGGTAGATGTTGAGCTTGCTACACACTGTCCCGTTTAAGACATATTCTGTTTTTTATGCATTGTTTTGCTTGTTTTGATGAAAATATCACTTTTATCGGTGGTATAAGCCATGGAAAAATTATATTACACTAGCTAAAATGCAAAAACAAAATATGAATTGGTTTGTAACAATACTTAGAGTAGTGATTTGCTTTATTATACTAACGGATCTTACAGAGTATTTCTGTTGATTGTTGTGTGGATGAAGTGATCAAAGATCGAGCATGTATCGATATGAGGAGAAGGAGGAGAGGCAAGAGCTCAATCTTGGGGATGCCCAAGGCACCCCAAGTAAATATTCAAGGAGACTCGAGCGTCTAAGCTTGGGGATGCCCAGAAGGCATCCCATCTTTCTCCAACAAGTATCGATATGTTTTCGTCTTCGTTTCGTTCATGTGATATGTGCTGGAGCGTATTTTGTGCTTAGTTTCATTTTTCTTTTATGCACCATGCTGGTATGAGATAGTCCATGGTTGATTTATATAATGCTCATTGCGCTCCACTTACATCTTTTGAGTATTGTTGGCGTTCTAGGAACAAGGGTACCCATACTTGCCTACCTGTGGCCCACGGCGTGGCTCCATCGACGGCCTAGTACGACCCATCTTCAACCATGAATAGATAAGACCCTTGAGATGGGCCAAGCCTCGCAAGGCGGGTGACATCAAGACCTCCTGAAGGAACGGCCACCCCAGACGGCCTCCTGACGGAGTGGAGATTTCTATGCAAGACCCAACCTCGTGAGGATGAAGTGACATCAGCCATGACGACCAAGGCTAGGCGCGCACCAACGGGCATAGCGTGGCAGGTTTCCTTTTGGTGCAAAGGAGGTAAGCGTAGGTGTGGAGTCCCAAGGAATCAGCCAAAGGTTGCCATTTGCATGCAACAAGACCAGGACTGCCAGAACGGCGGGACGGATGTCATCGCCAAGCCCACCATGATGTCACGATCAGATGCTTTGCAGGCGAAGACCACCTTTCATCAGGATCAGATGTACTTCTTGTCCCCTTTCAAATTTGGCCATTGTGGGATCCCTTCCTGCCTAAGTTTCAGAGGAAGAGGACCAAGGATTCTATAAATATAGCATAGCTACCACCGTAGGACGCATCGAGTGATTAGCTCATCGAATCCCCAAGAGCTCATCACAAGAACAAGCCTCCTAAGGCTGTTCTTCCACTTGTACTAGTTCATCCTCAACCCCCCCGTGAGGGTAATCCACCACAAAGCAGGAGTAGGGTTTTACACCGCAAGGTGGCCCGAACCTGGTTAAACTGCCGTGTCCTTCTCCTTCTGGTTCAACGAGCTAGGTCGTGAGAGCAGCGGATTGATTGGCTTGAGAGGTTGAGTTCTTTGCACACGCCCCTGAGTTCGAACCTTTCTTGGGTCTGCGGAGCCCAGAATCCGACACTTGGCACGCTAGGTAGAGGGCTTGTCGAAGCCTCTCTTCCGTCAGGTGTTTTGCTGCCGCTCTGCTGTTCTCATGGTGGATGCTCATCGAGTTCGTGCCGAGCGCCGGACGGCCCTCACCGCGCGCGTCGTTCAGACTGCGCATGCGGGCAACAATGCTCCTCGCCGCTCCCTGTCGTCCGTGACCAATGCTGCCACCGGCCCTGCAGCCTACGAATAGTAGGATTCATCGCTAGCGCCTTTCGTGCGACGCGACAGCTGCACCGCCATGCCGTCGCTGACCTCGGCCGCTGCCTCGGCCTCCCACGCCCATTGCGGGCCAGCACCCGTGCAGTCGGTGCTGCTCAGGGTGCGTGAGCTTTTGCGCTACCGTCTGGCCGATGACTTCTACGAGGATTGGCTGGACCGCATCACCGAGCTCGTCAGTGCTGCTGGAGAGGCTCCTGCACTGTCCTGTTCGCTACCTCCCCCACAGCCCCAGGCCGGTGACATAGCTCATGGCGCGTCTCCTCCTCCTCTCCGGCAAGATGTTGTCCCCGAGCCAAGGCGCGAGCCCCCCCAGCATGACCAGCCGCGCAAGGCACCCGCGCGCGATGAAGAAAGATGCCAAGTTGTTCAGTGGCCCTGTGGAGAGGCGCGTGCGCTCCCAGCTCCTCTTGCGCCCTTGCGTTAAGACCGTGTGCAAACCAAGGCGGTTGCGCGCGGGCGTCAAGACCTGGCTCCCCTCCGAGGCGATCCCCGTGGCCACGGTGGGATGCCGAGCATTCACTTCAGAGCTTCGCTGTGTCATCTGGCCCGGCAAGTTCAAGCCGGATCTTCCTCCATGCTATGACAGCACCCCCAACCCGGCCGAGTTCCTTTAGCTCTACGAGCTAAGCATCAAGGCGGCAAGTGGTGACGAGAATGTCATGGCGAACTGGTTCCCCATGGCTCTCAAGGATGGCGCACGCTCGTGGCTCCTGAACATCCCGGTGGGGTCAACCTCCTCCTGGGACGAGCTCCGGGAGTGTTTCATGGCCAACTTTCAAGGCACCCGCGAGCGTGCTCCTGCAGGTGGCGACCTGTGATGCATCAAGCAACAACTAGGAGAGACCTTGCACAAAGACATCCAGTGCGTCACCAGCATTCGCCTCAAGATCCCCAAGGTGTCAGATGAGGCCATCATCTCGTCATTCACTGATGGCGTCCAGGTCGTCAAGATGAAGGAGGAGCTCGCTCACGAGGATTTGTGCTTGGCTCTGGAGATGTTCAATATGGCGACCAGGTGCGCGAGGGCAAAAGAAGGTCGTCTCTCGCTCCTCGAGCTCCCAGAAGCCGATCCTTAAGACAAGAAGGCTAAGGTGAAGGACGTGAAGCGCAAGGGCCCGGCGGTGCTCGCATCCGAGTCTGACATGAAGCGCCGCTGTGATCACCCTGAGTCCTCCAAAGGCAACCGCCCATTTTGCGTCTTCCACAATGTGCACAACCACAACACCAATGACTACAAAGAGCTCAGGGCTATCCAGGACGAGCGCCTCAGCCGTCGCCTTGAGTGCAACGACCGTGGCTACGGCCGCGGAGGAGGTCGCGGTGGAGGCCGCTGGGATGATTGTGGCCCTCGTCAGGGATGGCGTGACCAGCCTTGTGAAGACCACTGGCAGGGCCAGCCTCGCGATGGTCCGTGGGGGGATCAGCCTCGCGCGGACCATCCTCAGGGCAATGCTGGCCTCCTCCATTGTTGCCACCACCAAGAAGGAATGACGACTACTGCCAGGACGATGGGGCCGGGGGCTTCCAAGAGCCTCGCGCTATCGCCTGCATCCTGGGAGGTGCTCAGGCCCCTGCCTCCCATCGCATCTTCAAGCAGTTCGCTCGTGAGGTGAACGCGGCCCTTCCCAAGCTCGAGGCATCGCGTCCGCTCAGGTGGTCCAAGTACGCCATCACTTTCAACTCTTCGGACCAGCTCAAGTGCGCGACCACTTCAGGCGCGCTCCCCATGCTCTGCTCACCTACCATCAGCAATGTTCTCGTCACCAAGACACTCATTGATGGCGGCGTTGGGCTCAATGTCCTCTCCATCGAGACATTTGACAAGCTCCAGGTGCCATATGACCAACTTCAGCCCACTAAGCCATTCTCAGGACTGACCGACGGCTCCACGCACCCGATTGGGCAAATTCGTCTCCCCGTCACCTTCGGCAAGCGCAACAACTACCACACCGAGCTCTCGACTTCGACATCGCTCACATTTGCCTGCCGTACAACACCATCCTCAGGTACCCAGCCCTTGCCAAGTTCATGGCAGCAACGCACCATGGCTACAACGTCCTCAAGATGCCAGGAAGCGGCATCATCATAACGGCTGCCTGCGATGAGAGAGACGCGGTGTGCTCCCTCGAGCACGCCTACTAGGACGCAGCAGTCAAGAACTCGGATGGCGAGGGCACCACATTTCCCCCTGAGGTTGCCCCCCCCCAAAAAGAAGCAGCTCCTCCTCAGGGGCACTCAGGAGGCTAGCATGCCTGATGATCGTGACTCAGGCCCCGCGCCCTCTGCTAGGGCGCATTTCCCTCTCGCATAGGAAGGCGGGCCCCATGCCCCCCTCAAGTTGGGCTCGGGGGCTCTTCTCTGGAAGGACTCTAACCAGGCCAACATCACGAGGGAGGCGTTTGGGCACCATGTGGAGGCATGCTTTAATGCGCCCTTCTAGGAGCAAGGCACCAAGCGCGCAGGAGTTCATCATCAGGGCAATCGAGGATCTTCAGGAGGCGCGGGCCATGCTTGGCGAGCGACGGCCCGCGCCACTCAATGCAGCCGCTGCCCAGGACGCGGGCGGTGAGCTGCGCATCTAGGTCAACATCTTGGGCCTCAACAGAGCTGCTTCTCAGGAGCTCTTCTGGCCGTCTAGCGTCGGCCGGTGTGGAGGCCACCCCCACAGCTACGTCTGCATGTCGTTTGGTCTGCTGGGCATGGCTGCCTCGCTCTAGCGATGCATGCATGGCGTCCTGGCGTCTCATAAAGCCAGGTGCCAGACAGTCCTGACGGAGGAGGAGCCAGAGCCTCTAGAACCCACCGAGGCTCAGGAGCATGCTGGCTCATGAGGAGTAACTTCTGCGACGCGCATCTCCAGCTACTTCAACACTTCTACCACAACGGTGCCAGGTGACTTTTTAGTTCGTTCAGTTGAGGGCGACCCTCGGGGTGCATTATCCTCAAGCTGTATGGGCCCGCCCTGCAGCGTGTATCGTTTTGTGCATCTATCAAAACTGATTTCGCCCTTTCATAAGCTACTTTATGCTATTACCTACATCATGTCCATTGTCGTGTTATTCGTGAGGCTGTCCCGCACGCTGCCAACCTGCCTTGAGTTCGTCCTGCAATGGGGGCTGTTGGCACGGCGCCTATGCATGGGTACGTCCCTACAATGCTGAAAACCCTGAGAGACCGAGCTCTCGCTCGCGGCCAGCTCCGCGCACATCACCTCACCAGGTCCTCAGTGCCTTCACCTTCTCACAGAAGGATCGCCGGCAGGTCGGCGAGCACCGTTGTATGTCATACTTCCTCCCTCCAACTAACCTGTAGGAACCTCAGGACCCGGTGCAGCGAGCCGCGATCACTCCAAGGCACCTATGCGAGGCCAGTCGTCCCTTTCCTCCGCCCAATTCTCTTGTGCGTTAAAGGGGGAGCCTCTGTGCATCGCGCCTCAGGGGCCCCTACTAGCCCTCGAGCTCTCACCCCCTGGCCTTGTCCACGGCATCGCAACCTGGCATACCAGCGGTGGCTGAGCCTTGCTCGGGAGCTGGGACCCGAGGACGTAGAGCACCTAGATGAGGGGAGGGGTAGGGGTCGATGCGAGTCTCGCTTAGGGAGTGTCGCGGCTATGGAAACGCGGCCAGGCATCACGCGAAGGCTGCCTCCACAGCGTGAAGATAAACACGGATCGCCAAGATAAGTCCCTAAACATGCGCAGGGTGTCAATCTCGTGATCAACATCACGACCCTCGCAACCTCATTGGGCAAGGATGCTTCCCTTTCAGTCCTTCGGGAGCTGCTTGCGCGCCAATGGGGACCTCCTGAGCATCGTGCCTCAGGGCTCTCACCAGACCTCGGGCCGATCACCTCTTGTGCTTAACCACGACATCGCGACCTGGCATACTAGCGACGGGTGAAGCCTTCCTGGGGACTGGGTCCTGCAGATGTAGAGCACTAAGCTACTGTGAGAGTGAAAGGGGGGACCATGCCATAGTGGGAGACGCAAGCGTATCACTGTTTGGAGAGTAATAGCTGCGAAGCAAATGCATTACAGTTTTTACATGCCCCCAAGGGGTTCTTCATGACATACTGCGAGGCCGAAACAAAAGACGAAGTCCTAAGTAGAGCGCGGCCTCAACGGCTTCACCGGCGATGTCGGGCTGATGTCGTTCCTAAGGCGCGAGCACGGTGGTTCGACGGTTCGTAGCTGACATCGTCGCTCAAGTCGTGCCCGGAAGAAGCGTTGCTGCTGTCCGAAGAGGCGCTGCCACTATCGAAGGAGTCGCTAGCAAGGCCAAGGGAAAGTTTGCCTCCGGCGGCCTTGTCGCTGTAGCCACCTCCCTCAGGGCAGCACCCTAGGCGTCGACCTTCCTCGTCGAAGACCTTGAAGAAGAGCATCGATGCCCCATCGTACATGAAGTGGTTTGCATGGCCCACCTCCAGGCGGCACGCGCAAGCAATCATGCCCCACCCTTGGGTCATGAAGGCGTTGCTGCCGTCCATGACCTCGACCTCTACTTTTGCGGCCTGGCCGCATCATCCGCTGTGCTCCAGCTACAACTCGACATGCCCCCTCGGCAGCATCTCCACCGCGAAGGGCCTTGGGAGGCGAATCCATGTGCGTGGCGGTTGCCGCCCATACCATGAACTCTCGGGCCGAACCTTCGGCGCTGGATCACGAAGCAGACATCCTTGCGGTTGCTGTTTGCCCTCCTCCATGGCCCCGCTCCTTGAAACGCTGGTCATCATGCGCAAGGCCCTGCACGCGGGCGTACAAGGGAGTCGGGAAGACCGACAGGGACTGTTCTCTCCAAGCCATCTCATCGCGACCTTGTTGCGTTGCCCCGGGAGTGAACCATCCTTTTCTTTGGTGGGAGCCGCTCGGGTTCCAACTCGAGGGCCTTCCCCTTCTCCGCTGTGCAGAACCTCCTGATCAGTGCCATGGACGCGCTGGCAAGGCAGTGAAGCAAGAGGAGGGAGAAGCAAGGAACAGGAAGACAAAGACGGGCAGGGGGCTCCGCCCGCTCCCCCTATTTATAGCCGGGAGAAGGTAAATCGCCGGCCTCCCACAATCTCAAGTAATGATGATCTTCTCCGCAGGCAGCACGCAGTTGTCAAGTCAAACGGTTGCTGAGGCAGCATGGGAAAGCGGAGACGCCCACGTCCCATCAAGCGCCACGCGTCGGCTCGATCCACAGACGATTGGGGCCCGTGGCATTCCGCACTTGCCCTTTGGCTTCGCCTCGAAGCTAAGTGTGAACGCGCCTTGGGCCCGGGGGATTCTGTCAGCATTCTGGGAACCAGGCTACCCAGACTTGCCTACCTGCAGCCCACAGCGTGCCTCCATCGATGGCCTGGTACGGCCCATCTTCAACCACGCCAAGACTAGACCCTCACGAGGGGCCAAGCCTCACGAGGCGGGCGACATCAAGACCTCCTGAAGGAACGACCACCCCAGATGGCCTCCTGATGGAGCTGAGATTTCTATGCAAGACCCAGCCTCGTGAGGCTGAAGTGACATCAGCTGTGATGACCAAGTCCAGGCGCGCGCCAGCGGGCGCAGATCGGCAAGTTTCCTCTTTGGTGCAAAGGAGGTAAGCACAGGTGTGGAATCCCAAGGAATCGGCCAAAGGTTGTCATTTGCGTGCAACAAGACCAGGACCACCAGAATGGAAGGATGGATGTCATAACCAAGCCCACCATGATGTCATGATCAGAAGCTTTGCATGCGAAGACCACCTTTCGTCAGGATCAGATGTACTTCTTGTCGCCTTTCAAATTTGGCCATTGTGGGATCCCTTCCCGCCTATGTTTCGGAGGAAGAGGACCAAGGCCGCTATAAATATAGCCTAACCACCACCGTAGGACGCATCGAGTGATCAGCTCATCGAATCCCCCAGAGCTCATCAGAAGAACAAGCTGATACGTCTCCGTCCTATCTATAATTTTTGATTGTTCCATGCCAGTATTCTTCAACTTTCATATACTTTTGGCAACTTTTTATGTTATTTTTGGGACTGACATATTGATCCAGTGCCCAGTGCCAGTTCCTATTTGTTGCATGTTTTATGTTTTGCAGAAACTGTTGGGGATATAACTATTGATATGACCCACTCAGGAGGGACTGGGTTATACTTACAAATATTCTTGAAGCCCAAGACCAAGGATAGAGATGGAGGTTCAGTTAAGGACCCAAAGCCCAGAGGCGACATAAGGCCCGTAGTGATAAACCGCTATATGTGCATGACTTGTATTGTAAGGCAAGAATAGTTAAGAGACCGAACCGGACACTATTTATGAGCCGGCCGGGACTCTGTAAGCCGCTGGGCGTCGACCTCTGTATATAAAGGGATGACCCAGCGGCGGTTCAGGGCAAGTAACATCAGATCGAGAGCTAGGTCAAGCGATTCGCTCCCTGGTTATCGAGACATAAGCAATCCCACTATAAATTGGATCGTAGGCTTTTACCTTCACCGTAAGGGGCCGAACCAGTATAAACCTTGTGTCCTTTGTCTCGATTAACCCCTTTAAGCTTCCTAGTTGCGATGGCTCAACGACTAAGTCCTTTCACTAGGATATTTGACGTGACAATTCCACGACAGTTGGCGCCCACCATGGGGGCAGCGCATGGTGGATTTGAGTTCTCGAAGGGCAGCTTCGAAGGGATCAAGGGATACGCTGTGGGCCGGATGACCAAGAGTCCTCGCGGCAAGCTCTACATCAACAATGCAGGCTGGGGCCCTGATGCCGGCTCAATTGAGTATGGGTACCGAGTCCCCTTTGGCGGAATTCACACCGTGAGCCGGGCCCTGAGCCGGACATCTGCACCAACCTTGTTGAGACGGCTCAGCATGCGAGACCCGCCCGAGCTCTGCCTGCTGTGAAGCGTGCCTTCGTGGGATGCATCCACGGAGAGTTCTCTGAAGGATCTGTATCTGGCGGTGAGATGGTCATCTATTCTGATGGTGAGTCGTCCATAGGGGAGACAGATTCGTTGTATCAACTGCAAGACGGCGGGCTTGGGGGCCGTTCCGATGGCAGCAATGATCTGGATTTCCTTGAGCCGCCGAGCAGGGTCGGAATCTTCATGGCCGGCATTCAAGACTCCACAACTACGGCATGAATAACCTCCGGGTCAGCAGCAGCCTGGGCAGGAGGCCCTGTGCGCTCGCCGGCTCAGGTGCTGTTGGATCTTACGAACAAGATGACCGCTCTGTTAACCGCCGTGGTCAACCCGGCGGATCAAGCTCAACATGATGCGGAAGTGGCGCAGCTGAAACTAGATATAGTTGACTCAACGAGATGCTGATTAAACCGGCCCTTGGGGGCTACGGATTCAGTGTTAGTCATTACAAATCTACTTTAAACCGGATGCTTTATGCCGGATTTTGAAGGATTCTATCAAAGGGTATTATTTATGCTCATGGTTAATCTAAGTCTACAACATATTCGTCATAAACAGTAGACTTGGGGGCTGATAGGATGTGCATAATTCAATAAAGGAGGAGTTCATACCTCAAATTTCTGGTGCATTTGCTTCACCATGTCAACTTCAAGTTCACGGCTGCTGTGTACTTGGCTGAGATAGCCAGAATATACTTCACCAATTCTCAATTGGGAGTAGTCAGCAACATCAAATCTTAATTTTTGGCGTTCAATATACTCTTCCTTGGCAGAGTGCTTGGCCAAGACAGTAGGCCTTCCCGGCTCTCTAAAGCCGGTGTTGGTGATCACCACATCATCGTCATGTGTCACAGTCGTTTTAACTGGACTGGATGCTTCAGGGTTCAAAGGGTCATCACTGGCTTGATCAATAGGAGGGTCAGGAGTCACTGGTGGAACGTCAAGAACCGGCTCCGACGATTGAGGAACGAAGATTTCAAGTGCTGGGGTTTGTTGCTCCGGCTTATTGACTTTCGGGTCTTCAGCCGGTTCAGTCACCTTTGCCTTCTTGCTAGGCTTGGCATTTCCACTGCATGAGTCATGAGAGGTCAGCATAAGTATAAAGGATCATAATCGGCAAATGATAAGTAATTTTTATTACCCGGGAGCAGTCTTGAAAGCCGGCAGATGAGACTGAGATGAGTCGCTGGAAGAGGAACGAGACGTTTCCTGATAATTTGAGTTGGAAGAATTAAGTGGTTGGTGGATGAGACCCGCCAGAGGATAAAAAGAGTTTAAATCGGGGGTGACCTTGTTTTGACGCTTCCTTGGAGTATTCAGTAATCCAAAAGATAATTCTACGTCCCTGCTAGTCCGAGTCTGTCGTCGGCTCTCGTGCTGCTGTTGCTCCAAAAGAAAGTGAGGATCCAGATGAGCTAAGGTGTGTGAAAATCTTACTTTCCGGGTTACTGTTCGAATTTTATGTCTTGGCAAGGGCTCGGAGTCGGAGGAAAGGATAGGTAATTCTTCTTCGATTGCTTGAATGGTCCCCGTGTCATCCTGATGATAATTAATGTCAATAAGATGGTTGAAAAAGGAGCCAAGAGAATCAAGGCACTACAAAAAAATACACTTCCGTGATGATACATGTTTGTCACAGTAGGTCATATTTTTTGTCATGCATGTACATCCATGACAAATTTATGATAGAATCAAGATAGTCATACCTGTGCTGTCGTAGAAGTGTTCCATGACATTACCAAAATTATCATCACGGAAGTGTCCACTTCCATGATGATAAATCGTGCGTCACAGAAGTGCTTTCATCAAGGGTGACCAACACGTGGCAGCCACCGTAACGGAACGCCGTTAAGCTATCGGGTCAGGTTTTGGATCCGATAACCCATTAGCAGCCCCAACCAATGGGGATTTTCCACGTGTAAAATCATCATTGGCTGGAGGAAACACGTGTCGGCTCACCTTTGGGACAGATGTCATCCACTCATTGGACAGAAGGCGCCTATGATACGTCGACACGTGGCACGACCCAACAGAGGCCCATTCCTGTGAAAAGGGTGGCCCGTTTGACTTGGTCAAAAGGTGGCGGGCCAGCCCATGTAAAGCCTGTTAACGGCCTGTTCGCATATAGCCAATTTACAGCCTGCTAACCCAAGGCCCATTACGCCCTATCCGAATTAGGCCCAGTAACATCATCTGGGCCACCCAATATGATTCCAGCCCGTTTTCACTTCTGGCCCATGTATGGCCCATGACGTCTTTCGGCCCATATGAGGCCCTATGTAACTCTTGGCCTATTAACGGCCCGTGGTGAAACTGGCCCGTAATGAACAGTGTATTACTTTACACCCATTAACGGCCCGTGGTGAAACTGGCCCGTAATGAACAGTGTATCACTTTATACGCATTAAGGGCCCGTTATTCCGTTGGGCCGTTTCCAGCCCAGGTTATCTTTCGGCCTTCTCAGATCCCATTTATTCTTGGGCTCATTTCCAACATTTGTTTACTTACGGCCCGTTACTGTCATTTTCTGCTTATGGGCCAAATTCAGCCCATGGTTACAGTCGGCCCGTTTGTGGTCCGTTAACACGTTGGGCCATTTTCATAGCGTCATGAAATACGGCCTATTAATGATGGCCCGTTATGGTCAGCCCATGAACGGATGATTCCAACTCTAGCCCGTTTACGGCCATAATGCGGCCTGTTATTGGCCCATGTTCGGCCAATCGATCATACTGCCCATATAAGGCCCATTGATGATACGGCCCGTAGAAGGCCCATTGTTTCTACGGCCCGTAGAAGGCCCATTGTTTCTACAGCCCACAGAAGGCCCACTGTTTCTATGGCCCGTAGGAGGCCCAGTGTCACTACAGTAAATATTAGCCCATGGTTATTGTGGCCTAGTTTTTAAAAATAGGTTATTGCAGCCACTAGCAAACCGCGGAAAAAGAACTGCAATGACTACAAGCAAACAAATAGATAAGACAACAAGGAAATAAATAAGCAAGCAACTTACGCTAGGGTATCACGGCTATCACACATATTACATCCACTGGGCATCAAAGTTCGCCACTAGTGCAAATAAACGCGCTGACAAAAGAATATACAAAACTGAGAGCACTTCAGAAGGCATTAGGCCTGGACAGGTCGGGCCACCCAAACAACTGAAGAAGCTGAGTAGACCTCAGTTGTGTCAACGATAGATGCATCAACACTAGATTTAAGGCAAGATGGTGCGCACGGCAGTCCTCTGACATCTTCATTGCATCTTTGACTTCAAGTCGGAGCTAAGCTGAAGCAAGCCTTTCCGCTTTAAGTTGAGACTGAAGAAGTCGAACTGATTGAGGCAGCGACTGCATAAAGGTTGTCTCACACCTGCTGGTGAGTAGCTTCAACTCACTGTCTTCATCAAGACAGGACCTTGGGTTCATCTCGCTGTCCTCAAGATGGTTTGGCTCACTATCTTCCCTAAAGTTCTGCCTGGCGTAAGAGATACGACTCTGAAAGAGAAACAAGGAGACACGTAACAGGTTTCACAATTATATAAGCAAATAAATGGATCTGTTCTGCATAAGGAACATGTTTTTACAACTACAATTTGAAACTGGTAGTTGTTGCAAACATCCAATCAGATGTAAACAGCAAAGCAAACAACAGTGGAGACAATGATGCCTATCCAAATCTATACTAGAACAAAGTTTGAAGGCTTGAGAAGGATGAACTTACATTGCATGTTAACACGGGTTGGACAAAGCCCTTCTCCATGTTTATGGAAGGATAATTCAATAAATTCCCCAAAGAAAATTCTTTATAAGCGTTGCCATTATTCTACATTTTGCAAAGAGTAAATATAGATCAAATAATATTGGAAGAAGCAGAGGATAATGATGCTCAGGTGCAGACTGATGATACATAATCAAATAGCAATTAATTAAGTACAGCGTTACAAGGCAAAAGGGAGAGAGGTACTGACAAGAGCAATGCAGAGCCCATTATTGTTTTGAGATCGTATGATCCTTTGAGCAAGGAGATTCATCTGAAATTAGTTTTCATACAAGAGAGAAGGTAAGGCACAAGCAGAAATTGAGGAGTTCAAATTTTGAATTGATATCATAGACAGTACCTGACCCTGGTCTCCCAGCAGTTCTAATAGGGGTTTGTCCACTGGAGTAGGGGTAAAGTGTGGTACAGTTGGGCCTGTGTTTTCTGTGGCTGCTGATCTATCTAACTTAACAGGTACCACTACCTTTTCCAAATGCCTAGTTTGTACTCCTTGAGGATCTGCACTCACCCTCTTCCTTTTGGACATCTCTCACAAAAGAACAACATTTGACTGGAAAAACATAGTGTGACGACACATGGAATAGGTATAGAAAATGGTTAGTTATGGCATATACTCATATATGATGCTTAAACTAAGCAGATGGTGTAACAAAGTAGAAGAAATGCAAGAGGTCAGATGCAAAATATGTGCGACCAATACAACTTTGCAAAGTTAGAGCAAGCACCTTGATGGGTGAATAAGAAAGGCCATCCTCCACCATGCCAAGTTTGTTAGCCAGTGGAACGTTCCGCAATATTCCTCTCGTGCGCCCATTCTCATATTCATTTTGATAATGTTCAATCTCTAACATGCATGAAAACATAAAAACAAGTGAGATTTTCTTTGTAATGCAGAAGTGATTCTAATCCAATACTGCCTCCCTGTAAACCCCTTTGTGCTATCTCTGCAATTCTTTTAAAAGATGCCATGCATGATGTAATTTGTTGTGTGCATTAATATAATGTGGCCTACTACTCAAAATATGAGAGCTCCAGAAGTGATGACACTTCGCAGATGATAGCTTCAACATATATTAAAGAAGAACAAGTCGACCTGACCTGACAGATTCAAAATATACTAAGGGAGAACAACTCGACCTGACCAGCCGACCGCAAGAGAAGAGTATCATCTTAAAGAAGAGCAGAAGAGGAAGCAGATTAAAGATATTACAAGTGTTTCAATATAATGTCGGTTGGCCACCCATGATGAACCAGAGCGTGTAGAGAAATACTACTCTTTCCGGTCCCTCCATATGTGGCTCACATGCATTTCGAAACTAAAGTAGGAACATTTAGCTAACCAATTAAACATCTCTCAGTTTTACTAATATTAGGAATAATATCAAATATGAATTTGTACAACTAAGCTTGTTTAGCTCGATGGGTGGAGCAGTGCTATTACGACACGAACCACGTAGGCTGATTGTGGTCATCATAAAATGCGGAAAACATAAGCATGATCAGTACAGTGTTGACCGTGGCAGTGGGCTGGTAGATCTGAAGCTGCAAACCGCACAAAGGGTAGTTAGCAACCGATGTTTGCTTTGAAATAACAACTAAGATTTGGTATGGACAAGAAAGTACGGTCAACAAGTGACAAAGAAATGCAATTATGCTGTCTCTCTATATGTTGCGACATGCATTTGGAAACTCAAGTGGGATCTTTAGCTAACCAATTAAATGTGTCGGTTAACTAATATCAGTATCATATCACAATCATATTTGAACAACTAAGCTTTCGAATTCTGAGTGTTGTGTTGTTTAGCTTGAAGGGTGGAGTAATGCTAGTATGACAGAAAGCACCTACTGAGATCATAGTAGAGTAGATAAAAGGGGAAAACCCTAAGCATCAAGAGGAAAATCAGGAAAGTGGAACTAGCTGGACCAGTGGGTGGCGCACATGCTTTTTGAAACGAATATAGGAACATTAGGTGACCAATTAAACGTTCTCTGTTTTAGTGATATGAGCATCATATCAGATTCGTATTTGAACATGTAAGCTTTGGGTTGAGGTCTTGAGGAGCAATGCTAGCACGACACGAAGCACCTACGATGATGGTAGTGAATATAAAAGGGGGAAACCATAAGCTTTACGAGTATAGTGCTCGTGCCATGGCGGATCTGAAGGTGCAAATCGGACAAAGCTACTTCGCAACCAATGTTTGCTTTCAACTAGCCACTATGATTTGGTACGAACAAGAAAAGTACAGTAAACAAATTACGATCTATTTTCCGGGTGAGATCAATAACTTAAGCACATATGGAAGAGTACCACCTCTCTTGCGATGCCGTGTAGGCCTATGCTGATACATTGAGGGCGATGCGGGTGCAATGGCTGTCGGCGGCGGGGAAGAAGACTTTAGACGGCAGACGGCCGGGTCGGGGGATATATCCTGTTGCCGTGGATGAGGCGGTCGTAGGAGCGGCAACAGCAAGGTGGACGACAGCGCCGATGAAGTGAGAGGAGGCAATGAAAGGATCCTGGTCCAGCGTCGTGGATGAGAGACGTCCATCTCTTGCAGTGAACAGCGAGGTAGGGGTAGCGGCTCCGGCAAGGTGGAGGATGGGGTGGCGGACGGAGGAGGCTGGCCGCAGTGTGGAGGTTGTCGTGCCACCGACGATGTATGAATGGGGAAATGGAGGGGAGGGGGGCAATCTCAAACTTTGGGACGCGCTTCTCTGAAATGGGGGAAGTTACGAACTTATCCCCCGTTTAAAATTTCAGACATCGCGTCAGTTGGGGATAGGATGGTAATCTCGCATCTCCCAAATATTTGCCGGTAACTATTTCGGGCGAGGAGAGGGTGTTTTGCCTCCCACGGTGTATAAACGGGGCTGACAGGTAGGGCGGTTGTGTCACGTCTGACGGAAGTTACACATCTGCCCCTATTTAAAATATTAGCCTACATCGATTTGGGACGAGGAGAGTTTGTTTTGCCGCCCACCGTGTATGAATGGGGAAATGGAGGAAGAGACACATGTCTTTCAGACAAGCTTGAATCAAATGTGTTTTGCCGCCCACGTTTGGCGATCACCGTGTCTGAATGGGCTCACAGGTCGTCGTGTCACGTCTGATTGAAGTTACTAGTCTACCCATATCGACAACAGTGTAAATCCGGTCTATAAGGATGTCAAGTGTCAGGGGTAGACAGTAATTTCCATCTCACAAACACTTGCTTCGGGCAGCCCACAAATTATAGTCGGTGTTTAGCCGCTTCATTCAAAACTTGGGAGAATTAGCATTCACGTTTGCCCTGGGACCTGGCAAACTAAATTCAAATCCATTTTGTATTCGATTACGAATATCCACAGATAATTATATGTTTTGTTATTTATTTCTTCAAAACCACAACAGAGATTTATTCCACCTTTATATATGATTATGATTTAGAAATGCCGTGATCTTCGAATTCAGTAGGTTGGATACACTCTGATTCAAACAGTTATTTCATCCAATACAATATGCTCACACGAAAAACAGTTCACCTTATGTCAATCATAAAAGTACTGAGGATTACCTCGCCTAAAAAATTTGGATCATTACAACACATGGACAACATGGAATTCCAGAAAACATAGGGGGTCTTGCAACATAATCCATTCAGAGACATGACACGACATGCAAGTACAATAATCTAATGACAAATTCAACTGGTATCTAAAGAAGAACCTGGATTACCTTGGACTTCAGATAGCAGAAATAGTAGGACCTCCTCCGTCTTCAAATGCAACATTCTTACTTCCTCCAATTCTAGGGTTGCTTGCATAATGCGTGCTGCTAATTTCGTAATTTCTAGCCTCAAGATAAAGATTACCTCATTCATGGCAGCCACACCATCTCTTTCTGCCTCTAGTAGAGCCTCAAGCACTATAATATCTGTGCTCAGACTACTCTCCGGCGGTGTTGCCTCTGAACTGCTACCATCTGGTAACATGGACGACACACTGCTTCCACAAATAGATTCTGGGGTTGTACATTGTGTCCTAGTGTGAACGGCATCCTGAAAGGTTTCCGCTGGACATAAGTGTAGGACTTGAAGTATGTCTAGAGGGGTGGTGATTAGACTACTTGACCAATTAAAAACTTAACATTTTCCCAATTTTAGACTTTGGCAGATTTTAGCTATTTTTGCACAAGTCAAGCAATCTTCACACAAATCAAGCAAGCATGCAAAGAGTATATGAGCAGTGGAAATTAAAGCATGCAACTTGCAAGAATGTAAATGGAAGGGTTTAGGAGGATTCAAACGCAATTGGAGACACGGATGTTTTTGTCGTGGTTCTGATAGGTGGTGCTATCGTACATCCACGTTGATGGAGACTTCAACCCACGAAGGGTAACGGTTGCGCGAGTCCACGGAGGGCTCCACCCACGAAGGGTCCACGAAGAAGCAACCTTGTCTATCCCACCATGGCCATCGCCCACGAAGGACTTGCCTCACTAGCGGTAGATCTTCACGAAGTAGGCGATCTCCTTGCCCCTACAAACTCCTTGGTTCAACTCCACAATCTTGTCGGAGGCTCCCAAGTGACACCTAGCCAATCTAGGAGACACCACTCTCCAAGAAGTAACAAATTGTGCGTTGATGATGAACTCCTTGCTCTTGTGCTTCAAATGATAGTCTCCCCAACACTCAACTCTCTCTCATAGGATTTGGATCTGGTGGAAAGAAGATTTGAGTGGAAAGCAACTTGGGGAAGGCTAGAGATCAAGATTCATATGGTAGGAATGGAATATCTTGGCCTCAACACATGAGTAGGTGGTTCTCTCTCAGAAATGGTAAGTTGGAAGTGTAGGTTTGTTCTGATGGCTCTCTCCATGAATGAAGAGGAGGTGGAGGGGTATATATAGCCTCCACACAAAATCTAACCATTACATACAACTTGCCAAACTTGGTGGGACCGAATTGATAAACTCGGTCGGACCGATTTAGCAAATCTAGTGACCGTTAGGATTTTCGGTGGGAATGAAATGCAACTCGGTAGGACCGATATGGTTAGGGTTAGGGCATAACGTAATATCGGTGAGACCGATTACACAAACTCGGTAAGACCGATTTTGGTAATTAGCTAACCAGAGAGTTGGTCAGGTAAACTCGGTGGGACCGATTCGCTCTTTTCGGTGAGACCGAAATGTTACGGAAGGGAAATAGAGAGTTTACATTGCAATCTCGGTGGGACCGATCGCTCACTTCGGTTAGATCAAAACATTACGAAGGGAAACAGAGGGATTACAATCCCATCTTGGTGAGACCGAGATCCCTATCGGTGAGACCGATTTGCCTAGGGTTTGTGGCAGTGGCTATGACAATTGAACTCGATGGCGCCAGATAGAAAGAATTGGTGGGACCGATTTTGACTTTGGGTTTAGGTCATATGTGGATGTGAGAAAGTAGTTGAGGGTTTTGGGAGCATATCACTAAGCACTTGAAGCAAGAGGCTCATTAAGCAACACCTCATCCCTCCTTGATAGTATTGGCTTTTCCCATAGACTCAATGTGATCTTGGATCACTAAAATGTAAAATGTAGAGTCTTGAACTTTTGAGCTTGAGCCAATCCTTTGTCCTTCATATTTTGAGGGATCCACTTTCATCATCCATGCCATGCCATTCATTGAGCTTTCCTGAAATAATAGTCTTGGAATAGCATTAGCTCAATGAGCTATATGTTGTTATGAATTACCAAAACCACCTAGGGATAGTTGCACTTTCAATAAGTAAGAGATAGTTATCGTATGATCCAAGCAGTAAGCTTACATGGTAAATGACGGACGAATTATAGCCGAGCATGGCAAACTATATTTAAATGGTTCGAAGCAGCATCAGCCAAAAAGAAATTAAAATGGTAAGATGAAAGTTGAAAGGGAGTGTACAACCGCTATATTTAAGTTGCCAAGGCATCTAAGCAGTTGAAATAATCTGAGAAAGCACTTAACAATGTGGCCTCATATAAACTACGAAGACAGTCTTGTGATGAAGTTGAGAGGAAAAGTTAAGGACTCAAATGAAATAGGCATGCATTTCTTTACGATAGTACAGCAGGCACTGCTCACATATTGGCCAACTCAGGTATAATGTAAGAACAAACAAGCATTTGAATCAAGCAATATAGCAAAGCAGACAACTGAACTATTTGTAATTCGGTAGGATTACACATTGAGGGCACAAGCCAAGAAAGCAGCCCACTCGCATTACATTTAACATGTACTAAAACACGATGTCTTACCATGTGTTGCTGTGAAGCCTAGCTGCTATTGCAATGTTCTTTGAAGATATCGTGAGTATCCCGTGGTTGCAAATCTAGTTGTTGTAGTTTATTCTGCACCATCTATTTAGGTAAAATTAATTTTAATCGCATGCACTGGTCCGAATTGATCATCAATGGTTCATCTAAACTAATGAATGAAGGGTGTGTGCATACACGACAATATATCTGCTTCCCTCTATTTTTATGCTTGTTCGAGGTGCCAGCACCAAAAGAACAAATATTTTGCTTGATGGGGTTGGCAGCTCCATAATTAATAGAAGCATCAAATTAGTCATGCAACTTGGGAAGATCAAGAACACACAAACAAGTAATGAACAGAGGCTCGGAGCAGTGATGTAATAGCTAGCATCAGAAAATGTAGGGTAAAATGAACAAAAAGCAGCGGAACCACATGCTAGTTTGCTGATGTGTAATTAAGCATAGAGAACATTAAGCAGTTTGATGGAACCAACAGGTGGCATCAGAACAAAACTAAAGCATATTAAATATATGTGCACTAGTATGTAATTTAACACATGTAACATGTTCACTGCCAGAAGTATGGCCCTACAAGTGCAAGCATAATAACGCGTCTCATGAAAAATTGAATGATGCCCTGAAGAAATTCAAAGGTGCGGTGCTTATGCTAGGAAAGTGAATGTAGGCGCGGCCGTTGGATAATAGTACCTGATTCTCGGCGGCGTATGGGTATCATTGTCATACTTGATAGCTAAGGATCGTCGATGGTGCTCGTGTTGCGGTTGAGTTTGGGCCGGCTGTTGCCGTCACTGAAGCTGCTCCGGTGCTACGGTTGCGGCGCCTATCAACATACAAGAAAGCTCTTCTGTGGTAAGTGAACAGTTGCACGATAAAGAGAAAAACCAAAGGAGTACAAATCGAAATAACCTGATGAGGCTGCGGCGTCGGTAAAGCAGGGCCGGTGGAGTTGAATATGGCGTCTGTGGAGCGGGTCCGGTGCAGTGGACGAAGGCTTCGGCGGGCGCGTTGTATAGTGCTTTTGGTGAGGCAGATCTGTTGTGTCGGACGAGGGCTTGTATGAAGGGCCAGCGAAAGGGCGGATGAGGGAGTCAGTGAAGGTCCTACGCTGTGGTGGAGGGTGCCGGTTAAGCAGATCCGGTGCGGTGGACCATGATGGCGGTCAAGGAGATCTGGAGCGGTGGACAAGCCAGTCGCTGAAGTGGCTCCGGTGAAGTGGTGAGTTGGCAGTTGGGGGTTCTAAGGTGCGGAAGGTAGATCCGGCGGGGTCTGAGGTCCACCGCTGTGGCGGAGGACTAGATTCGGCGGCTTGCCGTGGTTGGGGGGGTCGGTGAGGGGAAGGGGAGGGGCTCTGGGGAAGAATGTTGGGGGCAAAGAGGGGAAAACAATGGAGTTACCAAAGCAGCCCTTTTCCGTTCATGTGGCAGGGGTAAAACAGGAATATCGCAGGGCTAAACTTTCGGGCGCGTGATATTTTGATGTGAGCGGGAAGTTTGAAAGCTTTTGACGACTAAAATTATAAGGATTCTGCTCTCGTACGGCCGACTATGATGTCATGGCCGACAATTTGTTTGTTTTGCACGCAAAAAAAATGTGCAAGTTTTGAAAATCAGTGTCTCCAACTCGAAACTTAGATTATCCATTCAATTCAAATATGGATCATTGAGCTACTACAAGCAAATACCATCGTACGGTCCAATTCAAATGAAATTCCAAATGTGTTTATCCTAAATATGATGACAAAAGCAAAAATGTGTATGTGTATGAATAAAGTGGATGATTATAAAGTTTGAACATGCCCATATGTGTATATCTCTAGGTTTGATATATGAATTTGAAATGACGAAATCTCGGCTTAAAAAATGTACCTCCGTTTAAATGAATTACAAAAGCTAATGATGGAGTCGAATTCCAAAATTCCAATCTTAGGTTTGTAATTCTGGTACATCAAGGTATATCACGCATGTTCAAAAGTATCGTTATCTCATAGTACAAACTGTGAAACAAATGGATCAACCATGAGTGCACAATATCTCAATTACACTAAAGTCCCTCAGATATAGACACCTCACTCTTTATCTGAAGTCAACCCCCCCCCCACCACCACCACACACACACACACACATAGAGAGAAGTCGTTCTCTCCCCCAAACACCAACATACGAGCACATTAACACCCCTCTCTCTTGTAAAGTCCGGACCCCAACATAGGTCTCTATCACTTTGTCTCTCGGGCATGCACACATCTCTTCCCTCACTCTCTAGGTCTCCCGCTATCTCTCTTACCCAAGCACACGCACTATGTAGAGTGTATATTTCCCATACACACAAAACGTCGCCCCCAAATGTCTATCTCCCTAGTTATGTGGTTCTCGTGCACTCACCTCACACACCACCCCCACTGCAAACAAGCACACTTTGTCTCCTTGTGCACCACTCTCCTCTTTCTATCTGTCCCACATGCGGACCCGCCCCAGCTCCTTCCCTGCATACATATATGTTGTGACTCTTTACATAGCTCCCTAATGTATAATCGTTCTCGATTTCGCACATTGTTCTCTACACCATCTATTCTAGATCTCTCATGAAGTCCCTATCACACACACGATGACTCGCTTCCCTTGCGTCTCCGTTGATAGGCCAATTTCGGACAACATCAACATTGTCTCCCTATCTATACGCCATTTATGGACACAAACGACCCCTCTCGCCCCCTCTCTTCCTCTCTCTCTCTCTCTCTCTCTCTCTCTCTCTCTCTCTCTCTCTCTCTCTCTCTCTCTCTCTCTTTCTCCGTTGCTAGCTCTCTCTTTCTCTCGCTCTCACACCCCTCTCCCACACACACACTCGATGTCTCTTCCAAATAGTCTGCTCCCCCAACCCGCACCCGTGCTATCCCGCTACTACATGTCACACCATTCCCCCTTCCCTTATACTAGGTTTACATCATCAGTGGTCTCTCTACTCCATGTACACTCTCTCCCTCTCACACACAAACGTGTGCAAACACACACAAACACGCACAAACACCCATTTATCTGGATCCTCATCTCTCCCCATGTCCGCATGTGTATCTCACACACTCACTCTCTAATTATGTATATGTGTCTCCATGTTACACAACACAAAGCCCATGTACATGTCTCTATTTATCCTCCACACACATAGACACAAAGAATCTATAATCATTGCCTCAGTCTCTAACATATCACACATGCACACTCTCTCTCTCTCTCACACAAACACGCTCATCAAGGGTTTCCCCGTGAATAACTTACCGTCTATTCATCAATAGTCATGGCAGTACGGCAAACACGAGACGTGAAAAAGAATAAATCTACACGTGCTTAGAACACCTAGTATGACTACTCGGACTAGAGAAAGCCAAAAAGTGCGCCGTCGTCACCCCCTCCTTGTTGGCGACGGGAAAATCTTTGTTTTACACAGTCGAGAAGTCATTGTGCTAAGGACCCACATGCTGAGGCGTTGAATAGAATGTAGATGCTAGTTTACGGAAGCAAGTATCGATAATATGTTTATATCTCCATACTTATATTTCTTCTCTTATATAAAACCGAGGTGGTGATGATGGTACGTGTGCCATCTTGCAATATAGACCGTCCGATCTATATCTGACGGATTGAAATTAAACTAAAAGATGCCCGCACCCCTCTCCATATTTGCAGACAAGGCCTTCCCTCGTTCATCCCTATCTCCAACAAACCTCATTGTTGAGCAATTAAGAAAGGAAGCCTCTGGAACAAACTGGCCTGGTGGCCGCTGCCGGTGTCGTCAATCCCCATGCCTCCGCTCAGTCCGACCACCAACCACCACCACACCCCACTCCTCTTCACCTTATCTCATATTTCTCGAGATATCATTAGTTTTTACACATGGGATTACTCCCGCAAGGGTCAATCACAACAAGTTTTTATGAAAAAAATGCATCTTGATGTTTCGTGCAATGCACGGATCTTGCTAGTACTCCTACACAAGACTAAGTTGGTGATGCTGGTGTGTCTGCCATCCGTCGTTTCTGACCATTAGATCTACATCTAACGATTGTGAGGTAAGTTGTTGCCTTTTCTCACCAACATCCCACTTGTCTACCAATTTGCAGAAAAACCCATAATTAGTATCTTAAAACCAACCACATCCCTCCCTGACATCACCAAAGCAGCTCAAGGAATATATTCTAATTGAAACATATGTATATCAAAATTAGAGTGTTTTGTACCAAGTGTGTGAATAAGTATTATTCTAATTATGATTTGTTGCAACAGACATGAACATTGCTAGTATTTCCAACCATGCATTTTTTCCTAGTATTCCATAGTTTCGAGTTTTCCATCAAGATATTAGTCACTCATGGTTGATATTTACTTTCAATCATGTACACATATGCACTATGTAACTAGCCTTGCTTATCGGCTTCCAAAGCTTAACTTTCACTCCTACTTACAATATGTAGAGTATTTAACAAAAAACTACCACTTTCAACCAGCCCTAGGAAGAATCTATTGTACAAAAAATAGCAAAAACATACCCGAAATTTCTTAATCCACGCGAAAAACTACTACCTAGTACTCCTACCGATTAGGTTCGTTTAAACCCATTTATGACAGGGTTGGCCCACACGTCCGTGTTGATGAGGCAGCTTAAACCAACACATTTTGTTTGACCGTTGACACGAGGGACACACATCCGACCTTCTATCCAGTTATTCCCCCTCAAATCATTATTTTTCCTGAACATTACTTCAAACAGTACTGATGCATGTTCGTCAGTGGCGCTGGCGATGAGCGAGTTGGCCGCCGCTCCGCCGGACGGGCCGGACGCCGCGCTGGCCTCCGCACGGGTTGGCAGGCTGGCCCGAGCGTGACTCACGAGCGAGCAAGCCGCCGCGCTGGCCTTCGCTCGAGCCAGATGGCTGGCCTAAGGCCGGCGCGCGCGAGCAAGCCACCGTGCTGCCATGCCAATCTAACTAGCAAACCTTGCAGACAAGCAGCTGGACGGAGCTATCTTGGCTAGCTAGCGCCCGCGAGCGCCGGACGGAGCTGGCATCCGGGCTGCCGCAACATGGGCTCTGCACCGCTTGCGGTTTTGACCTCGCCTTCGGCCGGCGGCGGTAGCTGTGTCCCATGGCCGAGGATGACTAGGTGGACGGGCCGGAGGTAGGAGGTCACTCGAGGATTTTTGTTGGTAAGAGCATGCACAATGGTTGATAAGGTAGTCTTATCTTAAGTCTGCCACGTATGCAAGTGGTAGTAGTTTCTTGGCATTTTAGTGGTTTCTTGTAAGGAACAATGTACGTACTACTAGCGACAAAAGGCGATTCTAGGTTGCGTTGTACTCCAACGAGTACTACTAGTGGTCGCGGGAGTGTATACCTCAATTTGTGGGTTCGATCCCGGCCGAACACACGGCGGCCTTTTTAAAAAAATATTGCTACTACACTTTGCTGTGAGCCATATTTTACACGGGTAGTTTGAGTTTTGAAGTCGAACAAACGTGCGGCCCCACAATCTGGGTGCACTAGACAGCCTAGCCACGTGAACGGGTTTTCCTTCCCAACATCCCGTGGCTCGCGTGCTCTCCCTAGCCGCACCTCGCTTGCAACTTCCTCATCATCTAGTAGCATATTTAAACTAGCGCCTCCCAATTAAGCCCGAGGAGCCGGAAAAGCCCGACGGGGCATTGGGAACTGTGCAATATGGCTCCGTACGTAAAGTGCTCTACTACTACTCTATAGCTTGTGGCATTGCACGCATGGACTTCACTCCATTATCGGCTCTACTATAAAAGAAATTCCTCTTGACGTGTTTTTTTTTAAATGGAGGCAAAAGCTTTGCTTCATCTCATTCATAAAGAAGGAACTACTAATAAAGTTCGACGAGATCCATTACACCTCCACAAATGGAAGAGAAAAGCCTAGTCTCGCTGTATCAAATAACTCAAATGTTCTGCCCCCGCAGTAACCGTCGCTGATAAATAGGCTGCTAGTGTGTGCGTGAGAGGAGCGGCTGAGTGGGCCAGCTACTCCTACGTGAAAGGAGCGGCTGAATATAGCACCGAGAGTACCCACTAGGACACTACGCAGGTGTACTTCCCCTGCATTGATAGTACAACGATGGTTCTAGAGAATAGTAGTACCCTCCACTTCCAACTGTAGCTCCTTGGCCCTGAGATTCAAGAGTTCAAAACTGGTGCACTATACTAGACTAGACTAGAAGTACAGTACATTGCACTATTAGTTGAGAAAAGTAGTACTGGTACTGCTACAGTACGAGTACGTACTCCTCCGTCACATAATATAAGACGTTTTTTGACACTAGTTGGCATGTACCAAAAATGGCAAAAACATACCCAAAATTTCTTAATCCACGCCAAAAACTACTACCTAGTGCCAAAAATTTCTTACTAGTGCTATTATTTACAGTATAATGCAATCCCATAACATTCCATAATGCTAGTACTAGTAGTAAATAATAGCCTCACCCCTTCGCTGAGGAACGATCTACAGTTGGAAGGGCGAGGCCCTGTGGTTAATACGCTCTTATCTCCTCCTCGCCAGTTCCCCTCCCCCCGAAGAGAAGGTAGTTCGTCGATGCTCCCATGGATTCGCCAGGCGGTTCTCTCGTCGGGTCTAGGAGACCTTGGACGATGATCCTCTAGGAGAAATCGAACGCCACTCCGACGTCCTCACCGCTGCAAGACTCGGTGCTTCCTGCACCAACTTTTTCAAGATGCTGCTTAAACAGGCTTGGGAAAAGGCCATGCTTGTTGGTCTTCCATGCGTCCTCGAGGAGAAGGTTCTTCTATGGGACAATCCTTCGAACAGTACACCGCTCCCTGGCCATGGTTGCAGTTGACTCCGCTAGAGTTGCCGACGTTGAGAGGTAGTCGGATTTTGTCCGATGAGCAGGTCAGTATTTGAGTTTGATCATGTAGTACTTAGTTATTCCATTTCTATCCCGTAATTTCTCCGCTGCCCACCGTCTTATATATAGGTCTGGGTTGGTGCCAACGAAGATTTGCTTGCATACCTCCGGCCGGATACCACCATCATTTTGCACAACATCCACAGCAGTGCGGCCGTTCCGGTAGACCCCTTCTCCACCATTGGGATCAGCCTTCCGGACTGGCTAGGCTTGAATATGTATGATGATGCCTACATGAGATTGAAGAAGATAGCAATTGCGAACCCTCCGACAAAGTGACGCAGCTACGACGATTACTATCTCATTGCGGTGTTCGACATAAGGATTGCCATCAATGCAAGACGCAGTAATGGCAAAGGCTGGCGCATGTTGGCGACGGCAGATTTGTACCCCTACACATTCGAAGACGCCGTGCGCCATCTATGTCCCATCTTCGTGGTGACAAGCCAGGGGACTTGTTTCATCTGGTTGCCATCCTACGGTACGAGAGATTACAAACGGAATGCACAAACCATCATTTGCATCCCTAACAATACTCCATTATTTTTCAGGGACCAGTCATCCCCTAATCTGTCAGGACCCCGACTCAATGTCACATCGATCTAGCCTGTAACACCTCATATCACTTTGCGGCCTCACGCACGGTATTCCCATGGGTGTCGCCTTACCTTTTCCCGGGACCGTTTGCGCCTTTTGGCTCACGTATATGATGATGTCGCTAGCATCCATATGATAAGGAGCCCGGGCTGACATGACTAGTCGTAAACCCAAAGTGGCACAGACTTATAGGGATAGGCATCCATGACCTAGCATCGAACGTGTCGGTCATCAGCAAGTGGGTCCGGGCTGTAGCACTGGGCTAGCAGGACTCCGATAAACTGGGCTGTAGCGGGCTAACAGGGCTCCGGTACTCAATGCGTGACATTTCCCCGAAGGGACAGACACAGGAACGAAGAAGGACACATGCCGGCCAGCCTTAGTGTTCCGGAGCAGTAGCAAGCTACCACGGCTCAATGGAAACACTAGGAGACATTTCCCGGTAAGAGAGGCTACTAAAGATAAACAACTAGATAGTCAGATCCCACACATACCAAGCATTTCAATCATACACACAATATGCTCGATATGTGCAAATACAACAAGGCATCACAACATGACTCTACGACACAAGTACTTTATTTAAAGGCTCAGAGAGCCATACATAACATACATACAAGTACGGGTCACACGACCCACATTCAAGTCATACAGTCATACAAACCAGCAGCGGAAGTAACTTGTCTGAGTACAGACAACTAGTAAAATAAAAGAGGCTTGGAAAGCCTAGCTATACTACGTGGAACTTCACAAGCTCAGGATTACCACCTGGGCCTTAGTCTACTCGTCGATGTCAACGTCTACGAAGAACCCATCAGAAGGGGTTGCAGCGCCTTCTGTAAAATGTAAATTATAGCAACATGAGTACAAAGGTACCCAGCAAGACTTACGTCAGATCCTACATACATGCACATTATCAAGAAGGGTTGGTGGAGTTATTGCAGCAAGCTAGCTTTGACTCTTGGCTAAACTATCCTACGAGACTCCAACTTGAAATGGTTTTGCGCACACGAGTCCACTACTCACCACTTCAATACACCACCGAGGATCCACCTCCTTCATCCTACGGAAGAGCCATCCTCGGCACTCACGCTTATCTTGAGATTTTTAGTAGTATCCATTCACTTGTCTATGAACTGTATAAGCAACCAAGTAGTCCTTTACCGCGGACGCGGCTATTCGAATAGATCATGTTAACCCTGCAGGGGTGTACTTCTTCATACATGTTTCCACCACTTAGCGTCTGCACACGACATGTGCTCGGCAGACTTCAAGCGAAAGCCGACGTGGGTGTAGACCACGACCTACCTAAACACCTAAGTCTCTAGTCCAGGTTTATCGCCTATCCAGGTTCCATCCGCAGGGAGTCCGGCCGAGGTTTCCCATATGGCCCCGAAGGATGTGTACAGGGTTCCCGAGATACCTAACAGGTATTCGATACACCGTGCCACGTACCTACCGCATCACAGCCCACCCCACGGGTCAGCGCTGTCCACAGCCTCCAGTAAGCTACAAACACCAGAAACTACTTGCAACTCCTGGACAGAGGACTAGGGTGAATAAGAAGTCGAGCGGGGTCATATTTCAGGGCCCAATGCATGGTAGTAGTTGAATCTTAAATCACGCATACAGATCTCAGTTCTTAAGGTCGGCTTCAATGAAACAACGCACCATGTACTCCTACATGGCCTCTCATCGATACCTTTACCAAATCGTGTTCACCACATCACTCTCATTACCGACATGATCATTTCAGTCCAGCCCATCACCCAGATGAACCAGACCTGACACGACTCTAAGCATAGCAGGCATAGCAAGGTAGGAACAACACATACATATGGCTCAATCAATTCCTACACATGCTAGTGGGTTTCATCTAATTACTGTGGCAATGACAGGTCATGTGGAGGAAATGGGTTCAACTACCGTAGCACACAGTAGTTTGAAACGCGTTGTCTTAATGTAGTAAAAGAGAGCAAGAGCGAGAACATGGGATTGTATCGATATGATCAAATGGTTGGTTGCTTGCCTGATGGATCGATGCACGGATACGGTTCTTCGCTAGGGTAATCACGGTACTCCTCGGAGGCAGAACCTGCCGCAAAGAACACCGATACACAACCATCACCAAACAATGTGCGACAATATGATGCATGCATGAAACATGGCAATATGAGTGTGTTGGGCTAATGCAACTAAAACTAGATGGGTTTGAATCAATTTGAACCAAAGATTCAAATTTCAAACTCATAAATGGCCCTTTAAAGTGTTTTATCTTGTTCTGCACTAAACCTCAAGTTAGTTTGTTTAGGCATGCATGAAACTAGTACAGAAGGATAGATTGGATTTTTCTGATCATTTTTCATATATAATTTGTTTGATTTGGAGCTACGGTTGAATTTATATGAATTTTTGAAGTTTGCAACAATTTCTGGAATTTATAAATCATTTTAGATTTATTTTAATTTCAGAAAAGGTTTACTACGTCAGCATGAGGTCATGTTGACCTCAGCAAGTCAACAGACCCGGTCCAGGTCAAACCTGACGCGTGGGTCCAGGGTGTCAGTGGATAATTAACTAATTTAATTTAGTTTAAACTAATCTGGATAATTAGCAGAAGGGGGCCCCACCTGTCATTGACTCAACAGAGTCAACCAGGGCCCACCCGTGGTCAAAGTCAAAATGGCTGCACCGGTGTTTAGCCGCCGGCGAGCCCGACACGGCGGCGGAAGTGGTTTTGGCCGTTCCGGCCACCAAATGGGTCGCGGAGGGCATCGGGATGGAGCTGAGGACGAGCCGCGGCTCTTGGTGGAGTCAGTTGGGGTCGGGGTGGCCGGAGTTGGCGCCGGCGACGACCTAGGCGGTCACCGGAGTTCGGGTGAAGGCGAACTCGGGGCTAGGGTGTGCGGTGAGGTGCGGGAAGTGCACGGTTGGACTCAACGCAATGTGGTGAGTGCGTTGGACACCGTGAGTTGGCCGGAGGATGGCCGGGAGCACGTCGGTGACGAGATCCACGGCGGTGCGTGCGGGTAATCTTCGTGCGGTGGCTACACGGCTCGGGGGCGAGAGAGGAAGGGTAGGAGGGGTAGCTAGGCTCACAGAGCACCCGTAAAGGTCATCGGCGGGGTCGGGGACGAGCTGATGCGGCGACGACGTTGAAGGGGATCTCCGGTGACGGTGAACTCGGGCGAGGTCGGTGCGGTGGAGTCGGGCCTCACGAGCACGCGGGGCTCGGTTAGCTCGACGAAGTGGACGGCGGCGGAGCTCCTGGACACCACGAGACAGAGCACGGGCTGCGGGGAGCGCGGCTACGACGATGGAGCGGCGGCGGTGGCGTCGGCCATGGCTGGGGAGCGCGAGGGGGAGGAGCTGGAGAGGAGAGGGAGCGTTTGGGGGGTTCGGGGGAGAGAGGGGTCGATCCACGGCGTTAGCCGGGTGAGTGGAGCGGCGAGGCGGCGAGCAGGTGCGTGGCACCCATGCGGTGCTCGCCGTCGAGCACCTTGCCTGCCTGCCTGGCCGGCAAGCAGCTCGCTGGCGCGGCGCTGGGCTGGGCCGGCAGGTGGGCCGGGTTGCAGGCGCCAGGTAAGTCCTTCCTTTCTGCTTTTTTCTTTTTCTATTTTTCTGCAACTTTGTTGAATTATTAAAAATACCTAGGCAACTCCTAAAATCACCAAATTGCTCCTGGTCCAAAGTTGGAATATTTCCAACATGAAACATTTCAGTTTAGGAATATTTGAGCATTTGAAATATTTTATATAATTTTAAATGCCCAAATTCAAATACTTATCATTTAATTCAAAGACCCTAAGATGACCTAGAAAATTGTGCAACACTTTTGGCAGAGGTTCTGAACCAAGACAAAAATGATGGACATTTTAGAAGGGCATTTCAGGTTCATTGAAAAAGTTTTTAGTAAACCCTAGTTGGTTTCAGAGGGGGCTGGGGGTTCTGACATCCCCATTTCAAGTTTCTGATGAAAGGATAGACATGATGCAACACTCTAATGCATGAACTAGCTAGGGTGTGACACAATCAAAATAAGATCATCGATCCTGGATGTGCATTTGCATCCGCGATTCGGTCTAACCTGGAACCTTGTAGCTGACTTTGGCATATTGGGATCAATTATCTTAGCAGTCGTTACCCATGGTACCACTGATGTGCAACATGGTCACACAATCTACCACGATTGGACCGTCACCATCTACCTAGGTATTCCATTTTTTAACCCTCTCGCCTTCTCTTTCATTGTTGTACTAGTAGTATATTTAGTAGTACTAGTAGGAGTAGTTTTTACCTCGGAGGATGCGTATAGCTAGCTAGGCCCTTGAAGACTTGAACCCACTAGCTGCCACCATTTTTGTTTTTCCATGTCTTACTATCTCATCCATGTAGCCAAGAGTGGCTATATATAATAAGCCGGTTATTTTACTTCCTCTATACAGAGTAGTACTATTTGCTGCACAGTATTACTGACCACCATATTTGAGCACAACATTATTATGCATGGACCTTGACTATGTACATCACCATGTGTCCAGATCTGGGATGCCGCGTGTACCAGATGAACGGCGCCGAGTTCGACCCTCGTGATGCTACGTGGGTGTCGAGGAACACTCTTGGAGAGTACTCGCTTTTCATCGGGGACATCTACCCCATTGTGAAGCGGATGCCACCTTCCGTGCACGACACGGAAGGCATGCCGTTCATGAAGCATGGTTGTGTCTTCATTGCGCACCACCGGATGAACGACATGCTAGGACACGCTATCCCTGATTTATGCCGCTTCAGCTTGGATGAGTCTCCATCGTGTGGAACCGGACTAGAATGCTGCGACAATGATTCCCGTTGCCCACAGCTATGGATCGTGCCATCCATGAAGAACACCTGGACTGGAACCTGGAGGAGGACATGCATGTAGCCCATCTATAACGTGTAAGTGGAGTATGGTAATTGTGAACGGTAGCACTGTGAATATATGTAGACTAGTCATGCACAAATTTATCACATGAATTGGAGATGAACTTGTGTGGCATATGGCATTTGTCCTTTAGAATTTATTACTAGTAAATGTGTTATGTGTACGTGCAACTTGTGTGGTTGTTGCACGGGCTCCAACACACTCTTTGAGAAAAAAAAGGTGGCACAACTTTGGATATACGTGACATGGCGGCATCATACAGTAGCATGTTAGCTATAGTTGTAGTACACTCCTACTAGGACGACAACTCCTATAAAACCTTGCGCTTGGCTCTTTGCCTCTTCGGGAGGTTCAACAGTTCGTACTCGTGTGAACCTTGCACTTGGCTCTTCGCCTTTTCAGAAGGTCCAACAATGATGATACTACACTACAATATGCTTCTGGCAATCTGACACTGATTGAACTAATGCACGTCCACCGCGAGGGCGAGGGCGAGGGTGAGGGAGAGGGAGAGGGAGGGAGAGGGAGAGGGCACTGTAGTCAAAACCCTCTCCTCGTCCTGCGAACCATCGCGCACGTGGGCAAGGGAGAGGTGTAGTAAGCAAGCTTCTCCTCGTTCGGCGAGTTAACGGGACACATCAAAGGAATACTAGTACTAGTATTAGTCCATATTGCATCCTTTCCAATTAATATGGCTTAATTTGAAACGAGAAAAATACACTGGTGGTCAACGTATGTAACAATACGCTCTTTACGGTCACTATATATAGTTTTGCGGCGATTATACGATCACTAGCTCATCGTAGAGCACCGTATTGCACCCTACTGACCGGCCACATAGTCGACGTGGCACTTTGTTGACTGGTTAAATTGTCACCTGGTTTCTGGGTCCCACCTATCAGTTGGCAGAGCAAAGAAATCAGTTAAACAAAACTTTACGCAGGCGTGACACGAATCCAACCCTTGCGCGCGAACTGCCCTGGCTGTGTATGTGAGTGCATGCATGTGTCCTTCCTCGGTCTTCCAACAAAGAGTGTACATCGGCTACAAAACAAAGAGTATGGTACATAATGTACATCTACACTTCCAATGCATTTAGCCTTTAATCTAAATTGATATTGATTAACTAATGCGCCAACTTGTGCTGTAGGTATAGGCTACATGTCTATCCTTAATTACAGCATGCAACGGCCTTCATTTAATCTTCTTATCTCAATGGTCGCATGCACACATAAGTCTGCTACTTTTGGGCGTTAATTATGCCCTGGTCAATGTGTAAATCTCTAAATGTACAGTCTTTCACGGACGTAGGGAGTAGGTTGAGCACTTGAGCGTGAGCTGGGTGTGTTGCGTCGTGTGCTGTGTGCTGCATGGGTGCGTGAGTGTTGCGTCCGTCCATGTGTACGTGTGATGTTGCATGTTGCATGCATGCATGCACGCATTGGGCTTACTCCCTGCCATTGACATGTTCATATTTCAAGCTTCCTCTGTTCCCTCCATATGGTGATACTCCCTCTGTTCCCAAATAATACGGAGTAAAAGCCTCCCTCTATTCCCAAATACAGAGTATTTTTCTTTCTACAGATTTCAACAAGTGACTAGGTACGGAGCAAAATGAGTGAAGTGAGCGTAGATGCATAGGGATACTGTAGAAAGGAAGTCCTCGCGATCCATTATTCCCCATATCGGTCAGAGAGAACTATTCAACTAGTCTTCGCAGTGAAGTGACAATACACGCTGCAGCAGATGGGACACGTAATTAATAAGCTGAACCAGTGTGTTGTTGTTACTAAATCAGCCTTACCCAGTACTGCCATCATGTTTGCTAGTAGAGCACGCTTCCACAAATACGCCTACGCACCTCTGTCCTCCATTAAGTGACATATGGGACCTCTTGTGGTAGACCCACATGTCATCGATGTAACTATTTACACTCCGAAGGACAGTATATCCTGGTAGTAGTACTAGTAGAATTGAGATTTAATGCACTTTCTTCCCCGTCTTCCACTCTTCTTCCTCCTCTCTTCTTCTTCCTCCTCTCTTCTCCATTGTCGGCCGCACACCATTTACCCCCGCTCACTGCTCGCCCGCCCACACCATCTTCCTTGGGAGCTCGCGCGTACCATATCCCCCTGCTCACTACTCGGCCACACGAGGAGAAGCTTCTTCGCTCGCCCTCCGGAATCCACTTCCCCGCTGCCTCGCAGGCACCGAAAACCCCAATGGCAGAACCGACTGACATGCAGATCCGTGATTGGAATTCCCTCCCCGATGTTCTCTTGGAGCAGATCTGTAGTCGTATGGACCTACTCAGCACCGTCCGTATGGCTGCATGCTCGGTGTCTTTGTACCATCTACTCGTCTGCAACCGGCCGGCTCTTTTCAAGACACCCTGCTTGCTGATACCCGACCCCGCAGGTGGACCATACACCGACTTGACGATCCTACGGAGGTTGCTGTGGTGCCCCTCGACATGCTACCACTACCCGTCCACCTGTCCTTCATGCGCGGCCACTACTGGGTGGGCATGAAGGCCAACTGGATCGTCCTCATCCACCACACTGGTAGTCCGTGGCGTCTCATGGATATCTACACCCAGCGAGAGATCACCCTTCCATCGTTGGATACCGCCGACATCGAGCCTCGCGGCCCGCCGGACACTCTTGCCTACTACGCACGAGATGCGTCAAGCTTTTGGCTCGACCTCTATTTGCAGAAAGTTGTAATCTGCGAAGTGCCCACACCATCAGAAGACTACATGAATTACAAGCTCATTGCCTTGTTCAACATGGGATTAGTCTATCTGCAATCCGGTCGCCGTACATGGTTATGGCTCATCATCAATCCTGTTGAGGCAACATTTCTGTCTGATGCTATAGTGCACGATGGCATCGTTTACGTGGTCGACGCACAGATTGGCTGCCTATACTGGTGGAATCTATCGTCGTGTAATTGTTCTATCTCATCTCATCTTACCTTATGAATACGACTGCCTGTTCATTTGTTACAAATTTAGAATGCATAGCATGTCTATAACCACATCATTGCTATGTGTTCCTCTCATTTCCTAGATTTTTATGACCACACATGTTATTGTTAGAGTTGATATGAGAACAATTGGCATCTAATGATTGTTAGAATACATATTATGAGCATGACATCATGATTGCTATATGTTACTCTCGTTTACAAGATTTTTATAACAACGCATGTTATTGCTTAGAGTTCATATGAGAACAATAGTAGTAAGTGCTATGGTAGAATATGAGTAGGCGCTGTCATAGCTGTTTTCCTCTCATTGTTACATGATGTTTGAACCATGACATGTTGCTAGAATATGAAAGCCATTGGCTTACTTTTTAACTTGGGGTATGATTATGACCACGGCATTGCAATTCTCTGTCTATGATATGTGTCACTGTTATAATAATCTTAATTCCACACAGACTCTGAACATGATTGTTTATTTTTGTCCTTTTGGTCTCCAATTTGAATTGTTGCAGCAGACGCAAATGCGCTGGCCTTCATGATTCCAGGACCTGGAATCATACCAGCCGATGGGTGGTGGTTTATCGCTCGTTCAGTTGACGGCGGTCATTTGATGCTCATTCGCACGTACCAAATTGACCAAACCATTACATCAAGCCACATGCAGTACAATGCATGGGGCGTTTGTCACATTGATGGCTATGGCTGCTTCGTGTTCGAGAAAGATCCCAGCTCCGTTGGGCCATGCGTATTCAACTGGAGGCGGGTTTACAGCCTCGACAACCACTCCTTGTTCCTCGGGCTCAATTATTCGATCATCCAACCAATCATCGATCATATCACCGGTGATGATTACTATGCTATGCAACTTCCATTTGCGAGGGGGGCTGTGTTTACACATCATACCATGGGTTTCATGAATCACCATATCCAGAGATTCGTCGACATAGCTCGTTGCCAGGTAATCTTCAGTGTGTGAAAGGCATCAAGCTTCCATGCGATGGATGGCTTTTGCAAACCCGACATGCGGCGATGTGGTTCATGCCAACAGCAAATATGCACAACTTGATTTGTGCTGATATCTAGACTGAGCCATGTATTCTGCTGCTGTAGCACGACCCTCTTTAGTTGGATATTATGTACTATTGTTAGTTTGAAGCACTCCTCTGGTTTGAAGGATAGATACCTTCCTGGGATCAAGTGCATCCTAACTCACCTGCGTAGGATGTACTGATAATGATGATGGAGATGCTGTGCAGAAGCCATATATATATATATATATATATATATATATATATATATATATATTAGTTAGGCTTCAAGTGCGTACTTGTTAGCTAAACCGATGTATAAATTGTGACACTAAATACGACTAGTAAGTAGTACAGTAGCAGTACTAGTATACTTCGGTCAAATTATTCATCATGTCCACACATTGAATTGACGTGACAGCACGCTGCGCGTGAGGTGACACAAGAATCTCGACGGCGTGTTCGGGTATTCTGGACTTCGGATTTGGAGTACCACTTATCTGTCGAAATATTTCATCATTCAATTAAAACAGTCGATTGATCATACATTGAGTACCATATAACTAGAATTACAGATGCAAGTCGAAGAAGTATTGGCCGGCGCTGCCGGCTGGCGTCAAGTTCGATCTCATGGATCAGGAGCTGATCGAGCACCTTGAGGCCAAAGTGAGTGCTGACAGTGCGAGATTTCAGTCTCTCATCGATTTGTTCATACCAACCATCGACAGCGAGCACAACATATGCTACACCCAACATAAGAAACTTCCAGGTAAGACACCGATGGGCCGTCTACTTGCACAAACATATTCCTTTGTTTATAGCTCTATTTTTCTTTTTAGACGCAGACCTGGTGAAGCAATTACAATTTGACAATTAATAAAAAGTGAAACAAGTGACTGCAACATGCCAAAGATGTTATGAAAATGCCAACTACGTACACTAAAACCTGTATTCCACAATACTACAGGTATCACACTGAGTGGCCTAAGGAAGCAATTCTTCCAGCACAATTCCAGGGCGTTCAAAAGGGGCACGTGGATGCGTCTCAAGATGTAGTCGGAGTGCGGCATGCACGCGATGTGGCACAAGACCGGCAATACCTTGCCGGTGATGGTCAACAACCGGCAGACGGGCAGCAAAAAAGGTTTTGGTGCTGCACACCAACAAGAACTTCGGCCAGCAGAGGACCAACTGGGTGATGCACCAGTACCACCTCGGGGACCTGGAGCAAGAGAAGGAGCGGGAACTGGTCCTCTGCGAGATTTTCTACCAGACAAACACTAGGGCCAGGAGTAAAAAGATTATAAGTTAGTCAGGTATTGGTAGTTGTTCTACCTTGTCGTCCGCAAGTTGGTATTGTTGTTAACGATCTTTTGGTATGAACTTGCATTTGCTTCCAACCATCATGCTGAGGGTCGGCGTGGATATAAAGCTGAATCATTTGTTTCGAAACAAATTTTCAGGCACTTGATTTTTATTTGATGGGTAGCATAAGCACCCGCCATTCGAATTCCCAGTTCTCCAATTTTTTAGAAACAAGTGCATGCACTTATTATCACGATAAAAAAGCAATATCCGTGCTGCATCCCAGTTATTAGTCTGTACTTGCAGAATTCTCTCGTTTATTGAGCACGTATATTGTTTTTTCAGGTCGAGCAAGTTTCAACTGGGCTGCAGACTGCCCAGGGTTGGTTTTGTTTTTAACAGGCCCAACCCATGACGACAACGGGGCACAAAGATCCAGCAGGTATCTACTGGCCTCTGGCCCGCCAGCGTTAGTTATATTTTGTCTTACAACATCTGCAGGCAGTTTTTTTTAATTAATCAAACACACAGCCCAGTTCTATTTTCCTCTTGAAATGCATGTCCTACATCCGTTTTCTAATCTCTACCTATAGTTTTACTAGTTCATATACACATATCATTATATTGAAAACACATGAAATTCCCTTTTCATATTTACATCCTTATTTTTGTTGTTTTTCCCACCCAGCGCTGATTTTTTTACCAGTGGTTTTCCCTTAAACCAACTCAATTGTCCCAAGTCTTATTGCTCACGAAAACAAAATGATTTTTTGGCAAATCAATAAGTGCTTAAAAAAATGTTTATCATTTCGGGATTACAACAGTTCGGACTCCATCGAAATATGCAAAATAAGGTTGAACTTTTTGATTGTGGTCCTCGGCAGAAAATGGGCTGTAATAAATTACTTAAGAATTAGCAAATGGGCTGCAAATTATAAAAAATAGCAAATGGGCTTTATGTTGTCTGCCACAGATTTGGAGGCTGACTTGTGGGCCTACCAAGTTCATGCGTACACAAGGTTTGACAAAAAAGGAACTTAGTCAACAATCAACTCTACCAGCGTCAGACCGTTAGATGTCAATCTAACGGCAATCGTGCTTCTTCAGTCTCTGATCTTCCTGCCCCAGCCACCCAAACCAGCGCCGTCGGAACCGCCTACTCCCACCTCCCGTGGCCGGCGGTGCTGCCGGGCAGGCCTCACGGCCCCATCATACTCGCATCCCTGGCCTGTCTATCCCTCTACTCACCCACACCTCCTATTATTTTCCGGTCACGGCAGCCGAACCAGTCAACCCTCGTACTCTCCACCACGTGGGCGGCCACTGCCATGTCTTCCCCGGCTCCGTGTCGTTCCCTTCGTAGGCCTCGCCATCGTCCACCGCCCTGGTGCTCTCGGTGTGGCATGGTCAACGATGTCCATCCAATGGCCGTAGTGCTTCTTTAACCTCTGGTCTTGCCGCATGCTCCTGCTTGCCGTGGCCGACTGTGCTGTCGCGCAGGCCTCACCGTCCCCATACTACTCCCACCGCTGGCCAGGCCATCCCTCCACTCACCCACTCCCCGTGTTATTCTGCGGCGACGTCAGCCTCACACCGTAGCCGAACCAGTGAACCCTCATGCTCCTCTCCACGTGGCCATCCACTGTCGCGTCTTCCCCGGCTCCGTGTCGTCCCCTTCCTAGGCCTCGCCTCGTCCACCGCCGTGGTGCTCTGGGCGCGGCGTGGTCAATGTGGTCAACGACCGTCTTCCATCAAAAGAGTACTGTACGTGGAGAGGCTGACAGTTGGGTCCACGGCAGTCGCAAGGAAGTGCCTCCTTATTATGCGCAAAATAATTATTCCTCCACCTGACAGTAGGGACCCACCAGACGGGCCACCAGTATTTCGCGGAAAAAACGTTTCCCCCTGACTGCTGGGACCCACCGGATGGGCCATCGTATTTCACGAAAAAAAACATTTGCCCCTAACTGCTGGGACCCACTGGACGAACCACCGTATTTCGCGAAAAAAATGTTCCCCCCGCTGTCAGCTCGGACCCACCGGAAGTGCCTCCTTATTACGCACAGAAAAATGAATACCCCCTGCTAGCTGGGACCCACCATGGTGGGAGGCTGACTTGTGGGCATACTAAGTTGACGGGGACGGAGGGCTTTGTCAACTTAGTCAATATGAATGATTCTAGCTCTAGTGACCGTACGATGTCCATCCAACGGTCGTCGTGCTTCTTCAATCTCTGCTCTTCCTGCTCCAGCCGCTCAAACAAGCGCCAGCGGACTGCCTGCTCCCTCCTCCCCGCGGCCGGCTGTGCTGCCGCGCAGCCCTCACCGCCCCACCGTACTCCCATCGCTGGCCTAGCCATCCCTCTACTCACCCACACATGTTGTTATTCTCCGGCGACGGCAGACGAACCAGTAAACCCTCGTACAGTCGTACTCCCCTCCACGTGGGAAACAACTACCGAGTCTTCCTTGCCTCCGTGTTGTTCCCTTCCTAGGCCTCGCCGTCGTCCACCGCCCTGGTGCTCTCGGCGCGGCCTGGTAAACGTGGTCAACAACCGACATGCATCTGAAGTGGACTGTACGTGGAGAGGCTGACAGCTGGGTCCATGGCCGCACGCAAGGAAATGCCTCCTTATTACGCGCAAAATAATGATTCCTCCACCTGACATCAGGGACCCACCGAAAGGGCCTCTGTATTTCGCGAAAAAAACGTTACCGCCGCTAACAGCTCAGACCCACCAGCTATATCTTCGCAGGCAAGGAAGTGCCTCCTTATTCTGCACAAAAAAATGAATACTCCCCCTGTTAGTTGGGACCCAGTATAATGGCAGGCTGACTTGTGGGCCTACTAAGTTGACGGGGATGGAGGGCTTTGTCAACTTAGTCAATATGCATGATTCTAGCTCCAGTGACCATACGATGTCCATCCAACGGCCGTAGTGCTTCTTCAACCTCTGGTCTTCTTGCTCCAGCCGCCCAAACCAGCGCCGGTCATGCCTCGTGCTCCTGCCTCCCGTGGCCGTCTGCGATGCGGCGGAGGCGTCACCGCCCCTACTACTCCCACCGCTGGCCAGGCCATCCCTCTACTCACCCACACCCCCTATTATTCTGCGGCGACGACAGCCTCACACCGCAGCGAACTAGTGAACCCTCGTACTCCTCTACGCATGGGCATCCATTGCCGCATCTTCCCCGGCTCTGGGTTGTCCCCTTCCAAGACCTCGCTGTTGTCCACCGCCCTGGTGCTCTCGGCGCGGCTGGTCAACGTGGTCAAGAAACGGATTCCATCAGACGTGGACTTTACGTGGAGAGGCTGACAGCTGGGTCCACGGCCGCAGCAAGGAAGTGCCTCCTTATTACGTGCAAAATAATTATTCCTCCACCTGACAGCGGGGACCCACCGGACGGGCCACCGTATTTCGCGAAAGAAACGTTTCCCCCTGACTGCTGGGACCCACCAGCTACATCTTCACACGCAAGGAAGTGCGTCCGGGCAAAAAAAACAATTCGCCCCCTGACTGCTGGGACCCACCAGCTACTCTTCGCACACAAGGAAGTGTGTCCGGGCAAAAAAATGATTCACCCCTATGACTGCTGGGACCCACCAGCTACATGTTCGCACGCAAGGAAGTGCCTGACAACGGGACCCACCTGGTCGAAGCATACGTAGCATTGTCATTCTGGTCGCGAACGTGTACGTACATACTGGTCGTTGTAGAGGCGCGCATGTGTTGTAGTACAGGCACACACGTACACGTACGTACATCGGCGAGGGTGCAAGAAAGAAAATACGGCCACGTACATACATACAGGCAGGGTCTCGAACGCCTACTCGCACATACGTACATGGCTGGCTTGGAACGGAGAAATAGCGTCGTCGTCGTGTTCATGGGGAGGCAACGGAATGCGTCGTGTTCATGGGGAGGCAACGGAATGGGTCGTGTTCATCAAGAGGCAACGGAACGCGTGGGAGCCAACCAGCTTGGACAGAACAGGTGATGGAAACGAGGCCTGGCGTACCGCACAACGGAGGAAATGGACCTCCTACGTTCAGAACGGGGTCCTGTTGATCGGTAGGGGTGTGGCGTACCGCAAAACGGAGGAAACAAACCTCCTACGGTCGAAATGGGGGTCCTGTTGATCGGGAGGGATGTGGCGTACCGCAAAACGGAGGAAACGGACCTCCTACGGTCGAAACGGGGGTCCTGTTGATCGGGAGGGGTGTGGCGTACCGCAAAACGGACAAAGCGGACCTCCTACGGTCGAAAC